>NC_047092.1:23138184-23446684 GCF_902459505.1 Geotrypetes seraphini
ACAGTATAAGTCAGGGGTCTCAAAGTCCCTCCTTGAGGGCCGCAATCGTCAGGTTTTCAGGATTTCCTCAATGAATATGCATGAGATCTATGTGCATGCACTGCTTTCAGTGCATATTCATTGGGGAAATCCTGAAAACCCGACTGGATTGCGGCCCTCAAGGAGGGACTTTGAGACCCCTGGTATAAGTAGTTCCTCCAGAGAAGAACTGAGGCACATTATTGAGAATGTATAAATAAAACCATATGCTATCCATACCTATTAATTATCTGTCCTTGTAATAAAGCAGCATGTGTGGAAAGCTTGTACCACTCTTACCCTTGACATCTCCATTGTGTGTGATAGGTTACACCAGGGCTGGGCAACTCCTGTCCTCGAGGGCCGGAATCCAGTCAGATTTTCAGGATTTCCCCAATGAATATGCATTGAAAGCAGTGTATGCAAACAGATCTCATGCATATTCATTAGGGAAATCCTGAAACCCCCAACTGGATTCTGGCCTTTGCGGACCGGAGTTGCCCACCCCTGGGTTACACTATAAGGAAAACATGCATCAATATGGCATTTGTTCTGTGGTGGGCCAGTACGTAAAGAAAGCTTACACTGGCTCAGCATATGTTCAAAATGTTCTGTTAAAGAACAGTGCAAGGATGAAGCCTGCATTGCAGCTGCCTGTGCTTTACTTGTATTTTGTGCCCAGGGGCAGTTGGAGGAGATTGGCATGGCTGTTATCAAAGCTTTACTGTTTTGTGATATACCAGTGTGCATGAGTGTAAGTTTTATTGCTCTTTGAATAGAGGAAAATTAGTTCTCTAATAGGCATAAGCCAACCACCAGCCATCAAAGGTGTTGTCTGTACGCCATCACTGATTGCAATTTGTTAGAAACTGGTCTATATTCAGCCCACGGCAGTCAAGTGTTTTTGTTTTTTTTTTTAAACGCTGGCTGCTTCAGGCAGAATTAACTCCAAATATTTGGTACTAGGCCATGTCCAGGCACCACCACTATGAGCAGCAGCATGAAGGCAAAGATGAAAGTGGGACTGGAATCCTAGTCAAGACCTTAGTAATTAAAGATCTATTTCCAAGTACCCACACTGGGACTTTATGTTTAATATTTTAATTTGATTTGTATGAAAATAAATGTAACTGTATAAAGACATCTCGCTTGTCTTTACCCGTGAATGATAGCCATTTCTTTCTCCCCTCCCCCCCCCCCCCCCCCCCCCCCTTGGTGGGTACCGGAGGATTAACTGACTTGCCCAAATACCATGGGGTCAATGCAGCAACAGCAGGTTACAGCATGCCTTTAATGAGAAGGTCTCCCAGGAATGCCTGCTTTCATTGTAGCTACAAGTGTGCAAACTGTGTCCAGTATTGGTCACCGCACCTCAAGAAAGACATGGCAGTACTCGAGGGAGTCCAGAGAAGAGCAACTAAACTGATAAAGGGTATGGAAAACCTCTCATATACTGACAGGCTAAAAAAGCTGGGGCTATTCTCCCTTGAGAAGCGGAGACTTAGAGGAGACATGATAGAAACCTTCAAGATCCTGAAAGGCATAGAAAAAGTGGACAGGGACAGATTTTTCAGATTATGGGGAAGCACAAGTACAAGGGGGCACTCGGAGAAATTGAAAGGGGACAGGTTTAGAACAAACACTAGGAAGTACTTTTTCACCCAAAGGGTGGTGGATATGTGGAACGCACTTCCAGAAGCTGTGATAGGCCAGAACAAGTTACATGGCTTCAAAGAAGGTTTGGATAGGTTCCTAGAGAACAAGGGAATTGAGGGGTACAGATAAAAATTAAGGGATAGGAGTAGAGATAGATTATAAAAATAGTCAAGGACCACTGCTTAGGCAATGGGCCTGATGGGCCGCCGCGGGAGCGGACCACTGGGCGAGGTGGATCTCTGGTCTGACTCAGCGGAGGCAACTGCTTATGTTCTTATGTTCTTAACTGTGGAGCAACACACAGACTTTAAGCTGCAATGGAGGACAGCCATTTTCAAGCAACTGTATATAGCACAGGTAAAATGTTTGTTGCCTTCATAAATGGCTTTGAAAATTCTACCCCTTCCCTATCTTGTCAGTGTCAAACTATGAGCATCACTAAGATGCCGAGCGGTTAAACATAGATGCTTGAGTATATGCCAGTGCGTAAAAATAGAAAACAAATTCAATAGATTCATAGGGAATCTCTGCAGGTGTTAATACTGTGTAGAACAGGCTTCTCAAACTCTGGCCCGTGGGGTACTGAAATTTGTCCCGCCAGCCAATTTCAAATTTCCCCCAAAGCTGGCCCGCTGGTACAAGCGCCATATCATTTTAGGTTCACCCGGCCTGCAGAGGATCGCTGGTCGGCAGTAGCGATCCTTGCAGGCCGCCGTAGCCTCAGCTGCACGTTCCCTCTAGCGCGGTTCCGCCCCTCCTCCGACGTACGGGACCGCAGGTGGGACCGCACCAGAGGGAACGTGCGGCTGAGGCTACGGTGGCCTGCGAGGATCGCTACTGCCGACCAGCGATCCTCTGCAGGCTGCGTGAACCTACAGATGATGCCACGTGAACCTGCAGAGTTAGGTCCCACGCAGACCTGCAGCTGAGGAAAGGTATTTGGGGGGGTTTCCTAAAGAGAAGAAGAGAGATCAAGGAGGCCCACAAAGAGAGGCCCACATTCCATTTACAATGGTATGTCCAGGAGGCCTCATGCATTCCAGGGAACAGTTTTTATTATTTCAACACCCACCTGTCTGCATGCTTCTCAACCTTCTCTGCTCTCATCCCCATCCCTACTCCCTTGCTACCAGGCCCCTGCAGTTATATTATTGAATAACTAGTTTTTTAGCCCGTTACATTAACGGGTGCTAGAATAGATGTGTAGACCTCTTTCTGTATGTGTGTCTTTTTTTCTTTCTCCCAGCCCCCCTTTTTTTCTGTCTCTCCCCCCTGTCCAGCAGTAGCCCTTCTCCCTTCCTTTTACTTTCCCTCTGTCCAGCAGAACCCCTTTCCTGCTCCCCCTGTCCAGCAGTAGCCCTTTTCTCTTCCTTTTACCTCCCCCTGTCCAGCAGAACCCCTTTCCTGCTCCCCCTGTCCAGCAGTAGCCCTTTTCTCTTCCTTTTACCTCCCCCTGTCCAGCAGAACCCCTTCCCTGCTCCCCCTGTCCATCAGTAGCCCTTTTCCCTTCTTTTTACCTACCAATATTCCCATTTTCCCTTTTCCCTTTCCTATTTCCACCTTTTTCCACCCCATCCAGCATCATTAGAGTACCTGTTGCATTGTTGGTGTTCCAGTGTCTCCTCTGCCTTGGGTCTGGGTCGACTATTGTGGGCCAGGATTGCCAGGGGTGCCCTGTAGGACAGGCAGGGGCAAGGGTCAGCAGAGGTGGGGGAGTTCTGGGTGGCAGCGTGAGTTCACTCTGGTGCAGGGCCTCTGCCATATCGCGGGGAGCTGGTGTCTGCACTTCTAGCCACTTCCTCTAGAGTCCCTACTGCAGCGCGCAGGCGTCGCATCGCGCGGCGGTGACGTCCAGGCCTTGCACTGCCTCATCTCTCCTGAGCCGCGACGAAGAGGGCAGGGGGTGCTAGTGGCTGGCAGCCGCCACTCCGCACCGCCTTTCACCTCAAGCTGCCGCGGCCTCCTCCCGGCAGCTGCCACTCCACACAGCCTTGCCAAGGCAGCGTCTAAAGACACTTCGACCCGTAGGACCATATTGTGAGGTGGAGAGCAGGGAAGCTTTTCTGGCACGCATGCGCACTCGTGCTGCCGCAACAGATCAGGGAACACGCAGCGCGAGTGCACATGCGCGCTTAGCGTTTTAATATATATGATAATGTACAACACCCTCTCATTCACCCCCACCTCAACAAGAGCACACACAAAATCAGAACAGACTGCCTAATCCAAAATTTGACTCCCATGCCTGTCTTGGCCCTAAAAGCAAGAGGAAAAGTCTTTTTTATTTATTTTGTTTACATCACAGAGCCGGCATGGGGTTGGAGAGGTTGTAACCCTATACTTCTGCTAAGACTAAGGGGTCTTTTTATTAAGGTGCGCATTTAGTGCGCACTAAATCAGTTAGCGTACCTTAATAAAAGGACCCCTAAGTATTTTTTTTTTTTAAAAATTTGGCCCGTGACATAGCTTTTTTTCAGATTTCAGCCCCTTGTGTGATTGAGTTTGACACCCCCGGTGTAGAATATCCATGTGAGACAACCTCTAGAGGAGGATGTGACGTTTTGATCTCTTTGGAGCACGAGGGATCTAGCAAAGCTAGAAAAAAAAATACATCAGTTAAATGGAGAACAGAAACATTTAGTTCAATCAATTTTATTGGTATTTAAAAGAAATCAAGAGAGCAGCTAGAAGCAGAGACTATAAACTTGTATAACTACCGTTTACAGTTTAAGAGTTTGAAACATGTGGGCCAGAAAGGCAATATTTTTAGTTTGGGTAGCAAGAAGGACAGAATGGATTATTTGATCAAGAAAAAGGCATAGTTTTAGAAGTGCAAAGGATATTTTTCCATATGGCGGTGCACTCTATCAATAATTAGGACTGATTATTGTAACAAGAAGATGACAGAACCTAAAGAAGTAAGTTATCCCTCCCTACCCCCCAATCCTAAGCAGTACAGTATGTAACTGTAGATTCAGTAACCTTTTCATTAAATTAAGGCATTCCCTAGCAAGTGTAGCCTTGTATTTATGAAATGATATTCAGCTTGCTTTTAACTCTGTGTTGCCTTCCTGTGTTTTAATCATAGCCTTAAACCTGCTTCTTTCCTCTTTCTCCACAGACTTTTCAGTAGTTTAGGTGAACTCCACACCATTTCCCAGCGGAGCTATGGAACCACCTACACAGTACGACCTGGAAGCCGGTACCCTGTGGCCCGGCGTACTCCCAGCCCTGTAAAACCTGCCACTGAAAGGACAGAACCTCTTGGCACTGTTCGTCCATATGCTCTGACTCCACCTACCATTCTCAAATCTTCCAGCCTCTCCATTCCACATGAACCCAAGGAAGTCCGCTTTGTAGTGCGTAGCGTGAGTGCCCGAAGCCGTTCCCCATCACCATCTCCTTCACCTACACAATCACTGCACGCACTACACCCTCCACGGCCTTTCATCCAAAAACCCGTTCATCTTTGGAACAAGTATGATGTGGGAGACTGGCTGGAAAGTATCAACCTCGTTGAACACCGGGATAAATTTGAAGACAATGAAATTGAAGGCACCCATCTCCCTGCCCTAACCAAGGAGGACTTTGTGGAGCTAGGGGTAACTCGAGTTGGGCACCGAATGAACATTGAACGAGCTCTCAAACAGCTGCTAGAAAGCTGACCACCCATGGCATTAGTGGCTTTCTTGGAAGCCACATTGATTTTTTATTTCTACTAGTCTATCTAAAATTGATTATATTTATATTTCAATCACTGCACTGAAAGCTGAGGAGTTGACTCGCTCTCTCTTTCTCTCTCTCTTTTCTCTTTTCTCCCTCTCTCTCTTTCACACACACATGCACTCACTCAGAGACACCCTGGCACACATAGTCACACATGCTTCTTCACCCTCTCACCCATTTGCCAGAGTGACACCCTGCTTCTGGAAAGTGAATGTTGCATGGGATAGCTTTTATTTTGCACTTTGTTTTTTGAAGAGTCTAGCCTGTATATTATTACAAGGTGAAAATAACCCTGTCCCAGTCCAGTCTGCCTCTAGCTCCTCCAAAAACAAAAGAGAATCTCACTTGGAAGATAAAGACACCGAGAAAGAAGATTCTGAATCCTATACAAAGAGAGAGACTGCCTGTTGGATTCTTTGAATCTGGGAGTGTGGGCAGTGCCATCCACGTTATCACAATTTCTGCTGTTTGAGGGTGAAGAAATAAGGAAGGCTGCGTTTATGTGGACATGAGTAGCTGATCCCTCCAAAGGGTCTGCAAGGAAAAATTGATTTGCCAGCTAGAAAGGAAACGCAGGGGAGGGGAGTATTTTTGCAGCCAGAATATTATTTGTTTTGCTATGGGTAGGGGAACGTGAAGGGGAATGATGTTTTCTAAACAATTTAAAAGTAGATCTATAATATATATCTGTGTATTTATGTAGAACAGATGACACAACAAAAATATGAAGCTAAAAACTCCAGTCAAGAGTTCCACTTAATTCCATTCAGTAAGTTTTTTTGCATCTTTTTAATCAGCTATATATTTGAAAAGAGGAAAAGAACAAATATCTATCTATCTATCTATATATATCTATATGTATATCTCTCTATATATCAACAAAATTTGTTATAATTTTACTTAACTATATCTTGATAGTTATTGAAACATTAAGGGAAAATAACATTGCCCTGGGATGCTGTTGATTTGAGGGGTTCAGGGGAGGGGGCGAAGGAACTAAGTTAAGGATATGTCTTTTTAAATGCAGTTCAAAAAGTTTATCTAGAGCAAAATTCATAACTCAGTTTGGGGCACACAGAGTCTTCCACCCCTGCTAAGAGTCCATCCTGAGCAGGAGAGCTGGGAGGAGCAGTAATGCTTAAGGGCATTCAGCTGTCTCCTGCATCCCCTGTCATTGCTGAACTGCCATGCTGCTCTTCCTACCTCCAGTTTTGGAGGGGAAAAAAACTGGATTCTGCTCCTCATGCTTGCAAAAGGCTAAAAATGAGCTGACTGGGTACATATAAGCACTAGCCAGGTTTTTGGAAGAAAAGGCAATGGGACCATCAGCGAGGACACAAGGAAGAAAAGTGATGAGTGCTTGAAAAGAAACAGGCATTGTTTTCTTCTTTACCTCTTCTTTCAGTAATTCAGGTTTGGTGGTCTTACTCCCATAGAAGCCACAAAGCCCTAACCTGATGTGCATTAACACCATGGCCATAGTGTCCTGAACATGAGTAGAAAAAGAGGTACTGTAATCAGGAGAAGCTCTGAGGTAGGAATCATCTGTTTTCTATCATGTTTACAGTATCAAAATTTGATGCGATGGAGTACTCATGAACACTGGTAGAATGAGTCAAGTGGTTGTTTGATTTTCATGAGATTGAAGAATTCTAGTATTGTACTTCTGCAAAGAGCTTTGGCTCACCTCTGAAATACTTGTAGCTGTCCCAGTATTTCCCTGCCTGAACTTCTCTTTCCTATTCTGGGCAATGCAAATTGGGTTTGAATTGGTCGCAGAGGGAGCCCTCCTACAGATGTGCCAGGTGTTGTTTGACGGAATTCTTTTTAAGGATCCTAGTGAACAGAATTTACGCCTGAGAAGTGACGCTTCAGGAGGGAAGGCCTAAATGCTGTCCGCACCCTGGCTGCACATCAGCCTTGCACGAGATTGTCAGGCTCTAACATTGTAGTCACTTTCATTTGATCTGAGTTGAGTACCAATCTCTCCGCTGCTCAGCTTTCGCAGTGGAGGGGTTTGGAGATGTGTGTGCTGAAAAAAAAAAAAAAAAAAGAGTTCCTCTATGATGGGATTGAATAATCTGGTGCTAAACAGAGGGAAAGACAAGTTTCTTCCCATTTCTTGTTCATTCCCCTTAAATCTTAACATTTATAAACATTTCGTACAATGAAAAATAAATGTATTGCATTGTATAATCAGCTGAGGTTTGCTCCTGTTTGTGCTGACACTGTGTGTGAATAATGGGCAAAATTATAAGAATAGCCAGTGCCTTGTGGACCGCTGTTCTGTCTTTATGCTTGTTTAAGATGTCATTAAAGAAGACCAGATGTTCACTTATCTGGTTTTGATATGGCCTTTCCCCTGAATGGGCTCCTATGTAGTGTGCTCCGTTTATAGAACTAACCTACTGCAGGTGGGGCCTTACGCATACTCCTGCCATGTCCTGTGATAATGACCATTGTTCTTGTCCCCTATCTGAATAGCAACTGATCCTCAGCATATGGTCAATGAAAATGACAAAGCAGGCGAGCTAAATTACCTACAGAAGCTGTGCTCCATTCCTTGCTCAGGATATGACTTTTTTTTTTCTGGCCTCACGTTGCTACTGAGGTAGACTTTACAATCCCAGGAGCAGCTGCTCTTCTGGGAAAACCTTTTGACTTGCCCAAGTGCAGCATCGGGAAACTCTATTTTGTAATGTAGAGAGCTGCAGAAAATCATGGAAGTTGGACATGACAACTCTTGATGGGTATCAAATGGAAAGAATTAGTAACCTAGAAAGGAATATTTAACATCAACTCAAAAAAAAAAAAAAAAGCATGTTATACAAAGCCATAAACTTTAAAACCTCTATAAAAGACTGGCACAACCAATACCAACCAAAAGTTCAACTCTGGCCATTTTTATAAGATATACAAGAGAGAATCCAGACTATCATAATGATCTGGTATCGCAATGTACTATTATTTACTTGCAGAGAAACCTTAGCTCCAAGCTCCTAACCTTTTTCCAGCTGTACTTAAGCTCTTGTTCTATGTCATGCTGTCCTCTTTAATAATACACTATGTCACTTCATACGTAACTACACCCGTCCTCATTAAAGTTGCATTAAAAGTTGAAGAGTAATAAAGTGAAAGAGTTCTGAAGAACAATTTAATGTCAAAAACTGTTAGTTACTAATAGTGATCATGGCAGTAAAACATCTGGGTTATTGATAATAAGCCATGATTCTCCCACTAATAGGGTCTTTTCTGAAAGCCATAAATAAGCTTCATTTTAAGTGAGGGTTAATCCCTCCTGTTATATTTTTATGATATGTTGGTATACAACTTTTTCATTCTGCAGCTCAAATAGCTACAAATGGATAGTTGCTTCTGGTGTATGCTTTTATCTGAATTGCATTATGATTCTAAGCATTCAGAAGCCTTATCTTAATGAATTTCTGGTCTTCTTCCAATCTAACTGACTTTGTAATTAGATAATTGTATACACAGTGTATAAGATTAGGTATTGGGTATGGCTATATAATTTAGAAGGGAAGATATTGGATACTGAATATATCAAAAAGCAAATGTGTGAGATTTTTGTGTTGGGATCACAAAAGGAGTAACCACTGGGTCACAAAGTCAAATCCGTGTGGAGACAGTAAGCCAGCAGTTTGTTAAAAGAGCATAACCATACACCATCACATTTGCAGCATGAAAGCTATCTGCATTTTGATTTGGTGATTTCTTTTTTCTTTTGGTGGACAGTTCCTCCATGAACCTTCTTTTGTACCTACCCAAAGCTTTTCTCTTCATTTCCTCTGTCCTGTTTAGTCCAGTTTTCACTGTGACAATCCTAAAGCTTAGAGAGGAACCAACAAACTGGGCTTCTGTCTGAAATCTACAACAAATGTGCCCTTGAGTCAGCCTGTAGATGGCATTTGTGCACCAAGACTCAGACTTCCTCTCCTATTGGTTTGGAAGGCTGCCTCCAGAACAGCTCCAGCCTCAGATGGTTTAAGAAGCAAAAGCCAGGGTGGTTTGTGGTTTTTTTTGTTGTTTTTTTTTTTTAATTCCTTATTGATTTTCAAATTTTGACAGTTCAATACAAATATATTAAACATGACGCACTTAAAATACACAAAATTAATCCATTACCAATCCTTTTCTCCCTCCCTTCCTCACATAACTATTACACTGCACATGCATATATTATTACAATATTATAGACTAGTATTTTAGCCCGTTTCATTAACGGGTGCTAGAATATATGTCTGTCTGTCTTTATTTCTGTCTCTCTCTCTGTCCTGCTGTCTTTCTTTCTGTCTGTCTCTCTCCCTGGCCCCCTTTGTCTGTCTGTCTTTCTGTGTCTCTCCCTGTCCCTGTGTCTTTCTTCTTTTCTTTCTGTCTCCCTTCCTCCCGCTGGTGCTAGAATATATGTCTGTCTTTCTTTCTGTTTCTCTCCCTACCCCTGTCTTTTTCTTTCTGTCTCTCTTCCTCCTGCTGACTTTCTTTCTGTCTCTCTCCCTCCCTGGCCCCCTTTGTCTGTCTGTCTTTCTGTCTCTCTCCCTGCCCCTGTCCCTGTGTCTTTCTTCCTATCTCCTTCCCTGTGCAGCAGCCGCAGCATTCCCTCCCCCTCCATTTCCCTGTGCATCATCATTTTTTCCCTCAGTCTAGCTTCTCCTGCCCCTCCTACACTCAGTACTTTAAACTTCGGCCCAGCCTGTAGGTCAGGGGTTTCTCGGGCTGACCGCCACCCGCTGCTGGTGGCTCCGTGCTCGGCCGCCGCAGCCTGCAGCCGCTGCCAGCCACTGCAGCCTTCAGTAGCCGGCAGCCACCAGCCGCCACGGCCTACAGCCACCGACAGCCACCGCGGCCTACAGCTGCCGCGGCCTGCAGCCGCCAACAGCCGCCACGGTCTACAGCTGCTGACAGCCGCCGCGGCCGACATCCACCTCGGGGGGAAGAGAGAGAGAGAGATTCGCGCGCATGCGCACTCCTACCTGCGGTGCCCTACAGCTCACAGAAAACGGGAGCACGCAGGTGGGAGTGCGCATGCGCAGCTTAGGGTTTTATTATATTAGATACATACCTTTAGTAAACCCAAATACCTTCCCTTCCCCCTCCCCCACCCCCCCTTGGATGTGTAAGGAATCTATAAACATATGCAGTCATTGGGCTCCACACCTTATTGAATGTCATACTAGACCCCAAACACTCCGCATTCATTCTCTCATATTTATATGTGGAACAAATATTTGCCCACCAAAATGTGTAATTAAGTCTGTTGTAACTCTTCCAGTTACGCGTAATCATCTGGATGGCTATTCCGGTCATAATCAAGAAGGGCCGGCTTTTATATCTATCTAAAGCCAGTTTTAAGGATCAAGCTTGGGCTTCCTCAAGCAATAGCATTAGTCCCTTCATTTGAAATTGCTTTAATTGTTTAATTTTGTGTTCCAGTTTCCTCCAGTTTAATCAGAACAAGAGCCTACTGATACTGTGGTGCCATGAGCCTTTATTGGCAACTATTCAGGTTCACCCTCTTCTAGCTCAACCATTACACATCGCACTATGCCTGGGACTCTTTCCCATTCCACCCTCCAAGGCTATGAACATTAGCATCTCCAGCTCTGGCTAGCACAAGGAGCAAAAGATAAACTAAAATCATGAACACTACCGCTAAGCAACTGGTTGATCACCTTCATTCAATTTCTGATGTTTATTTTGTGGCAGATCTAACGATTTTGTAGACCATGGAACAGAGTTGTGAATGTACAAGTATGGTGCTTGACAAAAAGGGTTGGGTATTGAGTGTTGTAGTTCTGTATTGCTTTTTGTGTATAGTATATGAATTTAGTGTTGGATATATACATTTGGTTAATGAGGAATGTTGATATAGTATGTTCTGTTGGTTTGTGCTTGTGTAAGAGTATATCTGTGCATAAAAGTAGCTTATGGGTGATGGATAGGACTGTATGTGCGGTTTGGTATTGACTATGTGTTTGAAATCAGATATTGGATATAGAGCATTTCAAACAGTGTGCTTTGTTTGTCAGTATTGGTATTAGATGGAAAATGAGAATATACACCAGGGTAGAATAATGAATAGATGGTGTTAGGCATATCTTTAAATGTTATGAGGGTAATTTTATAAAGCGTTCCCTGCTTGTAAAGTATACAATATTCTAAACAGTATTAAGTACATATGCTAGCAAGAAAATGCACACACATTTCCAAGGGTATAGTATCAGATGTACCTGCTTATATTATAAAATATATTAGCAGATGTATAGGATACTTGCACACATATCTACCTTTTTGGGCACTACAGGGGTTGGTTCTGGATGCCTATTTTTGGACATTATAGATACAGATTAATAAAATTACCTGCTTGTAAGTCATATATATATATATATATACACTAGTATTTTAGCCTGTTACATTAACGGGTGCTAGCTGTCTGTCTTTCTTCCCCCCTCCCCCCCCCCCACTTCCCTGTGCAGCAGCCACAGCAGCATTCCCTCCCCCTCCATGTCCCTGTGCAGCAGCATTTAGCAGCAGCATTTCCCCCACCCTACTTCCCTGTTCAGCAGCATTTCGATCCCCCCCCCACTTCCCTGTGCAGCAGCAGCATTCCCTCCCCCCCACACCACTTCCCTTTGCAGCAGTAGCGTTTCCCTTACCCCCCTTCCCTTCCCGCGGTCCCGACAAAGCTGCTGATTCCAGCAGCGTGTGCAGCACTCTACACACGCTGCTTCGGGGCCTTCTACTGCCCTGATTTACTCTGGCATGTCCCTGATGGCATCATCAGAGACGCGGCAGAGCAACTCAGGGCAGTAGAAGGCCCCGAAGCAGCGTGTGTAGAGTGCTGCACACGCTGCTGGAATCGGCAGTTTTGGAGTCGGGACCGCAAAGCGGCTGGAGTGTTTATTTGGCGCTTCCCTTCCCACCGCGCGAGGTGTCGCCGCGACTCCTCTCGATCCCCGCCAGCGTCGGAAGTGCCGCTGGTGCCGCTGGTAAGAGGAGCCGACTATTGGGGAGAGCAGGGAGTCCAGCGCTGACGGCCAATCCTGTCGGCCAGTGTAGGTAGGTGCTGGGAAGAAGGCTGGGGATTCGCACATGCACACTCCTGCGGCCACAGACCTACGGATCATGGAAGCACGCAGTTAAGAGTGCACATGCGCGGCTAGGGTTTATATATATACACAGTATCAAGTCAGGGTATACCCTGAAGAAAGCCACAGCATGATGGCTGAAATCGGTTCTACCTACCCAGACGCAGCGAGACCTGGATATCTGCAACAATCATATAAATTTACTCCCTACTGCATCTTAGGCCCTCTTTTACTAAGCCGTGATAGAGGTTTTTACCGCACCCCTGAATGCTAAATACTCCAGTGCTCATAGCAATTCTATGAGAGTCAGAGCAACGTTGGAGCATTTAGGCCCAAATTCTGTAACCGGTGCCTAATGTCAGGCACCTGTTTTGGAGGCGCTCAACTAGATAGGCGTCTATCTAAGTTGATTAACAAGCTCAACTGAGCTTTGTTAATCAGCACTAATTGAAATTTAGGCGCCTATCAAGAAAGAGCGATTCTGTAATAAGGCGCCTCTAAACATTTAGGCGGCCTTCCAAAAAATTGGTGCTCTGCATGTCAAGCGCGGGCGTAGCTATGCGTTAGGCGCCTTGTTGCAGAATCGCTGCTCTTAAGCGTGCTTAAGTGCTCACAAAGGTGTCTAACTTGTAGTTGCGCCTAGAGCTGGCCTATTTCTTGGGCGCCTCCAAAATAGGTGCCGCTCAGCGTGATTTATTAAAGAGCACCCAATTTTACTTGAATCGCGCTGAACAGGGCCTAACTTTTGGCCGCTTCTTATAGAATTTGCCCGTAAGTGCTCCGGGCCATGGTAGAAACAAGGTAAAAAGGGAGGTTAATTAATTAACATCTGAACAAGGATCCCAAAGATATACATGTAGGAATGGAAATTTCAGGATTGATTAAGTTCAAAGTGATAGATGGGATTGTTCATACTACAAAGCAATGAATTTAAAAAAAAACAAAAAAGTAAATAGACATGAATTCTTAAATATTTTATAGACACACACACATATATGTGGTGTCCAAAAGAAATGGAATCTCAACCTAACCCAAATAACCCCAAAACAAATGTACTATTATTTTTTTAAAAAAAATTATTACTGTTATTGAAAGGTGTTCCTGCAAGATGCTATAAAAACTGGATGATCCTTGTTTTCAAAATGATGTCATTCGGGAAGTGACCATTGGGATCCGTTTAACAAAATGGTGTTTAGCAAAGAAAATAAAGTTGCAATCAAATTTTTGCAACAAAAAAAGGTGCAAAGCTAAGGGACTTTGGACTCATTTATTTTCAAAGGTCATTACTAAATATTTCAGCAATTGCACAGTATTTAGAAACCATGTAAGCAATCCCATTTTTTCCAGACATCATATAATATGTGTGTGTGTAGATGTCTAAAAGAATTTACAATATCTCATATAATTCAGTGTTTTGTAAATAGATAGATATTTGTATCTTTTATAAAATTCTCATTCCATCACTGTGAGCTTTATCAGTATATCCATAGATATCTTAAGTCTTCAGGTTTGGCTAATTAGACCCATAATTTAAACTGGTATAGACCACATTTATGTGCAGTGGAGGTCTAAAAATATTGCCTGTAGAATTTTATAAGGTTATTTGGACAGTAGTGGGATTTGGGGTAGTATAGTAAGACTTACGTTTTTGGTGTGAATGTATGAGCACTGCCTGCATTTGTATTGTCTCTGTTTAAATCAGGGGTGTCCAACCTTCGGCCCGAGGGCCACATGCGGCCCAGTGAAGGATTTTGTGTGGCCCCGGTCGAGGGCGATGCAGTGTTTTCCTCTGCTGCCCCTGGGTGTTTACCATCTTGCCGGCTCCCTCCTCTGTCTTGCTGCAGCATTTGCGCGGCCCCAGAAACATTTTTTTTCAGCCAATGCGGCCCAGGGAAGCCAAAAGGTTGTACACCCCTGGTTTAGATACTGGGCAGCAATGAGTATCCAGATAAGGTCATCAGCACCACATCTTGTCCAGATAGAGGTAAACATTCATTCTAGTATCTGGATAACTTATCCGGATGTCTTAAGTTATCCAGCTAACCAATTGAATATCGGCACTCTCCAGATAAGATCTGAGACCACTCTGCCGTCGTTTTCTATGTTTCTATGACGCGGGAAGCAAGTTCGTGCTGTTGCTCTCTCCTGAAAAATGAAAAAGGTACGGGGAAGGGAAAGGGGGCACATGCACAGCAGAGGGAGGAGCGGAGAGGGGCACCACACTTAGCCTCGCTACAGCACTGGATCAAAATAAGGAATGTATTGGAGCAGAGGAATATCTTAATGGTTAAAGCACTGCGCTTGACATTCAGGGGCACCTGGCTCAAATTCCTCCCCCCCCCCCCAGCAAAATATTAAGCAGCCTGTTTTCTTTTTTTACCTTTATTTAATCAGCACTCTGTAGAAATGGCACAAGATACATACGAGGGCTGATTGAAAAGTAACGAGACGGCCTCTGGTTTTCTTTCCAAGAAGTAGACGTGGCAATGCCGTGCCACTTCTTGTGAAACTCAGACATTGACATTTCTGAATCTGCAGTTAAGAACATAAGAAGTGCTATCTCCGGAACAGACCCTAGGTCCATCAAGTCCGGCGATCCGCACATGCAAAGGCTCCGCCAGGTGTACCCTGGCATAGTGTTAGTCCCCATATCACTCTAAGCTTTTCATAAGAGATGTGCATCTAGCTTACCCTTACCTATGTCACCTTAAGCCACTCATAAGGAGATGTACATCTAACTTACCCTTAAACCCTAGAACGGTGGATTCCGCAATTACCTCTTCTGGGATAGCATTCCAGGTATCCACCACTCGTTGCGTGAAGCAGAACTTCCTGATATTTGTCCTGAACTTGTCCCCCCTTAGCTTTAGTCCATGTCCTCTTGTCCGTGTCACATTGGATATTGTAATTAGTTTTTTATCCTGCTCTATTTGGTCGAATCCTTTCAGTATTTTGAAAGTCTCGATCATATCCCCTCGCAGTCTCCTCTTCTCAAGGGAGAACAATCCCAGTCTCTTAAGTCGTTCCTCATATTCCAAGTTCTCCATGCCCTTTATTAGCTTCGTTGCTCGTCTCTGCACCCTCTCGAGTACTTTTAAATCCTTCTTTAGGTATGGAGACCAATGTTGGACGCAGTATTCCAAGTGTGGTCTGACCATCACTCTATAAAGCGGTAGTATTACTTTCTCCGATCTACTCGTGATTCCCTTCTTTATCATGCCTAGCATTCTATTCGTGTTCTTCACTGCCACCGCACATTGCACCAACGGCTTCAGGGTCCTAAAGATTAATACGCCCAGGTCCCTGTTCGGTTTTTCCCAGAGTTGCACCTGACATACTGTACTTGTGTTCCTTATTTTTTCTGCCTAAGTGCATGACTTTGCATTTCTCCACATTAAACTTCATCTGCCATTTATCTGCCCAATTTTCCAATTGGCTCAAGTCGCTCTGGAGTTCCTCGCTGTCCTTCTGCGATTTGATTGCCTGGCATAGCTTTGTGTCATCTGCAAGCTTGATGATCTCACTAGATGTTCCATCCTCCAGGTCATTTATGAAGATATTAAATAAGATGGGCCCAAGTACCGAGCCCTGGGGCACACTGCTAGTCATAGTCTCCCAGTCTGAGAATTTCCCATTTATGCCCCCTCTCTGCCTTCTGTTCTCCAGCCATTTGCCTATCCATCTTAGTATGTCCCCTTCTATTCCATGGCCTTGCAGTTTCCTGAGGAGTCTTACATGTGGAACCTTGTCGAACGCTTTCTGAAAATCCAAGTATACAATATCCACCAGTTCTCCACTATCAATTTGTCTGTTCACTGTCTCAAAAAATTGGAATGCCAAAAATCTTTGCTGGGTCACAGCGAGAGGAAGAACTTCGTACGTTTCGTCAAGGCAGATGAGGAAGTACGCCAGAGTTGTGCAATTTAATTTTTTGTGTTAAACGTAGAAAGAGCAGTAATGAAACTCTTGAAATGTTACTGCAAGCATACGGTGGTGAAACAATGATCATGCCACAGTACTCTAACATAGGTTTATATCACTCCAAGTAATGTCTCTTTTTAATCCAATTCTTTTTTTCATAACCGCGGTGGAGTCTTTGGTTTAAGCTGATATGAAATAGTTATGAAAAAAGAATTGAATTAGAGGCATTACTTAGAGTGATATCAACTTATGTTAATATTGAAGGCTCTAAGCGGAGATAGTTATTTAGAAAATATTATTCCAGAGTGAGTAGTACTCTCACAGACATGTCCTCTTCATCCGCCATGACACAACGTACAAAGTTCTTCCTCTCACTGTGACCCAACAACGAAGACTAAGGCGGTCCAAATGCAGGTTCAGAAATGCTGATGTCTTAGCTCTACAAAAACCAGCACAGCATTGTCACGTCTACTTCTTGGACATGTCACCAAAACTAATGTCTAGTGTACATAAATGTAAAACTCATATAGAGCCACTGCTGAAAAAGGTGTGAGCCAAATCCAAATTCATAAATACGCATTTTGTACCCCAGGGTAGTGCTAAATGTTTTCCCCTGCAAGAAAGTAGTGGGGACCTCACTTTAGGTCAGGGGGCAGAGATACGGTTTTACATTAGGATTCTACATTTCGTAGCTCTTGATGTCTATAGGCTGGCATCCACAACTTTTCTAAAATGCCACTGCTCATGTATAAGTGCCAATGCATGAAAAGTAAGTATAACATTTTACAGATAAGTTAATCATATAAAGTTATACATGCTTTTAACTTTTTTAGTTCTATTCAACTTCTTTTATTGGGTGTTTTTGGTTTTTTTACTATTGTAAACCGCATAGAACTTTACGGCCTTGGGGTATATAAACTGATTATTATTATTATTATTATTATTAGGCAGTGGCACTTATGCATTTATGTTCACTGACCAATGGGGGCTTATTTTCAAAGCACTTAGGGCTCCTTTTACTAAGCTGTGATAGCGTTTATAGTGCACGCAGGATTTTAGCGGCATTAAGGTCTAGCGGAATTAAGGTCTAGCCACGCGGCAATTCAGCGCATGCTAAAACTGCTATCGCAACTTAGGGCTCCTTTTATCAAGGTGCGGTAGGGGTTTAACGCGCGGAATACCGGGCGTCAAACCGCCTGCCGTGCTAGTTGCTAATGCCTCCATTGACGAGGCGTTAGTATTTTGGCTTGCCGCAGGGGTTAGCGCGTGATGAAATGTCCGATGTGCTAACCCCCTTAGCACACCTTGATAAAAGGAGCCCTTAGTAAAAGGAGCCCTTAAACTTACAAAATTCCATAGGTTACTATGCAGCTTTGTAAATCTAGTGCTTTGAAAATACCCTCTCTATCTGTAACTTTTTGCAGATATCTAATCTATATACGGTGACATGGCCTGCCTGCTTGTAGAGAGTTGCGCGGGGACAGAAATCCCACCCATCCCCGCCAGGATCTTCTCCGTCCCCACCCATCCCCGCCAGGATCCTCTCCGTCCCCATCCATCCCCATCAGGATCCTCTCCCTCCCCACCCATCCCTGCCAGGATCCTCTCCGTCCCCACCCATCCCCGTCAGGATCCTCTCCGTCCCCACCCATCCCCGTCAGGATCCTCTCCGTCCCCACCCATCCCCGCAAGGAATTACCTCCATCCCTGCCTGTCCCCATAAAAAGCAGCAATTACTACAGTTTCTTTTATGTTTGTGCTGCTGTTTTCCTTGTGGAATCTCTTTGGTGGAACCCTTTTTTTGTTTTCTGTTCAGGTAATTAACTTATAAACCCCCTCTTTTACGAAGGCTGACGTGTCCATTATATTATATGGATGAACCCTGCTTCCAAAGCCTTCCAACCCTGTGGGAGTCCCGTTGGCCAGAGGGGTGTCCCCTTGGGAGTCCCGTGGACCAGAGGGGGGTCCCCGTGGGAGTCCCAGGGGGTTAGGGGGGATTCCCGCGGGACCCACAGGATTCCTGCGATCCCCGTTCCTCTACCTGCGATCCCTGTTCCTCTACCTGCTTGTTAATGAATATTGGTCTAATTATCTTCCTCTCAAAGTGCTGCAACCTAAAAAAGCCTATTTATGGGATAGCTACAGTTTTAAGATATATATACTGTGAGGTAAATTTTCAAATGGACCGTAAATGGTTAAGATCTCTGACTAAATCTTCAACCTGTGATCATAAGCACATTTTCTGATGGAACAATTTGTAACTGAACATTCTTTTAAATCTCTCTAGTCAAAATTTGGCAGGTTATATTTAGGCCTGCTATTTTTGCATGGAAACCAGCATCAACTAGCTAAGTTATAAACCCTGCTCCAGGAATGCTTCTGGGACTGGCAAGTTATTTCAGCAGCTAAATCTAGCCACTTTGTGAATTTAGTTAGGATTAATTTAGCTGCTTAGCCAGAAATTCGTCAAAAGCGGAAACTTATCCAGGGAAAAAATGCTTGAGTACCTGAATAAGTTCATGTAAACTATTCTGAGCTCCTCAGGGAGAACAGTATAGAAAATTTGAATGAATGAATGAACCAAAGGAAAAGGGCAAATTCCGATATGCTTTTGAAGTCATTTTATCAATTGAGAGATTGTTTTTGTTTTACGAGTATTACACTTTCAAAGTGGGAAAAATGTTAAAAGCACCACTGAAATATTCCATAAACTCATCTACAGCGAACATGCCCCCCCTCTTTTACAAAGCCGACGCTCGTAGGAATTCTTGGAGCATCGGAGCTGTTACCTCCTCAGCCGGCGCTAAAAACGCTAGCATGGCTTTGTAAAGGAGGGGGATGGTCACTTGATATACCGCCTTTCCTCAAGTGGTTTACAATATATTGAATAATGATCAGATACTCTAGATATTTTCCCTGTCTGTCTTGGCTCATGATCTGACTATGGTACCTGGGACAATGGAGGGTTGAGCAGCACTGGGATTGAAGCTGAGGCAGCTGCTCGAACCACTAGGCCACTCCTCCACTCCACACTGTTTCCACCAACGTTTCACCTCATCTATCATGTCCCCCCTAGCATACTATTGCTTAGAGTCTAGCTGAATTCCATGGCCATTAATTTAGAAACATTTCCATATGTAAATAGCACCAGTACACATGTATATATCATATGCATGCTTAAATACAGCTATTTAATGTCCACACCATGCAGAAATTCGAAGAGTGCGTGGTTTGGGCGTAAAATTACATGCATTTTCCATTTCAGAAAGAGAATAGACAAGTGGGGGGAAAATATAGCCATACTGGGTTTTACAAAATTGCTCATTTCAGCCAGAGTTTTTACATGGTGAATTAAGGGAATCATCCCCTTTAACCCTTCATTCACTACTTTCAATGGTGCCCCCTGTATGCGTAAGTTTGTTAAATGGTGCAGCTACACTTGGAATTGGTGAAATCACGACTTTACGCCAACACCTCCATATAGATTGGAAGCTGCTGGACGTGTGCTATTTCTTTTCTTTTTTTTTTTCTTCAAGTATCTTTGTTAAAATCGCTGCTGCTGCCACTTCACATACCAGAAAATACCCATGCACTTTTCCAGGTATTTTAGGAAAATACCCTCGCCCAACTTGGGTGTTTCAAAACTGATCTCTACATTCTGTGTAAAATGGGGCTATACATGCTTATGAAACATACAATCCCATAGCCCATATCTAGTAACGCACAGTATATCCCTTTTCCCAACACCTATTTTAAAAAAGTACATAGGTAATCCATAGTCAATAATCTCTTACACATTATGCATTTATTCAACACAGCATCATATGCATTCCCTACCTGCTCACAATAAATTAATACCTCATGTTCACAATATATCCAAAGGTACAAAGAAGGGTGACAAAAATGATAACAGGTTTGGGATGACATCCCTATGAGGAAAGCCTAAAGAGGCTAGGGCTCTTCAGCTTGGAGAAAAGACATCTCAGGGGTGATATCAGAGGTCTATAAAATACTGAGTGGATTAGAAAGGGTAGATGTGAATCACATGTTCACTTTTTCCAAAAATACAAGGGCTAGGGGGCATGCAATGAAGCTACTAAATAGTAGATTTAAAACAAACCAGAAAAATCAGTTAGCTTAGTGGGGTTTTAAAAAAAAGCTTGGATAATTTCCTAAAAGAGAAGTCCATAAGCCATTATTGAGATGGCTTGGGGAAAATCCACTGTTTATTCCTAGGATAAACAGCATAAAATCGGTTTTATTACTTGGGATCTATCTAGGTACAGTACTTGGGTCCTGGGATGGCCACTGTTGGAAATAGGACACTGGGCTTAATGGACTTTCGGTCTGTCCCAGTAGGGCAATTCTTATGTTCTTATGTGAGCCAAGTATAGGACAATCAAATCATTGTGACATCACTGATGACTTTGGCTCTTAGGCATTGGTGGAATGAGGCTATTATGACATCACAGTCTCAGCTCTGGAATGTTGCTACTATTTGGGTTCTGCCAGGTACTTGGGACCTGGGTTGGCCACTGTTGGAAACAGGATACTGGGCTTGACGGACCTTTGCTCTATCCCAATATGGCAGTTCTTATGTTCTTATGTGAGCCAAGTATAGGACAATCAAATCATTGTGACATCACTGATGACTTTGGCTCTTGGGCATTGGTGGAATGAGGCTATTATGACATCACAGTCTCAGCTCTGGAATGTTGCTACTATTTGTGGTTCTGCCAGGTACTTGGGACCTGGGTTGGCCACTGTTGGAAGCAGGATACTGGGCTTGATGGACCTTTGGTCTGCCCTAGTATGACAATTCTTATCTTCTATATACACAAATAAGAGCAAAAGACACTCGTACTAACTAGTAAGACAAAATTTGAATATCTGAGTGTCAAGACTTAACGTAGGGAACTCCAAAGTTAGCCAGGATTCAAAATCTTCGATAAAAGGACCTCAAAATCCTAAAGGATAAGGCTCAGATTATCACTGACCCTGCTCCGGGAGAAAACACACAGGCGGAGAGAAAACTCTCCAACTAGAAAAAACCCGGGCTGGACATCAAGGCTTTAAAAAGCTAAGGAGCCCTACGTTAAGTCCTACCGTGTTTCCCCGATGATAAGGCAGGGCCATCAAATAAGACAGCCCCCCCTTTTTAGAAAAAAATGTAAAATAAGGCACCCCCCCCCCCCCGCAAATAAGCCACCCACCGATACCTGCGCTTACCCGAATCGGGTGGTACGGTGGGTGACTCCGTGTGGTCCCTCCGTCTACCGTATTTGCCTCCTTGGCTGCGTGCCGCGCCTCGTCACGACGTGAAGAGGAGGAAGTGACAGGACTGCAGCGCGCGCACGTGACTCCGCGCAAGGAAACACAGGCAGCTTCCCTCATCCCTCCCTAACGGAGACTGCAGGAGTTTGTTCACGGCCAGAACATCCAATACAGGTAATAAAATTCTGGGTTTTTTTTCAACAATAACTGTGTACTGTAGTCTTCTTCATGGGTAAATAAGGCATCCCCCCCGAAAATAAGCCCTAGAGCATATTTTGGCCTTCCAAAAAAAATAAGACAGTGTCTTACCATCGGGGAAACAGGGTAAAATCATCAGGAGGTAAGTTGTCAAAAAACTCCGGAGTAGCAAATTTTTCAAACGGCGTCCTAAAATTCAACTGCCAGTAAATGCCAAAAGTTTCTGCTTCGCTGTCCTGCATATCCTCTCGCTGTCCTGTACAATGCAGTGTGCCACTTTTTGACCACAGTCCAGCTAGAAAGTCCACAAAACGCGTGAGCTGCCAAAAGCCGGGTGCTTCCTTAATTCTTCCTGATGACGAATTAAGGAAACACCCTCCTCCGCCAAGTGATACACGGGATCTATAGCATTCTTAAAACTGTGTGTGTAACTGAGAGACATGTCCACGGCCACCTATGTTGCTCACATGTATGTCCTGTAGAAGTTAGGCACTATGAGCCAGATTCTATAAATCAGGGGTAGGGAACTCCGGTCCTCGAGAGCCGTATTCCAGTCGGGTTTTTAGGATTTCCCCAATGAA
Organism: Geotrypetes seraphini; assembly: GCF_902459505.1. NCBI lineage: Eukaryota > Metazoa > Chordata > Amphibia > Gymnophiona > Dermophiidae > Geotrypetes > Geotrypetes seraphini. The sequence continues at coordinate 23,160,662 of NC_047092.1, forward strand.
TATGCATGAGATCTATTTGCATGCACTGCTTCAATCACTGGGGAAATCCTGAGAATCCGATTGGATTCGGGCCCTCGAGGACCGGAGTTGCCCATGTCTGCTCTAAGTACTAGTTTATAGAATTGCAATCCAAAGCCCTGAATGATTCCCCATTCAAGTTACTGTTCAGAAGACATCTGCCCAGCCCAGTATAACATTGTGGAGCCTGTCCTGTAAAATGATTCGAACCAGGACAAAGCTGATCCACTAAAACCAAAGGGCTGCCCAGAGCACACCTCCTTGTAGTTCCTGCTTGTTCTATATCAACACATATAGGTAAAACCTTTTTTAAACTTGATTCTTGTGCCTATATGCTGTTTTGCACATACAAGTCATTTATGTTTACAAATGGTATCTAAGTTTTCTAAGGTGTGGCTCACTGGTAGAGCTGTTGTCTCTGCACCCAGAGGCTGTGAGATGAGATCCCAGTGCTGCTCCTTGTGACCCTGGGCAAGTCCCTCAATATAGTAACATAGTAGATGACAGCAGATAAAGACCCGAATGGTCCATCCAGTCTGCCCAACCTGATTCAATTTAAATTTTTTTAATTTTTTCTTCTTAGCTATTTCTGGGCAAGAATCCAAAGCTCTGCCCGGTACTGTGCTTGGGTTCCTACTGCCGAAATCTCCGTTAAAACCTACTCCAGCCCATCTACACCCTCCTTGCCATTGAAGCCCTCCCCAGCCCATCCTCCACCAAATGGCCATATACAGACACAGACCATGCAAGTCTGCCCAGTACTGGCCTTAGTTCAATTTTTAATATTATTTTCTGATTCCAGATCCTCTGTGTTCAATCCACGCTTCTTTGAACTCAGTCACCGTTTTCCTCTCCACCACCTCTCTCCAGTCTGGTAATCCTCCAATACCCACCATTTTGAATGCCAAAGCCACAAAAAGGCGGTATTCAAGTCTCCATACCCTGAATGTCATACCTACAATGTGACTTTGAGGCGAGACCATTATTCTGCCAAGTATAGCAGCATGCATATGCACTGAATCCCATATTCTGTATACGGCACATAAAATTGTGCACAGAGCCGATGTGCATGCACAAATTAATTGATTAATTGTTGCCAATAATTAGCAATTCACACCTTGTAACATATGACCCGATGCACCAGGTTATGTCTGCCAGTTTATGGTATAACTTTTCGCACCTGAGTTTCAGCACGCCATAGTGAGTTTGATAAAGTTTGGCACCATTATAGAATTAGCACTAAGCGCACTTCTTTGCTTTATAGAATTGCCCCCATAGAGGGTAATTGTATAATATGGTGCCTGATCAAAGAGAGCAAATAGATGCCTAAGTATCTTTTTTATAAAATAAGTGTCAGTGGCAGAAATCACGCTTAACTTGGAGGTGCAGATACTCGTGATCTTGAAATGTCTGTACCTGGATTCTGCAAGTACACATATAGATTAGCTTACTTCCTAATCTACACATGTACTTATGAACTCTTCCTGTGCTCACTCAAGACTGCAGCAGGCTTATGCTATGAGGAGTGGCCTAATGGTTTGAGCTGCTGCCTCAGCGCCCTGAGGTTATGGGTTTGATCCTGAAGTAGGCCACTGTCTAGGCCTACCTCGAAATGGAGACCTCACACGCTATATACTGGTTTCAATCAACAAGTATATTTATTAGCAATCAGTAACAGCTTACAAGAATAAATCATTCAGTATATAGAGTAACAGAATGTGATCTTCAGGCCTGAGGATCCTCTGATATCTGTTCTGCTCGCTTCCGCTTACAGGCCTGTTTTTATACATTTCTTGGTGGTCAATACCACATTGGCCTAAATCACATGATACATCTTTATTGGTTATTTTCTTATACGTCATTACATAAGTAGATTCATTTATTGGTTTATACATTTGTGTCATGCTATACGTCTGTTCAGTTTACCCTAAGGCCTAACCTTTTCCCGCAAATGCCCCTTTCCTTTACCATATAAGCAATTCCGAGTCTCAACCCCCTCCCTGCTGTGTTATCACAAGACATGTCTTGCTAAATGATATTCTTGAGAATTCTATTTTCTGACCATGAGATGTTTTCATCTTTGCATAATATCCTGCCAGGTGCGAGCCCTATTGCCATGCATCAGAGTTAAGCCTTGTTTCTTACATGTTTCGCTTAACCTAGCAGCTAGCTCAGCAACAGGGTATTTCCCAATCAGTATATGCCAGCTGGCAAGTGGGTTATGAAATGTCTTTTATATTGTTAATATACTGATTTATTAGAGCAGGAGGGAGAAAGGGGATTTTTCTTCTTTGAGGTCTGGTCTCTTCACCTTTAGTGTTATCCAAAGGACTTATCCTGCTTCACCTGTATCATACAAGGACTTACAAGGACTTTATACCAGAATTTTCCATGATTTCTTCTTTTCATCTTCCTTTTCCTCTCAATCCCAGTGCTGATCCTTATGACCCTGGACAAGTCAGTTAACCCTCCATTGTCCCAGGTACCATATTAGATTGTGAGCCCACTGGGACAGATAGGGGAAATGCTTGGAGTACCTGACTACTGTTCAGTGTAAATCACCTTGGGTGAAGGCATAAAGGCAATTAATAAATCCTAATAAATAAATATCTTGGCACATACTTTACACAGGTTACACGTGCAGATCAAAAATTTATACACAAAAATGCTCTATAAAATTACCCTCATATTGCATTAGTGACTTGATATAGGGTATTGTTCTTCTGATTGTAATAGTGTTGCATGTAGTCTTAGAGGTCATGAGAAGTGAACTTCACTTTCTGGCTTTCTTATTCCAAGAATGCTTTTGAGATCACGCCTATCGTTCTAATTATTCCCCTTGCTGTGAAAGTTACACATAGTAAAAATGAACTGCAAGAATAAACATTAAAATGGCACTCTCTCTCATCGTCAAAGGAACTGAGGAATTTTCAGTTCCTTCCATCTCATACACAGTCCTGTTTTATGGAAATTTGAGAGATGAATGCTATAGACCAGTGTTCTTCAACCGCCAGTCTGTGGACCGGTGCCGGTCTGCAGAAATTTTCGGCTGGTCCGCAAGGCCGGCACATCCATCGGGCCCAATACAGCGTTCTTCAGCTGCCGGTCCACAATGCGATCAACGCGGCATCTTCGGGTTGACTCCCTGAGTGCTGCAGTGCACAAAGCCGAGGGAAAAGGCTCCTACGCACAGCCTGCGCCTGAACCGGAAGCCTTCTCTATAACGTCGCAACGTCGGAGGGAAGGCTTCCAGATGAGGCGCGGGAGGAGCCGCTGCCCACAGCTTTGTGCAATGCAGCACTCAGGGAGCCGGCCCAAAGACGCCACGTTGATCGCACAGTGGACCGGCCCAAAGATAACACCGGGAGCCAGGCCAGAAGGCAAGGCACATGGAGGGAGAGAGACAACAACGGTAGGGGAAATGCTTTTATGTTTTTTTATTTAGTGATTGATTTGTCTGTTCAGGAAGAAATGCATTTGTTTCTTTTCCTCTGGGGTTGTACTTCTTGCAGAGTCTTACATCTTGTAAATATTTGGTCCTGCATTTGCATGGGGTTATCTGTTTTCTGGTAGGAATGAATGTTGAAAAGCATACAAAGTGTGCTTTGTGTATTTTAATTTTGTGGTTAACCATTATGTGTTGCTAATATGATTATATTGTGTATATATGAAAAATGAATGTAAAAAATGGTGTTACAATTAGTACTATTATGGGGTCATGGTCTGGGGCGGAGATTGAGTGGAGATGGACTTAGCCCAGTATTCTTCAACTGCCGGTCCATAGGTGTCAAAAGGTTGAAGAACACTGCTATAGACAAAGCAAGCCTTTTTTTTTTTAAATCTCTGAACATCTGCTTCTCAAAACTTTACCTCATTTTGTCTTCTTTCTGGATATCATTTATATAAAACAGCAAAAGAGACGGTCAATTCTGGACAGGAAATGTCCAATAGCAGAACGACTTTTCTTTAAATTTTTTGGAAAATACTATTAATATTCTGTGATGATGCTATGATTATCACTCTCAAAATCACAGCTCTAATTTTCTAGATGTAAACAATTATATATTTTAAAAATATTTGTAAAGTGCTCAGACCCGTATCTGAGCACTTTACAAATATTTTTAAAATATATAATTGTTAATGGTTAATATTGGACCATCATCGCTCTTTATGGTCCCATTACCACTCACTGTAAACCATCAATCTAATATAATAAAGCCCTAAGCGCGCATGCACTCTCCTCCTGCGTGCTCCCCTTCTCCATGTGCTGTAGGGCACCGTAGGCAGGAGTGCGCATGCGCGAGAATCCCCCGAGGCGGATGTCAGCCGTGGCAGCTGTCAGCGGCTGCAGGCCGCGGCGGAAGATGGCTGAAGCCTGGCTTCCCAAACGCAAGAGGATGCAAAGGAAAGTGGCAGCGAGCCACAGTGTCTCCAACGACCGTTTCCCTGCCTCTCTGTTTCCGGGCTGTGCTGGGAAAGAATGGGCTGAGGACAGGGCTAGAAGAGGAAAGAAAAGCGCCTGATCCGGCAAGTAACTCAACAGCTGAGGAAACTGCTCCCTCTAACTGATGGAGAAGCCAGGGAACCAGAAAGAAAGGTGGGGGGGGGGGGGACGATACAGAGGATAAGAGAGAAAGAAAAAAAAGAGATTGAACTGAAGGATAAGAAGGGAAATTAAGATACAGAGGAGAGAGAAAGATAGCGACAGCAGCATGCTGGATGGGATAGCAGAGAGAGAGAGAGAAGATGGAATGATGCTGGATGAGAAGCAAAAGGTGGAAATAGTGAAGGTAAAAGGGGAAATGGGAGCCTAAATATGGGTAGGTAAAAGGAAGGGAGAGGGGTTACTGCTGGACGGGGGAGCAGGGAAGGGGTACTACTGGAGAGGGGGGAGGTAAAAGGAAGGGAGAAGGGCTACTGCTGGACAGGGGGGCAGGGAAGGGGTACTACTGGAGAGGGGGGAGGTAAAAGGAAGGGAGAAGGGCTACTGCTGGACAGGGGGGCAGGGAAGGGGTACTACTGGAGAGGGGGGAGGTAAAAGGAAGGGAGAAGGGCTACTGCTGGACAGGGGGGCAGGGAAGGGGTACTACTGGAGAGGGGGGAGGTAAAAGGAAGGGAGAAGGGCTACTGCTGGACAGGGGGGCAGGGAAGGGGTACTGCTGGTCATGGGAGGTAAAAGGAAGGGAGAAGAAACAGAAAGACAGACAGGGGGCCAGGGAGAGAGACAGAAAGAAAGAAAGGGGGCAGGGAGAAAGAAAGACTGACAGAAAGAAAGAAACGCCTCAGCGCCCCATTGTGCTAAAAGTCTACACATCTATTCTAGCACCCGTTAATGTAACGGGCTTAAACACTAGTGAATATATATAACTGCTTTATTTATCTGAACTGGCGAGTGGTTGTTAGAAGCTGTTATCTGTAACCATAGTCTTGTTTAAAGTGCTGGTGCTCAAACGTGCATTAGTGTAAAACTATAGCCATGATAAAATCGATGATTCCCCCCCCCCCCCCGACTCGAGTTTCGTAGGCTCTTCCTCAGGGACACCGTTACTGGCTACTACCAACTCGGAAGGCAAGGAAATCAAGACTGCAGCTAAAATGGTTACAGGTCTGAGCACTTTACAAATATTTTTAAAATATATAATTGTTTACATATAGAAAATTAGAGCTGTGATTTTAATAGCAGAACGAGCCATGTAGACCAGGCTCGTTCTGTTCTCTTCTATTGGACGTTTCCTGTCCAGAACGCTGCGGCTAGGTTGATCTTCACAAAAAGCAAATTTGATCATGTTTCCCCGCTTCTGTCAAAACTTCACTGGCTTCCGGTGATTTCTAGGATTCACTTTAAATGTAGCTGCCTAATTTTCAAGATCCTATATGGCATTCTTCCTCCCCTAATCCCACTATCCTGGAATTCTTCGAGACCTGACACTAGCAGATCCGCCCACATACTCAAACTATCTTTCCACTCATTAAAAGGCGTCATGCATGCAGGTAAATTAGGGAAATCCCTTTTCTTCAAATTCACTGAGCTTTGGAATAACCTCCCTGCCCCGTTGCGGAACCTAAGCTCATTCCAATTATTCCAAAAGCATCTGAAAACCTGGCTTTTCTCCAAAACGTAAAGCTATCTATTGAAAATGTAAAGCTAGCTATCCTCTTCATAACTTCTAATTTCTTATTATGTCCTTCCCTCATTTATTGAATTTACTTGTAAACCGTGCCGAGCTCTTTCTTTATGGAGACGATGCGTTATACAAACTTAAGATTTAGTTTAGTTCAGTTTAAAAAGAAAGAAAACAGAAAAAAAAAGAAAGAAAGAAAGAGGAAGAGAAAGAGAAAGAAAGAAAGAAAGAAAGAAAGAAAGAAAGAAAGAAAGAAAGAAAGAAAGAAAGAAAGAAAGAAAGAAAGAAAGAAAGAAAGAAAAAGGTTTGGAACAACCTCCCTGCCCCGCTGCTGAACCTAGGCTCATTCCAATTGTTCCGAGAGCATCTAAAAACCTGGCTTTTCTCCAAAACGTAAAGCTATCTATTTAAAATGTAAAGCTAGCTATCCTCTTCATAACCTCTAATTTCTTATTATGTCCTTCCCTCATTTATTGAATTTACCTGTAAACCGTGCCGAGCTCTATCTTTATGGAGATGATGCGGTATACAAACTTAAGGTTTAGTTTAGTTTAGTTTAGAATTGACTGTCTCTTTTGCTGTTTTCGGTGCCTGATCGAGATTTCGCCATAGACCAGGCTCGTTTAGTATTTATATAAGCCACTTCGATGGCTTATGTGTTCTAGATGCAAAATGGCTTGCCTTCTAGGAGTCCATCTTTAAAAAGACCAAGAGGAACACTGAGGTAGATCAAATGGTGTTAATCTTTGCACTGCTTTTGATTCAATTTGTCTCTCCCCTGGTTGAACAGTGTGCTTTCGCTGTTCCCGCAGCAATTCTGGGCGCTGTTTATCCTGCCCAGTATGCACATAGCTTCGTGTTTGCTTGTTTGCAGAGGTAAAGGAAAGCAACTGAAGCTTTTACTTCATTTTCTTTTCTTCATCATGTTGAAGAGATCATGCTTTGTCGAGACTCTCCTAAGTGGCAGCAGACCTCTGGGTGACAGGTCAAAAGCACGCGCCGACAAAGGCACGCCGAAACAACTGAGCGCAAGGCGCAAGCCCGCGCTGAAGAAAAACAGTGTTTTAAGGGGCTCCGATGGGGGGGGTGTTGGGGGGTGTCCTGAAAATGCTATTCAGGTTTTTATTATTTCTTGATATCCCGCAAATCACAGAGTAACTAAGCGGCTTAAATCAGCATACAGTAAAATTAACACCATTTAACAAAAATTTTTTAAAAAACAAAACCAAACCACAATACAAAAAGCGACAGGGGAAGAACTTCAATTTGTGATAGAGAAGAAAGGGGGAGGAAAAAACAACACAGTCTAGTTGCTCTTCATAGGTAGCTCGTATTACATTATTTTAAAGATTCAGTTGCCTAGGAGAACGCATCTCTGAATAGAAAAGTCTTCAGATCTTTCTTTAAAATATTAAGCGAGGTCTGGAATCTCAGCTCGCTGGGAAGCAGATTCCATAGCTCAATCAGTTCTTAACCCAGCAACAGCTGGATCCACCTCTGTACTATAAAGCACAGCAAACCCTCCGGGTTCTGTTCTCTTAAACTCGGAGGTCCCAGCTACATGCAACCTACAAATCGATTCTGTTTAATCAACCTCTAAGCTAGGTATTTGGGAGCTCACTCCTCTTCTCCCAAGCAAGTACATAGGCACTTCTCCCATGCTTTAGGCCTTCCCTCTCTACCCCTGTCTTCAGGTCTCTTTCCTTCTGAAGCAGGTGCGAAAGTCAGCCACCAACCCCAGCATGGGTTATCCTAAACTCTGCCAGGATTTCAGAAGTGTTTAAGGTCCCTCTCCCCCCAATATCCCTTCACCATCCCAGAGGAGCCCAAGGAGCGAAATGTCCAGTAGCCTGGTGACCTCCAACCAATGCTACACCCTGAAGTGCCACTGCACCCATGGATGTGTTTCTATCTCAAGTTCGCTATATTTTCCTCTTCTAGTGGTTTGGATTTCCCACCCCTATTATGACATATAACCTTTTGAACGGCCCGCTACATGAACAATTTTCACATAACCCAGAACAATGAATAACAATTTGCCTATCAATTTAGCACCTCCCTGGATTGATGGGTGGGGATTGCATTGGGTGCACTGCCAAAGATACAGCACAAGACTCTCCCCTCCTTTACCATTATAGCTGATCCACTCTCTTGCGCTCTGTGTACCTCCCCAGCCCAGTCAACGAGCACAGGATTCGTAACTATCCCTGAACTCGCTACCATTTGTTCTTTCTGTCCTTCTTCAAACTCCATCCTCTAAAGTGTCCTTCCCCTCTCCCTTGGACATGTTAACTGTGGCTTTTCCTTGTACAGGCCAGTCTTCCCTCCTTTAAGTAGTATACCAGCATCCTAAATGAAATGAAAATGGTTATCCAAGGTGAGCAATCTTTGGCAGAGCAATATGTTAAAACCGGAAGGAACTGTGACCCATTTCAAACTTAGATTCAGCTTCTCAGAAATGAGCATGCCAAGTCTTGCGCAGGATCATTTTCAAGGCAGTTTATCAGAATGGTTTGGTGGAGAACAATCCATCTGTGTTGCCGCAGACCCTTACAGCGCCAGGATTGAGTCTATAGTTTTGTTGAGAGCTGCAGCCATTGTCATTGTAAACAGACTTTTTGAAATGGGGCCTTTCTGGACTTACAGCCATGAAGCAACTGCTCTGGTGTTTCTGTACTTGAGTGGCTATGACTCTCCCCTGGAATACCTTCAGATAAGTGATTGCTTTCAATTGTGTTGTCAAGGGCTCTGGTTGAGCCATGATTGATTTTGGAGACACATACGCTTGCTTTTTATGTACTATAGTTTAATAGAGGCCTAGGATGATGGAAATCTTCCCTTGAATATTATGGGCTGGATTCAGTTAATGGCGCTAAAAATTAGGTGCTGGGGGAAAAAAAATCTACGCTCAGCACCATTTTGTAAAGGGTGCTCTGGGCTGAATACGTTGTATAGAATACAGTAGTGCCTAGTGGGGATTCCAGGACTTAACTATGGGCGCAAGGATTTACACCAAGTGAAACCTGGTGTAATTACTGACCCACCCATGTCCCCTTTTCGATTTTGCACGAGAGGATTTGGGCGCGATCGTTATAAAACTGTATGCAGCCAGATCCACGCGCAAATCCAAACCAGTGCTAGTTAATGTCGATAATTAATTGTTAAAAGCTTGCGTGCAACTTTGGATGCCCCAATTTGGACACCAAGTTAATAGCTCAGAGAGCTGAAATACTATAAAATAGAAAACCTTATTTTGAACGATTCATATAGAGGGCTTTATTTTTGTATGTGGCCTCTTTGCCTGTATATGTTTAGCCATGTTAAATAGAGGTGTTCACTTTGGTGTGTTCAGGTCAGGGAAGCGTGTGAATGGGATTTTCAAATTTATACCAGGAACACACAAACCAAAACTGCAGATATGTACAACGATGTAGGCAAAATTTATTGTGACAACCAAAGTATATTTAAAAACCTTTTTACCAAACAAGGGACCCAACACGGTCCATGTTTCGGACAACCTTCATCATGGGTCCATGGTAGAAAAGGGAAAAAACATATGTCACAAAAAAATGCAGTGAAACATATGCTAGAAACAAACTCGCCAATTATTATTATTATTATTATGTTCTTGTATACCGCCATACCCAATAGGCGGTTCACATCAATTAATTAAGATCCGATCTGAACACGGATTTACAACATTTTATCAGAGTTACAAGCAGCGACAAGGTTGGATTGGGAAGGAAAGAGGGAGGGAGAGCCAAGGGAGGGGAGGGGGAGAAAAGGAGGGGGGAGGGCGGGAGGTGGATTATTGCAGGGGAATGAGGGTTAAGGGTCCTGTTCGCGGAATAGGTATGTTTTGAGAAGTTTTCTGAAGTCGAGGTAGGTCGGGGCCTCGAGCATCATTTGGGCAAGCCAACATCCGGTGTCCGAAACACGGACCGTGTTGGGTCCCTTGTTTGGTAAAAAGGTTTTTAAATATACTTTGGTTGTCACAATAAATTTTGCCTACATCGTTGTACATATCTGCAGTTTTGGTTTGTTTGTTCCTGGATGGTTTTTTCACTGCAGACAAGGTTGGACCCCCCCCCCCCCCCTTTTTCCTCTTGGTTCTGTTATTTTCAAATTTATACACATTGTGTTCACTCCACTCAGCTGCCTGCACAAATAGAAGGTGCAAAGTTCTTGAACACTTTTGGCATGCACTTGCTAATTTATAGAGGGAAACAATATACAGTAAGACCTTGGTTTGTGAGCATAACTCATTCCAGAAACATGCTTTTAATCCAAAGCACTCGTATATCAAAGCAAATTTCCCAACAAGAAATAATGGAAACTCAGATGATTCGTTCCACAACCCCAAAACTTTAATACAAAATACTATAGAGCAGTCACTATACTCCTGCAGCGTCAGAGAGAGTGAGAGCAGAAATAACGGCTCAGTTGTGATGACGTGACGCGCTTATAGAGTGCTACGTGTATTGCAAGATCTCGCAGCGCCAGAGAGAGAACCATCGGCTCAGTTGTGATGACGTGACGCACATGTACTCGTATTGCAAGACCACGCTCGTTTAGAACAGTCCGCAGCGTCAAAGAGAGAAGACCCGTTGGCTCAGTTGTCATGTGCGTATACTGTACGTGCTTGTATTGCAAGACAACGTTCGTTTATCAAGTTAAAATTGAATAAAATGTTTTGCTTGTCCTGCAAAACACTCGCAATCCAAGGTTTTACTGTACATGCTTTTCCTTCGAAAATTGGCTGCAGTATACATGGGCTGAGAGCACCCATGTACTCTGCAAATAACAAAGGCTTTTCAAAATTGCCCCATAATTGTTAAAGGTATAGGATTTGGGAGTCTGAAGCCTGGAGTCTAGAAAACCATCAAAACCTTGTAGTTCCAAACATAAAAGCATCACCGCGCAAATGTCCTGCACAGTAGCAGAAGATATGGTGGCTGAATTCTCACAACGCAGGAGAACGAAGTCAAGCTAGAATAGAAACTCTCCACAGTCCCACTTGCCTCAGTGTCAAATATAAGAAAGTCAAAAGTTAAACCAGGAATCCTCTTCCAGCTGACACAGAAAGTAACTTCCTCAAGACTGTGAGATTGCAAGAATGGATGGGTTCTTGCCTCTCCTCTGAAGAAAGAGATACCCTACATTATGAATAAAAACAAGCCTACGATAAGGAAAAATAGATATTCTGTTGTAAAGGAAAGAGGAAGAGAGGTCAAAAGGATTAGATGCGTTCAATGAACTTTCAGACTGATTAATCATTTGGAAAATAGAACCTTGTTCTTTTGAGAGGGGGAGGGAATGGTAGAACAAAGACAGTTTTGTCTGCATATCAAATGAATAGTCATATATAGTCCCTTTACAGTGTGACTTGGATGCAAGATCTGATGCAATCAACATGTTCCAGTACAGACTAAAAAAAGCACAGCAAATTTGCTGTTTTCTCTCCATTTGCTTTTCTGTGCCCAGGAAATTGGGGGTTTTTTAAACCCGTCTGGGCTAATCTCGGCTTCTCTGCTTGTGTCCAGACCGTATGATTGAAACAGATGTTAAGCACACTGACTTAAGCTATCCAAATTTATCCAAGCCAGTGACAGTGCAGGTATCCAGATCTCCTGCTGGACGAAGGCTTATTCTTGAATCACTGTGGAAAAGCCCATTAAATGCAAATTACTTTACACTGCGGAGCCTCACAGTCCATTAGAGACTACGTGATAGGCCTTTACAGTGAGCTTCCAAGCCGGAGCAATTGATTTCTAGGTAAAAGACCTAAGTGTTCTTTCTCAGTGCTGTTCTTAACAAATAGGAATTTTACTTTAATCACATACCCACCAAATCTCCTTTATTTTCATTTAGGGACAGATTCTGTAACTGGTGCCAAAGCTTTAGGCACCTATTTCATACCAGTCACACTTAGGCACTTACTAGGTAGGCCAAGGTTTTTAAAAGCTACATTAGAAGCACTTAAGTACTTTAGAGAATCATGCCTAATGGCGCCAAAGTCCTTCTCCACTCCTAAACAAGCCTACTTTGGAGTTAGGTGCCTATCTTTTGTAGAATTGGACCTAAGAAGATAGGCGCCTATCACTCAATTAATTTTATTGTCTTCAGTTATGAGCTTATTAAAGTTCCTAATTAAAGCCAATATACTAATTAAGTTGGGTGCCTATTTGGCACCTCTCTGTAGGTGCCTTTTATACAATTTCCCTGTTAGTGTTGCAAAATTAGCATATGTCCAGCAATGTTTTCAAACAGCCCCAGCGTAGCACCAAAAGACTTTGGAAGTGATTTGAATGGTGACGGGACTAAATCGCGCGAGACAACGGCGCGCAGACAACTGAGCGCAAGGTTGACGGTGCGCCGAAGAAAAACACTATTTTAAAGGGCTCCGACGGGGGGTGTGGGGGGGAACCCCCCACTTTACTTAACAGACATTGCGCTAGCGTTGGGGGGGTTTGGGGGGTTGTAACCCCCCACATTATACTTAAAACTGAACTTTTTCCCTAAAAAACAGGCAAAAAGTTCGGTTTCAAGTATAATGAGGGGGGTTACAACCCCCCAAACCCCCCACAACGCCAGCGCGATGTCTGTTAAGTAAAATAGGGGGGTTCCCCACCAACACCCCCTGTCGGAGCTCTTTGAAATAGTGCTTTTCTTCGGCGCGCCATCAACCTTGTGCTCAGTTGTCTGCGCTCAGTTGTCGGCGCACCGTTGTCTCGCGCGATTTTGTCTATGAACCGATTTGAATTCATTCAAAGGCAGCAGAATGAGGGTGGGGTGGGGGTGGGGGCACCAAAGCCTTTTGCTTCACAGACTATCACAAAGTAGGGAGCTTGGGGTTATGGTTAGAGGTTGGTTTATTTGCCTCCTCCATCAAAAAGATGTTCCAATGCCCCCCCACAATTGTAGAACAAGCCAGTTTCATGACAAAATTACGAGGGGGTGCTGAAAAGTGCTCAGCCCAACCAACCAACTTCCTAAATTGTGAGCGTTATTTTGCCACCGTCGTTGAAAAGAGCGTCACCTTATTTCATTACGTGCCAATTTGCAGAAACGCAATTCTATGCTTTGACATCGTTTCAGATCGTTGATTGAACCATATCCGCATTATTCTCTTGTATTTGTGTATCCTGAAGGTTCTCACATCTTCGTTTTGGGCTCCTGTTTTTTTAAAGAATACAGCACCTGGTTAACACAGCTACTGTTTTGGGATTTTCATGTTTTTGCAAAGTGGATCTCAAGGGTTTTCTTTTCTCATGTGTAGATAGCTATTTTCTGATATCATATGTTGAAACTGTTCTGGCCTCTAGGTAATACAGAGTTCTGCAGGTCAAAATGTTCAATTTTGGACCCTTCAAACAAAGGCAACGCAAGGAAGGTGTACGATGGAAACACATGAAAAGTTGCATATTAGTTGCTAGTTTCATTTTCAGAACAAACACACATTATATTTAACCTACAAATGTATTTCCTGAAGTGGATAACTACTGATGTTACTGTGATTTTTCATTAGATCAAACTGCTTTTGTCGTCCTCTGTAAAAACTGGGTGAAAACGGTTTTTTTCTTTTACATTTTATGGTCCAGATTAAGTCCATCAGTCAATTTCTGTTTCTGAATTTCTGTTTGTATTCCTAGACTTACAAAAACAAAAAACCGAGAAGGCCATGTGGCAAGCCTATTGGTTTCTTATGGAACCAGCATCTGTGCTAACCTTTAAACGCTGCAAAGTACAATTGTCCATTTGCTTTGCTTGAATCTTTCCTAGAACAAAAAAGGGCATCGCGCCTTTCTCTCTCTTACATGGACTTGTGAGCGCACACAAGGCACACAGAAACACGCACCGACACCTGTGCTTTTTGGGTTTTTTAACGCACATGGTCAGGTCTGCTTCACACGTTTTATAGTAATGTTTCACGAGGAGTTTTCCCTCCTGAGTAACAGAGGTGTGGTTTCTTCACCTCACAAACGTTGACGTTGTGATAGACACACCCCACAGAGATATATGTTTCTTATATTATTATTATGATGATGATTATGATGATTATTATGTAATAAATTTATAAGAAATCTTTCATGTGCCGTGCAGTGTCATTTCTCTCAGGAGAAAGGAATGGTCAAAATGAAAAGAGACAACCCACGCTGGGAATTCTAGCCAGAAAAGACAGAAATGGGTAAGGTCATAAGGAAGCTGGTAATGGAGAACCAACACTGGGGAATGGTACGGGTCCTGGGAAAGGGAAGTGATGGGGATAAGGCTATGAGGATAATAAAGGACCTGTGGTTGGTGGGGGGGGGGAGTTGTCACTGGGGTGCATAAGGGTCCTGAAAGAGATGAAAAGATGATCTTTGGACCTGGCGGTTGACAAGGACAATGGCAGAAGACCAGGGGAAGGGGGCGGTGAGAAATATGGAGACAGAGAGGTCAAGAATATCAAGTGATATCACAGAGGTTCCGTAGGAATGGTAAGGAAAATGAAGATGGCGATTTAGATAAAAGTCAACAAAAAACAACAAAGGTGACCAATTAATGCTCAGTCTCTTTTATTGAGATAGACTGGACACGATTGTGTTTCGGCCCACAAGGGCCTGCCTCAGGAGTCTTGTAGTTAAATCATGATAGTTAAGACATGCAAATTCATAAGATCTGTCCAATCATCTGATTGTCATTCTGTAGTGTCTATCTCAACCTCAGTCCTTCTACATAAACTGCTGACTGCTGCTTGAGGAACCAGCCCGCGGGCAGTAGCATACGCTGGTTCCCCAAGCAGCAGTCAGCAGTATATGCCCGTTTACAAAGGAGTGGTGTTTCCTAGGATGATTGGAAAGATCTTATGAATTTGCATGTCTTAACTATCATGATTTAACTACAAGACTCCTGAGGCAGGCCCTTGTGGGCCGAAACACAATCATGTCAAGTGTATCTCAATAAAAGAGACTGAGCACCAATTGGTCACCATTGTCGTTTTCTTTGCTGTTCACTGGTGTGAAGGCAGTTTCTCCTGTTTGTCTCTCAAGCAATCCTTAGACAAAAGTCATTCATAAAAGAATGGAGGTGAAGCAGCAAGCCCAACCACTGGAGCAAGGGAGTGAGCCAGCGGAGGGGGGGGGGGGGGGGGCAGAGGAAAGAAAGGCCAAAGCAGGATATGGGATAAGGGGACCGAGAAAAGCTGGATGGTTACAGGTGGGGAAGAGAGACAGAGGGATGATGTCATTAATCACATTAAAATGTTTTAGCACAACTTAAAAATGTAACACTAATTGTGTTATTAATACGTTATATGTACATGCAAGCTTGCCATTTTGCAAACCTACACATATACACACCAGAAATTAACAATGGAGTCTGCAATCATTTGTTTTCATTTTGGAGGGTGAAATAAGCAATGCAAGTTTAAAGGGGAGAACTTCCAATTCTCTCCTGTAAAGGACTGGGCCAAGTGAGCACTTTTTACAGATCTACATGTGGAAGGGACCAGCTTTATGCATAAATCCCAATGTTAATATATTGGGACTTACATGTTCACTTCCTTACTGAAAATGGGAAAACACATGTAGAATTTGGTTCCACCCCAGCACCACTTCAAACCATGTCCCCTTGCACGTGTAAATTCTGCCTTTCTAAAGTCAGGTTTTATATGCGCTTATAATAGACGCATGTAAATATCAGTATTGTGAATGAGCATTTAAAATAAAATATATGTTTTAGTTTGGCCTGCTTAATATACAGTCAGTGCTAATTAGCCTAGTCCTTCTATTCTAACCCCTCCTAGCTCATAATACTCAGCTACAAAACTCATATTCAGCAGGCTTGTTTCCATTAGGATCCTTTTGGAACTCACTGAATAGCCATACTTCGGAGGGTTCTAAGTAGAGAATGACACGATGACAAAATTCATCACCGTTCCCGTCCCCGCGGATAACCGCGGGAAACCATCTTCATGTCATTCTTTAAGGAGAGAGGGAAGAATCAGAGTATGAATGGCCACAACCTCTGACCCGCAAGCTTTGCTTTGAAGAATGCCGGTGTAGAAGGACCTCTGAGGTTGAGATAGACACTACAGGTCTCTGGTATCCAGAGCAGATATTGTGATGTCATAATGCCTCATTCCACCAGTGCCTAAGAGCCAATCACATCAGTGATGTCACAATGGCTTCATTATCATTGGCTCACATAAGAATCAGAGTATGAATGGCCACAACCACTGACCCGCAAGCTTTGCTTTGAAGAATGCCGGTGTAGAAGGACTGAGGTTGAGATAGACACTACAGAATGACAGTCTCTGGTATCCAGAGCAGATATTGTGATGTCATAATGCCTCATTCCACCAGTGCCTAAGAGCCAATCACATCAGTGATGTCACAATGGCTTCATTATCCTTGGCTCACATAAGAATCAGAGTATGAATGGCCACAACCTCTGACCCTCAAGCTTTGCTTTGAAGAATGCTGGTGTAGAAGGACTGAGGTTGAAATAGACACTAGAAAATGACATGGGATTATTTCCCGCAGTTATCCGCGGGGACGGGAACAGTGATGAATTTTGTCACCGTGTCATTCTCTAGTTCTAAGCTTTTTGTCTGTGTAGAGCAGTGTCTCTCAAACTGTGTGCCACAGCACAGTGGTGTGCCCCGAAAAGATTCTGGGTGTGCCACGAGAGATTCCAGAATTTTACTTTAATTTTAAAAATTCCCTTTATAAGTATACACTAGAATACATGACACGTACATCTGTCAATGCTATGAGCGTCTGTGCGTAAGGATACAACCGCCCAGACAAGCATCATTCTTTGACGTGATTGGTCCTTGAAAACTAATTAAAAAAAAAAAAAAATGTGTATTATTTTCCAATATGAACAGTGCAATACAAATGTATACATTTGAAAGATATCAACCATAAAAACACACCTTTGAACAACAAATTTTAAAAAATCATCATTATCCCCCCAACCCTTTACAGACCCAAAATATAGACATTTTTCAATACATTGCTATGAAATACCCCCCTCCCTCCCCGGATGTGTATGGAACCAAACCTAACTTAACTTGAAAAGAGATATAACTTAAATAGATGCAACAAAAGCTGCTATTGGGCCCCACACTAATTTAAATACCTTATTCTTCCCTAATAATTCTAATAATTCTGCAGACATTTTAGTTGTATTTTTATGCAGTAGTTAATCTTAATGTGAGCAATAAAGCAATCAAGGCTTTGTTACCATTTGGATTTTCTTATCTTTGCAAACTTGGATTTTCAGCTCTGACAAATTAAATCGAAAAAAAAAAAGAAAAGAGAACAACTGCAGATGGTGGATGATGAAATGCGTGTTTGTTTGTCGACTATCGAGCCACATTTTGAATTATTTTGCACTTCAAAACAAGCTCATCCATCGCATTGATTAGCAATTCTATTCTATCTACTTTAGTTTCACCATTATTACAATTACCCAAATATAGCTTTCAAAACATTAAATAACTCTCAAATTTAATTTTTGTTGGTTTTGTAATTTTGTAATTTCAGTTATAATGTAGCATGAAAAACATTTGTTTAGTGTGTCGTGAAAAACATTTGCTCCGTTTAGTGTGCCAGAGCTAAAAAGGACGTAAACTCAACAGATCTAGACACCTATACATAGTAAATTGTATACTCTTATTTGTCATTACAAGCTGTTCTATGCTGTAGGCAAATAATTGCAAGCATCTCAGTAATGTTTGTGCATGGAGGTGCCTGGATGCTTCTCTGACTGACAGGTATTTGCTATCTTTAAGGTTTAAGTTCAAAGGGGAAAACCTTTGTAGTACCACAAGTCCCACACTCAATTTAACAAAGACTAGGGGACACTCGATGAAGTTACAGGGAAATACTTTTAAAACCAATAGGAGGACATTTAATTAAGCTCTGGAACGCGTTGCCAGAGGTTGTGGTAAGAGCGGCCAGCATAGCTGGTTTTAAGAAAGGTTTGGACAAGTTCCTGGAAGAAAAGTCCATAGTCTGTTATTGAGAAAGACATGGGGGAAGCCACTGCTTGTCCTGGATCGGTAGCATGGAATGTTGCTACTCTTTGTGTTTTGGCCAAGTACTAGG
The DNA here is from genome assembly GCF_902459505.1 of Geotrypetes seraphini. Lineage (NCBI taxonomy): Eukaryota > Metazoa > Chordata > Amphibia > Gymnophiona > Dermophiidae > Geotrypetes > Geotrypetes seraphini. The sequence continues at coordinate 23,178,900 of NC_047092.1, forward strand.
GACCTGGATTGGCTACCGTGAGAACGAGCTACTGGGCTTGATGGACCATTGGTCTGACCCAGTAAGGCTATTTTTATGAGCTTTTTAGGGAAAAGACCTTTTCATTTACATATCCTACTTTTCTCAAAGAAACCTTTGGTATGACAAAATCGAGCAGTTCTTAATGATTTACAACCACCTAGCAAATTCAGCACCACACATGTGCCACTCACACCCTCTGAACCTAACATAGCAAATGAAGGCAGATAAAAACAATCTACTACTTGACATTTCCATATGCAACCCAACATAAATTCATCAATGACCTTGTATCTGTTTACCTGTTTCCTAACACTGCCCTCCATATCCATCCCAAGTGTGCTCAAAATCCATTACAACAATAGCCTCCATCATCTCTCTAGAAGGATACATCAGACCTTGCTGTCTTCATCTTTGATTCATATAAGATCAATACTGAAGCCAACACCCAGCCATCATTTAATTCCACATTACTGAGTTTTGCTATAATTCCAATTCCCCATAAGACTATTATAAAAATTCTGAACTCACAACTCTTCTAAGGAGGGCTTCTCAGATTTATGACTTTTTCTCTTAAATATAATCTGTACTACTGACACCTACTGTGTGTGAGCAAGGAAATGAGGAGCAAGCCACAAAATTATTCACACCAAGTATATACTTTATTTAGAAGACAGATCCATGACAAGGCAGTAAGGGTAAAGAATTTTCAACTTTGTTTATTGTACAACTTACAAGAGCTTATTTTCCTTTTATGTAAAGTTACATGTTTAAATATTTCTTAGATACAGTAGTGTCCAGTTATGCAGTCATTAAGCCAGCACTGATGGGAGGGTTGCATTTGGTTCCTGCAAGCAATTAACTGGTCAAGAACCAGTAAGGGAACGATTTCTTCTGGTGGGAGCCCTGGGAATTTGGCCACGAGAGGAAATCCTGTGAAAGCATCTGCAGAGTTGAGGAACTAGGGCAATGCACTTTTGGTGAAAAGGGAGAAGAAGGAGGAACCCCTGAAAAGTATCTGTGGTGAGCGAGGTGGGGAAGGGAGGACCTGGGGACATGTTACCAATGAGGCACTGTATCTGCAGGCAGCGTAAACCCTAGGAATGTCCCTCTAGGCGGCAAGGAAGTTCTCAGAGCATACTTGCTGTGGCAGAGAAATATGCTGAAAATAAACTTGGAGCATACTGACGGTGAAGGAATCTTGAGAATGCATCCACAAGAGGGCACCCTTACGCATGCAGAATCATTTCATCTGCTATCACTGTTCACAGACAGGTTCTAAACAGTGTTTTTATCATTTTAACATGCATTTTAGTATACATCTATATCTAGATATAGATATATCTATACCTATATTGTACTACAGTAAAAAAAATATTTTAGGAAATATTGTAATTTCCCCACAATCATCTTTTCTGCTACAGAAAGAAGTGCCGATTTTGTGGTTTTCTTTGTAAAAGCTAACAGATTGCAGTTACTTGCAGAAACCAGCAAAGCCCCAATTCTGCGGGACAGAAAATCTTGCAAGCATAGGTCAGAGAGCAAGGGAGGAGGGACCCTTTTTTGTTATCAATATGCAGCCAGCTGCTGGCCACTTATATTGGTAATTTATCCTTATAAAATGATATGCATGTACTCATATGTTCTACAACTGAATATACAGATGTAAATTTATATGGATACGTTATCCATGTGATGTGTTCACCTGCTATTTCCCAACACTTATTTAAAATATTAAGAGTTATATGGATGCAGACGAATTTTAAGCCACCCCTCACCCTACTATGGAAAATAAGGGAAATTCTAGAACAAAGCTGGTGCCATATTAATGCAGGTAGTGAGCCCAAGCTAGAAGAAGATTTAACACAGACTAGTGTAAACCTGCATCAATGAACCAGCATTTAGTGTGACCATTTATGACAGGTTTATGGCTCACAGAAATGTGAATGTCTAAATACGAGCATTACACGTGTAACTTAGAGAATTCTGTAAGTTATGCATGTAAATGTCAGCCACATCTATATCCTGCCCATGCCCCTCCTCTGTGAATGCCCCTATAATATTTACTTGCGAATTACAGAATGGCACTTATGAGCTGCCAATCACTCGTGTAAATGGATACTTACCCAGGAGGATGGCGGTGTTCTATACATTCAAGTGCGCACAAGGCATTTAAATTTAGGTGACCAGTTATAGAATACGGGGAATAGATTCTGACTTCTACGGGCCAAGATTTGGAATCCACACACAGCTTCTTCCTGCTCCTTTGGGCTTCCATTCACAACTATCCATCATATTTTTATACATATTTTTCTATCTCTCAACTCAACCTAACCACGGTAGTTCACACTCAAGGGACATAAACTGAAGATCCCTGAGAAACTCAGCTCTTGTGGATCTTGTCTGGTTCTAGGTATCCACAGTGAGCAAGAATGAAAGATTCTCCCCCTCTAGAGGCTGTGGAAACTGCCTCCACAGGATTTCCAGCTCAGGCCAATCTGGGAATCAAAGCCAGGTCTCTCATATGGCACTACCAGGGAGCCAAGGGGCCCACTCCTGGAGGGACCCTCTTTACAGCGGAAAAGGGCTGCTGTTGCTGCTCTTTTGAGGAAATTAAAACAATTGCTAGTTGCGGATAGCTCAGGGAACCCCTTCATGCATTTTAATGTGAGAAGAGCTAGAAGGTCGGGTACTGTGGTATTAGAGACATTCTCAATACTGAAGGAGTATCTCTTTCAGAACGAAAAGCATTCAACACAGAAAACCCCCTCCTCCCCACCTCCAGGCCTTGGAAACAAAAGGGAGCCACATTTAGACAAGTAGGAAAACAGGAAAATGCCAAAGGCAGGAAGTGGCTCCATCAAATACAAGAATCTTTGACATAACCCCTGATTATCAAGAAATTATTTCTGTCCTCTTTCTCTCGCTCCTCTGTACCTCAGCTTAAAACCTATCCATGAACAAGGACACCTTCTCCCTCTAATCTTAGGGGGGGATATTGAAAAAAAATGTCATTTTGTTTAATTTTGTCCTTTCTGTTTTGCTACATTATGCACAAAAAAACACGTATGTACAGCCACAAAATCAATCTTATGCACACAAATATGATTTTACTTGCATTAAAAAATGACACACATGAAGTAATAAAACTAAACTGAATAAGAAAGTGCATTCTTACCAATTCCTTCATTTTGTAGCACCTTTCAGTGCTGCTATTCCAACAAAAGCATTATCTCTTCCCTTCCAGAGTCACTCTACATATGTTACTTTCTGAGGGGCTGTACCTGACCCTTCAATGTGAAGTTTCTCAGAATTAGTCATTCATCAGGCAGTCTTTAGGTTCCCCTCAGGTGTCTATACTGTGGGCTCCTTTCTAAGGGGTCTGAATTCCTTCCTGATGACTTAGGGCCCCTTTTACGAAGCCACGATAGCGACTCTGCAGTGGCAAATGCACCAAAGCCTTTCAATTCCGATGGGCTTCGGTACATTTACCGTGGGAGAATCACTATCGTGGCTTTGTAAAAGGGGCCCTTCCTATTATGTATTACTCTTTCTCTTACCGGTTCCTGTTTGGTGTCTCTCTCTGCAATGTGTCATGTCTCCTTTGCCCTGTATATTCATATATGTTTTGCTGTTTCTTTCTGAGACGCTTTTCTCTTCTAATTTTGCTTTTAATTCTTTCTATATTATTCTCTCAGGGAAATCTCTTTTTCCTCATCTCGTACTTGATTCCAGTCTCCTAAAGTCAACCTTCGGCTACCTATCCTATCAGTTTCTCTTCCTTTTTAGACTCCTAATGTTGGCTTTCCCTTAACCTCATTCATAACATAGTAACATAGTAACATAGTAGATGACGGCAGATAAAGACCCGAATGGTCCATCCAGTCTGCCCAACCTGATTCAATTTAAAATTTTTTTTTTTTTTTTTTCTTCTTAGCTATTCATCCCTCATGCTTGAAAATAGCATTTAAAATTATTTTCCTTGCTTTTAAAGTCCAATTCATTCGCACTCCTTTATTTGTCGACAGGCTATCGATCCCATATGAATCTTTCATTCATCTCAACAACACCTTCGAGCAGTTCCTTCTGTTCGACGATTATTTTACGATGCCACACGCCAGACTATTTATTCAGCGGTTGCACCCACTTTGTGGAACGCCCTCCCTTCGGACCTGACACACATGAAGTAATAAAACTAAACTGAATAAGAAAGTGCATTCTTACCAATTCCTTCATTTTGTAGCACCTTTCAGACTGGAGTCGGTGCAAAGAATGGCCACCCGGATGGTCTCGGGACTCAAGGATCTACCATACGAAAAACGGCTTGACAAATTACAGCTATACTCGCTCGAGGAGCGCAGAGAGAGGGGAGACATGATCGAGACGTTCAAGTATCTTACGGGCCGCAACGAGGCGGAGGAAGATATCTTCTTTTTCAAGGGTCCCACGACAACAAGAGGGCATCCGTTGAAAATCAGGGGCGGGAAACTACGAGGTGACACCAGGAAATTCTTTTTCACTGAAAGAGTGGTTGATTGCTGGAATAGTCTTCCACTACAGGTGATTGAGGCCAGCAGCGTGCCTGATTTTAAGGCAAAATGGGATCGGCACATGGGATCTATTCACAGGGCAAAGGTAGGGGAGGGACATTAAGGTGGGCAGACTGGATGGGCCGTGGGCCCTTATCTGCCGTCTATTTCTATGTTTCTATGTTTCTATGAGACAGGAGACTAACCCCAGCAAGTTCAAAATCCAACCTTAAAACCTTTCTCTTTGAAGATGTCTATGAGATTTATAGCTAGGATTAAATACATATGAAACTCAGTCAAAGGCCATGGATCAGACAATTCCCTTCTCCCTTTCGTTCTTCCCATTTCCCTCCTTTTTATTTTTATGAAATATATCCCATCCATTTCTATTTTGTAGCTTGTATTGCCAGTTATGTCCTGTAGTTCTCCCTTTTTTTTTACTTATATTTTTAATTCTGTTCAATGTATACCACTTTGGTATTTAAAGCGGTATATCATGCTTGAATAAACGTGAAACTTGTAATGTCATATCTTTCCCAATCATTGCTTCTTTACACTATAACATCCACTTTTCCCTAAGCTCACTACTTCTTTCTAAACTATAATGCAACTCTTCCTCCTAGCAACATATTTCTGAATATCAGTCTTTCCCTGAAGCCAGCTTCCTTATTCCTAACCTCCATCCCCTCCTGTCCCGCAATGCATTTCCAAACCAGTGCACCATAGCACCTTAGCGTTGCCTTCAGACCTGCTTAGGTGTAGCATCGAAGCACGTCCTCACTGCCTGATGCCCAGATCCAGATCAGCACGCAGACTTGGCTCTTGGCCTCTTGCAGTCTTAAGAGAAACCAGCAGTCGTGCTTAAACACGCCGGAGCTTCTCTCTGAGTTTTGAGCGCACGTGTGGCCGCACTTGCTTCTCTGCTTCCTACGTGGAGCGAGAGTCCTGGAGTGTGTGAAGGCTGGCATATTTGAAAGCGTAGCTGTGCCTTAGCCTTGAAACTTTAGGAAACAAAGCCCTGATGGTCAATGTCCTCAAAAAGAATTAGAGGAATAAGACAGACTAAGGGACAGCTCTCAGCGCACAAAGCAACTGCTATCTTATAAGCCATTAAAATTAAATATTCACCCCCCGCTGCTGCTGTCCTTCATGCCAGGCACCCTTATAGCCTGATTCACCTACTACATAAGTCTTGGCCTGGCAAATGGAGTTGAACAGATACACAGACATACTGAAACCTACATAAATATACAGCGGTGTAGAGAGAGAGAGAGATTTTATACATTAGTATATAAATAACTGCTTCAGCAAGCTACGCCTTTTATCCTTGCTGTAGATAGAAAAGTGTTCAGACTGTGAAAGAACCTCTTGCGATTGTAGCTACACCTTATGTTATGGTCATCTATTCCAGGTATACCCCAGGTGATTAAAGTCCAATCTTTTGCCCTAAATACACAAAACTCTAAGGTACAACCTGGGAAAGGGGGGGAAAAAACCCCAGTTGGGTTGTGCAACAGGAGATTTCTGGATAAAAGCTGTGCTGGAATTGAAAGCTTCTAGGATGGAAAATACAATCAAAGTTTTTGCTGTAAAGTAGTCGTCACACAGCTTAGCTAGAAATGAAAATTGCAGTAAGAAGGGGACACACAGAAAGGGATTCTGAATGAAAGGTGCTGGGAGGGTAGAAAGGTTGTGAGTTGCATTTGCTGGGTGGAAAAAAAAGCTATGAGCTGCAGTAGAGAAGACCTAGATAAGCATACATAATATAAATGCGCAGGAGTCGAGTTTCTTTCATTTGAAAGGAAGCTCTGGAATGAGAGGGCCTAGGATGAAGTTAAGAGGTGACAGGCTCCGGAGTAATCTGAGGAAATACTTTTTTACAGAAAAGGTGGTAGATGTGTGAAACAGTCTCCCGGAAGAGGTGGCGGAAACAGAGACTGTGTCTGAATTCAAGAAAGCCTGGGACAGGCACGTGGGATCTCTCGGAGAGAGAAAGAGATAATGGTTACTGCGGATGGGCAGACTAGATGGGCCATTTGGCCTTTATCTGCCTTCGTGTTTCTATGTTTCTATAACCATAAAGTTCTATGACATCACAATGCAGGTATAAAGAGCCTTAGCCTATAGGAAGGGGAGATGCAAATGTTAAGAGCCGTAGCCAATAGGGAGAGGAGGAGATAGTGGATGCTCTGGATGGGTCATTTGGCCTTTATCTGCCGTCATGTTTCTAGCAACCAAAAATTGGAGTTGCTGTGGGGAGCTGGATAGGTGATAAATTAATTCTCTGCTGATAGTTTTCAGAATGGCCATTACTGCCATGTAACAATGTCAACAGCTTAGACAGATCTGGTGTTCTTCAGCAGAAAGGCCAGGGGGGAAGAATAATGGTGAGCTGCAGAGAGGTCTTGTGTGGTGATGGGGACAGAAGCCGTTCACTGCAATGGATGAGAGTAAAAGTTGTCAACTGATCTGGAGAAAGAAACTATGAACTTCAGTATGGGGATAAAAACTGCGAGTCACCAGATTGGAATATTAACTGCTAACTGTGGTGGAGAGGGTACTGGTGGGCGATATAAGTTTCAAGTTTATTAAAAATTTTGATCGTATCGCAATTTCAAGAAATTCAAAGCGATGTACAGTATAAAATGGGGAAGATAGACAATCACAACTAGTAAGCTACTAATTAAACAGGAGGGAGGCGGGGGAGAAGTGCAATTAGAATAGGAAACATAACAATTAAAGGTCAAAACATGAGGACGGGAAGAAATTAGAAGCAAAGCCTCGTACAAATCCTATGTGTCAAATGCGTCTTTATGCAAAAAGCTTTTTAATAAATCTTTGAATCTGTGTAAAGACTGCTCTTCCCTCAGTTGCTTCGGCAGTGAATTCCAGGTTTGAGGAGCCGTAACTGAAAAGATAGTATCCCTCCAAGTATTAATGCATCTTAGAGATGGGATGGACATACGATTTTTGTCCTCAGATCTTGATGCTCTTAAAGGCGCATAAAGAATGAGTAATCTCTCTCAGAACAGAGGAGATGTACAAGATAGTACTTTATAAGTTAGTAAGACTATTTTGAATGTAATTCTATGAATTTTGGGTAACCAATGAGCATCCGTTAAAAGGGGTGTAACATAATCTGACTTCCTGGACTTAGTGATGATTTTTATTGCAGTGTTTTGGATAATTTGCAGCCGTCTTAATTCCTTAAGTGTGATTTCCCTTATAAAGGGAATTACAATAATCTAATTTGGATATTACTAAGGAGTGGATTAGAGTATTTATAGAAGATGTATCGAGAAAATTTGCCAGGGGTCTTCTCATTCAAAGTCTGTGAAAGCTACTTTTGAATACTGCACCAATTTGATCATGATCTTGTCTACTTCTTGGAGAAGAATGTCTTGGATATGAATCAATGAAAGAGGCTTAAGGCCATTTTTCCACGGAAAAAACATGGATTTTGTGAGCTACAGGTTGCAGCTACTGGATGGAGAGGAGGAGGGGGCTCTGGTTATAAGCTGTAAACTACAACCCTGGATACAGATAGGAGCTATGAGATTCAGAATGGGAACACTTAACTGAGATACAAGACGTGAGTCATAGTATAGGGCATGATGAGTACAGAATACATGAACAACATGAAGACAGAAACTGCAGCAGAGATATCTGGGATGGAGAGAGAAGCTGGAAACTTCTCCAGAAGAAAATAGGATGGGTAGAGACATTTGGGGCAGCTGTCAGAGGGCTCTGGATGGACCATATCTGTAAGTAGTAGCAGATACACACAGTTGTGAACTATAATACGGAAGTCCTGGATGCAGATAGAAAAATGGACTCCAGATGAACAAGGGATGCTATAACCTCTGAAGTACAGTAAGGAGGTCCTGAATGACTGATGTCACCTAGCCATTGTGCTGTGGAGGTCCCAGTGGGTGATACGTTAATCATTAGTTGGGCAGACTTTAGAACTCGATCCTGGTTGTCATGTGCAGATGCTCACAGATTCGAGAGGTCTGGCTACAGAGACAGGAAGTTTAGAATTACTTGGGTACCTTTCACCTCATCTCCCTGTGTCTCTGAGTTTGGGCAAGTCATTCCTTTCTAGCTGCTGAAGCTTGAATGCTGAGGGATGTCTCTGTGCTTCGTTATTCCAGGTAAATGTCCTCTATGGGGCAGGCATATTCCAGATGTTCCTGGTAATATTCTTGGAAAGCTCGGCTGCAAAGTCAAGGAAACAAGTAAGAGTTCAGGCACTGTATTAAGCCATCCCTAGCTGTCCCCGTTCCCCCTTTCTCCTTCCTCCCCCAACCCCTCCCCCCCCCAGTAGTGTTATGTTCTCTGTTTTGATTCCCCTGGTTTTTAACTTATTGTGTAAATACTTAAATGCCTTTCCAGATATGCAATCTATCAAATAAAACTGTACTATGTACTACAGGAGCATGAGTTTGGACAAGCGTTTGTTTAAAATGCCAGCTGCGGTATTTCAATAAGCCATGTATATCACTGAATCTATGTAGAGAGTGCTCTTAGCAGCCACTACAGGGCAACTCTATAAGTGGGCACTTCCATTTACTAGCCCTGATGCTCCACAGTAAGAACTTTTTCTATATTGGCATCTGGGAGTCTTAGATTCTTTTTTTTAGTTCAATAATCTTTATTGAATTTCAGAGTTACATAAATAACGAAAATACATTGGCCATCGGCCCAAAAATGAACATAGTACAGAAGTATAAATTATAATATTTATAATATTCACTTCCGTCTAGGTTTACGGTTACTGATTTTCTTTTATATTGTTTACTGGCTATTGAATTTATACTTCTGTACTATGGGAGTCCTAGATTCTATTACAGAATACTAGCGTAACATTGCGTATCTGGTAGCACGATAGAAATAATAGTAGTAGAAGTATTGGCACGCCTTAGGTGACATCCGCCACAGACCTGGCATAATGTAAATGTGGCATGGGTCGACCTAACTTACAGGATTCCATGTTACATCCCGCCCATACTCTGTCCATATGTTCGACCCCTTGTGTTTACGTGCTAAGCCACATGTGCGCACCAACACAGAACAATGCTCAGAATGAGTATATTTGGGTTGCATATATGTGTATATAATTGCACAGTTAGTGAGGCAATTAGTGTTTTGTTTCTGAGCGGGTGAGATAGCTGAATATCCCTAGTCCTTCTCCTCTTTCCTTCACTCCTGTACTCTTCCCTTCCAATTGCTCTCATCCTCCCTTTCCTTTTCTTCCATTTTGTTTCCTCTCAACATTTGCCCCTCTTTTTTTCTTTTCATCACATCCCTCTCTTGCCTTCACCATCCAAAGGCTCAAAGTACCCCTAGATTTAGCCACTCATCTACTCTTTCACCCTTCCCCAGACTCGCTCATCCATTCTATCACCTCCCAATCACTCATCCATTCTTTCAACCTTCCCCTAGACTCAATCACTCCTCCATTCTCTCACCCTCTCCCTGGCTCAATTACTTATCCATTCTATTACTCTCAATGCTCAATCACTCATCCACTCTATCAGCCCCCCTCCCCCAAGACTCAATCACTCATCCATTCCTCCCCAGCTCACTCCCTGTCTCTCATGTCTCCAGGTTCTCTCCCTCTCATTTATCCTCTCCAGGCTCATTCCCTGTCTTCCTACTCATCTCCAGGCTCAGCTTCCCAGACTTATCCCCTCTTAACCACCACTAAATATTGATTTCTCTCTCTTGTCCCCAAGACTCATTTACTCCACCAGCTTTCTCTCATCATCTCTTCTCCTCCCTCCCCCAGCATCTTTTGCCCTGCCTCTTCTCCCTCCTCCACAGTATCTGCCTTCTTCACCCTTCCCACTCCCTCAGCATCTGCTTTCTTCACCCATACTATGCCACTAGCGTCTTCCAGCAAAAGCTCCCCTTCTCCAGCATCTTCCACCTCACTCTTTCCTAAACACCACTGTGGGAGCCAATCCCTTTGTTCCACACTCCTCTACCTCTCCCACAGCAGTGCCAGTGTATGCATATGTTTTGAAACATGCTTGTGGTGTGGTGCCGGCATAGCAGTGGCAAAGGAAGGGCAATCTAGAGCAAAGAGACATGTTCCTACAATACACAAGAAGTGACTACAAATCTCTTTGAATATGAGATCTGGAATTCAGAGCATCAGAACTTGAGTTGGGCCAGGGCCCGAATGGCATACCCTGTCCTGATGCCCCCATGTCATTTTGATGGAAACAGGAAGTGGGGAAACCAGGCTCCCAGGCAGTTATGGGCAAGGAGAAAGGAAACTCAGCCACCCCCTCACCCAACTATTCTCAATGGCCTGGTCCACCTCTAGGAGAATCATAAACAGAATACAACTAAATCTGCTTTCTACAAAAATTCTCCACTACAGGCGAATGTTCCACTCCATGTTCACTTTCATGGGTATAAAAGCTTGGAATGACCTACCAGAAGAGATCAGAAAAGAAACTAACCACACATCATTCCGGAAGAAGTTGAAAACCTTCCTCTTTGACAGCTAAACCAACACGCTTCTCTCAGAAAAGAATCTAACTACATCTTATTCTGGACAAAGCTGAAAAACTCCTCCCTCAGCAACTGAGGACTGAGTTTACGTCCTCCCCTCTTCTCCTCTCCCTCTATTAAGGCCCTTTATTAAGGTCCACCCTCTGACCCGCTTCTAACCCTCACTCTGTAAGTCGCTTAGAGCCTGAATAGGTATGAGCGACACAAATGGAAGACTAGATTAGATTAGAACTATTTAGTTTGAATGCAGACATTTGGTCATACTAATGGGGTCTCACCAAAAACCTGTTCTACTCATGATACTTTTGAAGTACCCAGGTGTACTGTTGACTTTCCCAGTTGCTGTGTCACACAATCTGGCTGTATTAGGCTGAAGAACATTGTGGAAAAACAAATAACAGCAACCTACCCAATGGATTCTGCCACATGCCGCATGGAATCTTGAGAAACAAAAACATGGCAGGCAAAACGGTTCAGCATTGGATGTTTGGTGATAAATCCAAAGTAACTAAAGACAAAAGAAACATGTTCATTATTCACAAGAAGAGATGCCTCTTTGAAGAGGAAAGGCTAGACTCAGGAAGCAACTAATCACAGTGACAAAGGTTTCAGGATATTGGAAGATTCTCAGGAAAGGAAGAAGGACTGAGGGCCAGATTCTCGGCCTTTAATGTGCTCACTAAATAGGTTCTGGCTGATTTAGCGAGCACATATTTTAGTGGCGGATTATCAAAACGGCTCTAACACCGTTATGCAAATGGGCTCTTCAATATTTAAACGAGCACTCCGGTTGATTCTTAAAAATCGCTGAGCCACGCTACAAAAATGGCGTCGGCTTTTGGCGACAAAAATCTGCGACTGGTCCAGTGAAAAACACATCTCTGGTGCGTGTTTTGACATGCAATTAAAAAAAAACAAAAATCCCAAATTGAAGTTCAGCGGGAGAAATGTCCACTCTCTCCTGCTGCGTCACCGACAACCAACACTCCCCCAAACCCCCTCAGCAGCAAGAGAGATGCCTAATCTCTCCTGCACAACCAATGCACCCCCTTGCAGCGGGAGAGATGCACAATCTCTCCCACCACCAACTAATACACCCTCATGTGTCTGGGCCAATCAGAGGCTTAGGCCCCCTTCCCAGTACATCTTATGGCAGGATCCTTAAACAACCTGGGACAGTCAGAGACTCAGGCCCATCCCTGGAGCATCCCAGGATGCACCGGGGAGGGGAAGGCCCGCCATTTTGAAGAGGCAGGCCAGCTGGCCTGAAGGAGTAGGCATCCTTCCGGCTATCTAAAGTAAGGTAATGGGGAGAGGGTAGGGGTCATTGGCAACATTGAGGGGGGGTGTTGTGTGGTTGTGGGAGAGCGTGGCACCTCTCACACTGCAGAGGGGAGTTGGGGGGTGTTAGTTGACAGTGGAATAGATTGGGCATCTCTCTCTCTGCTGGGGTGTGGGTGGGTGTCAGTTAGCAGAAGGAGAGATTGGACATCTCTCCTGCTGCAGGGGGGGTGTTGATTGGTGGTGGGAGAGATTGAGCATCTCTCCCACTGCTGGGGTATGTGTCAGCAGCAGGAAAGATTGGGCATCTCTCCTGGTTCTGGTTGGTGGTGGCAGAGATTGAGCTTCTCTCCCGCTGCTGGGGAGTGTGTCGGTTGACTGCGAGATAGATTGGGCATCTGTCCCACTGCCAAGAGGTACGTTGGTTGGCGGCAGGAGAGATTGGGCATCTCTCCCACTGCTGGAGGGGGGGTGGTTGGTTGGCAGCGAGATAGAATGGGCATCTCTCCCACAGTCGAGAGGTGTGTTGGTTGGTGGTGTGAGAGATTGGGCATCTCTCTTGCTGTTGGGTTGGGGGTTTTTTTGCATTTATTTTGCGCATGTGCCCATCAGTATCACCGGTGGTGGGTACATGCAAATGTAGTGAGTCTTCGCTACTCTCCGCCAACCTCATTTGCATGAGCGTTTTTTTAGAGAATGACTCGCTTTTTTAAAATCACTACTATCAGCCTGTCTGTTTTTTAAGGATTTTTTTGAGAATCTGGACCTGAGTTCAGGAGGAAAGGTCAGACTCAAGGAAAGTCTCAGTTTGAGGAGGAAGATTAGGTACAGGGGAAGTGTCAACAGCAAGGAAGGTCAGGCATAGGCAGACTCATTATGAGACTGGTATACATAAAAGGGATTAGCATAATAAACATGTGGATAAAGGTGAGCCAGTTGATGTGGTCTATCTGGATTTTCAGAAAGCTGTAGAAAAATTCCTCATGAGAGGCTCCTGAGAAAATTAAAGAGCCATGGGATAGGAGGCAATGTTGTGGATTAGGAACTGGTTATTGGAAAAACAGAGAGTAGGGTTAAATGGCCATTTTTCTAAATGGAGGAGGGTGAATAATTGAGTGTTGCAGGGATCTGTACTGGGACCGGTGTTATTTAACATATTTATAAATGATCTGGAAATTGGAATGATTAAATTTGCAGATGACACAAAACTGCTCAAAGTTGTTAAAATGCACGCAGACCGAAACACTGCAGGCAGACCTTAGGAAATTGGAAGACTGGACAGATGAAATTTAATGGGGACAAATGCAAAGTGATGCATATTGGGAAGAATAAGCAATTACCAGATGCTAGGGTCCACCTTAGGGATCAGCACTCAAGAAAAACATTTAGGTGTCATCATAGGTAATACGCTGAAACTTTCTGCCTGATGTGTGGCAGCAGCCAAAAAAGCAAACAAGATGCTAGGAATTATTAGAAATGAGATGGTAAGTATTGGTGGTGAGGTAGACTATAAATTTTATATTATACATACAACGTGTCTGCCTCTGTATCTTGCCTCGTTAACATTTTTCTTTTTCTGTACTTATCCTATATAATAAAACGCTAGCCGCGCATGCGCATGCGTGATCTGTAATCCCTGATCCATGATCTGTAGGTCCGTGGCCAAAGTGCATATGCGACGGCTAGACAAAGCGGGAGAAACAGACTCGAGCGCTGTGGCCGACTCAGGATGGAAGGATGCGCCGCAGCAAAGTGCTGCACAGGTACTGGAGGGGGAGAGACATATCGCTTCTGCACATACCGGCACAAACCTCCCTCCAGTGTTGGCAGCCGCAGCACGTTAAACAGGCTGCTTCGCGACTTTCTCCTGCAGTTGAGTCCCTCTGCCGCGTCACTAATGATGTCATCAATGACGCGACAAAGAGACTCAATGGCAGAAGAAAGCCGCGAACCAGCCTGTTAGCGTGCTGCGGCTGCCAAAGCTGGAGGGAGGTTTGTTATTAAAGTCATCTCGCCGGGAGGGTCGCAGAGTCAGCGGGGGTTGGGCTGGGAAGGGAGAGAAGCGTCTGCCTCGGGTGCTTCAGGCAGCAGCAGCGTTTACAATTCGCTGCTGTTGCGGCTTCAGGCCTTCTTCTCTGGCCAGTCCTTCCTACTTCCTGTTTTCATGAACACAGGACCCGCCAGAGAGGAATACCTGAAGCCAGCAACAGCAATGAATTGTGAATGCTGCTGTTGCCCGATGATGTAGTTGAAGGAGGAAAGTGAGCAGAGGGGGAGAGAATGGCTTGGAGGGAAGAACAGATGGCAGGGCATGGAGGGAAGGAGGAAGGTATGCCAGACCAAGGGAAAAGGAAAGAGGAGATGGAGAGAGGCCATATGGGACAGAGAGAGAGGGGGCGGACACTGGATGGAAAGAGAAGAGAGGGCAGTGAATGGAAGGGGCAACATAGAGGGTGAACAGTATTCTAGCACCCGTTATTGTAACGGGCTTAATGACTAGTTGTATATTAAAACTCAATAAAATCTTTGAACTTAAAAAAAAAGAAATGAGATGGTAAATAAGACCAAGAATGTTATAATGCCTCTGTATCGCTCAAAGAAGAGCAACCAAGATGATAAAGGGGATGAAACTCCTCTCGTATGAGGAATGACTAAAACGGTTAGAGCTCTTCAGCTTGAAAAAGAGACGGCTGAGGGGAGATAGGATTGATGTCTACAAAATCCTGAGTGGTATAGAACGGGTACAAGTGGATCGATTTTTTTTACTCCATCAAAAATTATACAGACTAGGAGATACTCAATGAAGTTACAGGGAAATACTTTTCAAAACTAATAGGAGGAAATATTTTTTTCACTCAGATAATAGTTAAGCTGTGGAATGCATTGCTAGAAGATATAGTAATAGCAGTTAACATAGATTGTTTTTTTTTTTTTTTTTTTTTTCTTTTTTTTTTTTCATATTATATTTTATTGCATTTTCAACAGAATGTACAAACAGTCAGAATACAAGGTGTACATGAGAAAGAATGAGTACCAGTACACTTCACAACTTCACCTGTCGTCTGAAACCCTCCCCCCACCCCCCCCCCACCCCCCTTCCCACAACCTGAACCAAACCATAAGAAAAACTCAAAATCCATTCCAGTGTATTCCCCACAATAAGCTCAGATGTTCAATAATTTGCTGCGAGCTCTATGTGTTAATGTGTCGCAAAAGTGGGTCCAGCGCGTGCAAAATAATCTGCCCTGCATAGAGTCCAATGAAGTAAAGCAAAGTCTCTCCATAGAGGCTTGATGAATCATCAATGTTCTCCATTGAGACAGGGTCGGAGGCGCTGCAGAGATCCAGTAGAGCAATATTGCCTTCTTCCCCAACAACACCGCTCTAGACAGGAAACTACGAAATCCCTTCGGTGCAGATAAAGGAATTTGATTCAATGTAAACAACATCACCGGAGTCCATGTAAATTTGTAATTCCATATGGCTTGAATATGAGCACAAAGCTGTTGCCAAAAGGTAAAAATCCTAGGACATGTCCAGAACTGATGTCCCAATGTAGATGGAGAGTGAGAACATTTCAGGCAGTTGTCAGACGTACACATTTTTGCACGAAACTGGTAGGAGGTAGATCTGTAGAGCCGATGTAGAAATTTGTAATCCATTTCAAACAGTGTCATGCTATGCGTCACCCGAGCCGCCCGAAGGGTGCCCCTACGTATCATACAGGAAGTCACCTCACAGGAAAGTTCCTGTGTCCATTTAAGAGCAATTGTATCATAAGGGGGCTCGCCCAATTGTTCCTGAAGGTGACGATGATGAAATCGTAATGGAATCTGTACTTGAGCCGTTAAACTCAACGCTTCCGAAAGGGACTCCATTCTGCGGTCGGTGATAGCCTCACGTGGCAACGAAGTCACATATGAGAATAGTTGAAGGTAAGAAAGCCAATCAGCGGATCGCCAACCATTATCACGCTGCAATTCCTCAAACGTCTTCAGGGCACCCGAAGAATGGACCAGCTGAAACACATATTGATTAGGTCGGGAGTTCCATACCGTGGAGGACACCGGGTCCAATCCCGCCGCAAAGGCACCATTGCCACGCAGAGGCAAGTAAGGAGTCACCTTGAAAGAAATATGTAGTTGCTGGCATAGTATTTTCCATAGGCGTCGTAGAGGCATTAAAAACAAGTCTCTTGCAGAATTAGATTTCCGTGGCAAATGAGATACATGAAGTAGATAACTAAAATGATATGGGGAACAAAGTAATAGTTCCTGAGAGGTTGCCGAAAAATAGCTTGTACCCCTAAACCAGTCATTCAGGTGTCTCATCTGACACGCCCATGACAGCAGGCGGAGACTACGGAGACCAAAACCACCACGGTCTCTTGGACGTGCCAATCCAGACAATGTAATTCGTGCTCTCTTCCCATTCCACAGAAAGCGTTGTAAGCTTCTCCCAAGTTGTTTTTCATGCCGAGCAGTCAATAAAACAGGGATCATTTGAAATACATAGAGCCATTGAGGCACCAGAACCATATTATACAATGCTATTTTACCCGTTAAAGAGAGTGGATAAACCCTCCAGTTCTCAAGTTTTCGAACCGTGGTAGTAACCAGAGGGTTTATGTTAAGTGTATACAATTCTGCAGGATCAGGTGAGATAATAATGCCCAAATATGTAAGGTGATCCGACGCCCAAACAAGGGGAAATGTACCCTGCCATTGCATCCGCACCTCCAAGGTCAAAGGCAGTACCATGGATTTTGATTTGTTTAACATCATTCCCGAGTACATACTGAATTCGTCCAACAACTCTAGGGCCCTAGGGAGAGAAGTCTCAGGAGATCCCAATGTTAGTAGAAGGTCATCAGCATAAGCTAGGACTCGCAGATGAGAATCCCCTTCCGGTAGACCTATTAATATGTCATCCTGCATTATAGTACGCAGGAAGGGGTCTAAATACAATAAGAAAAGGAGTGGGGATAGCGGGCTACCCTGTCTCGTCCCACGTGCTATTGGAAATATTGGGGAACGTGTACCATTAACCAAAACACAAGCCGTGGGATCCTTATATAACAAATGAATCATATCTAGGAACCACCCGTCAAAGCCCATGTATGTTAACACATTAAAAAGGTACTCCCAATCAACCTGATCAAAGGCCTTGGCTGCATCCAATCCCACCAATATACCCGGAGCAGCAGAGTCTTTGGAACACTGTATTGCTGTGAGTAATCTGCGAACGTTAAGAACTGAGTGACGATGTTGTACGAAACCAACTTGTTCCGGAACTATCAGTCTAGACAACAATGGGGCCAGTCTATTAGCTAATATTTTGTCTAATATCTTGATATCCACATTGATTAAAGATATTGGTCTGTATGATTCAACATCCATCTCGGGTTTGCCCGGCTTAGGTATTAAAGTTATAAAGGCTTGATTGGACCCCTGTGGGAAAGAGCCACCTTCCAGAGCAGTGTTATAGTATGCCTCCAGAGGCCCGCAAAGAGATGGAAAGAGAAGTTTATAGAACTCTGGGGAAAAACCATCAGGACCCGGTGACGTGCCCCCCTTAAGCTGGTTCACCGCTCTCTGTAACTCCTTACCCTGAATGGGACGATTCAGTTGTAAACATTCCGGAGATGTCAATCTGGGCACCCCTGCATCCATCAAATAGTCCTCCACTGCTGGCCCCCCCCCCGACCCTCTCCAGAGGCGTAAAAATCTTTGTAGTGCTGGAAAAAGCTATCCACAATATCGGGTGTGTTAGTAAGTTCCCTACCCGAACTAAGTAGAATACGGGAAATGTGACGATTTGGACGACTGGGTTTGGTCAGAGTTGATAACAAACGCCCTGCTCTATTCCCGAATCTGTAAAATTTAAACCTGCAATAATGAAAATAATGTTGAGTGCGTTCATGTAATAAAGTATTTAAAGCATGCTGTGACGCCGCCAAAGCCTCCTGCGACCGCTGAGACGGATATGCTATATGAGCCCTCTTTAGACGTTTATATTCACTCTCCAAATGTAAGATTCCCTGAGAGAGTCGTTTCCTGTGTGCACTAACGTAAGAAATAATATCCCCCCTAAGCACGGATTTAGCCGCCTCCCAAAATAATAACGGTTGTTCCTGATGTTGAGAATTGAAGGCCAGGTAGTCGTCCCATTTCTGTGCAAGATATTTCTGAAAATGTATATTTTTGAATAAATAGGACGGAAACCTCCAAGTTCCCCCAGGCACTGAGTCAACCCCAGTCAATATGTCAAGCCAAATAGGACAGTGGTCAGACACAGAAAGAGGACCCACCTCCGAAGCCTGTATTTTTGGTAGATAACCAGACGATGTCAATATGTAATCTATGCGAGAGAATGTGTGGTGTGCGCGAGATTGATGTGTATAATCCCGGTCCGTTGGGTGCAACGTACGCCAAGGATCAATAAGATCTAAAGTATCACATAAATAGGGTATACCCTTAGTAGGTCCCATGGATTGAGATGGACCCGGACCCGTTCTATCAACGCTAGGGTCTAGTACCTGATTAAAATCACCCAAAATTATCAAAGGGTTATTAGGGTCCCGAATACCGAGCCCCGCCACTGTGGTAAAAAATGCGTGATCATATTGATTGGGAGCATAAATCATGAGCAAGTTAAATGTAGAACCTGACATGGTAACCTTACATAGTAGTATCCTCCCCACAGTATCCTGGTAAATTTGTTCTACTTTCCCCGGAAATCCCCTTCTAACTAACAGAACCACACCCGCCTTCCCAATAGAGGAGGAGGAATAACAAACCTGTCCCACCCAACTGCGCAGGAGCTTAGCGTGTTCAGCATCCGAAAGTCTGGTCTCCTGAAGACAGGCCAAATCAGCTTTGTGATGCCGGAGACGCTGCAGAATTTTACTGCGCTTTACAGGAGAGGTAATCCCACAAACATTCCAGGATATAATGCGAAAAGATTTAGAACTCACGTGAAAACAGTCAGATTATACATTGCACAATTCCTTCTACCCATTCCCCCCGGCTCCCAGCCACACCGGAGAGAATTAGTCTGTAAACTAGGTAGTAATGCCAAACAGAAGGATGTATTTGTAACACTCTTAGAGAATACACTGGAAGGAAAAACATAAAAGAATATAGATGATCCCAGTTTCACCTCTGCAAATCCCCCAATCCCGCCATCCCTACCTAACCCACCCCCCTCCCCTTTGTCTTCCCTTACCCCCCCCAATCCCCAACCATCTAGAAACTGCACTGACCTAAAACCCTCCAGGTTCCAGGAAAGCAGATCACATCTAAGAGGCTGTCAGAACCCTGCCTTCTATAATCTTGGTAAAATAAGTGCACTTCATAACCGTCAACTCATAACATAAAGGAGAGACCCCCAATACCAGTTGTACAGCAACAGCTAGTCATGTTAGTCAAGTGGCTCCCGAAGGGAAGTCAGAACAGTTAATAAACTCTCCCGCCAAATCTGCGGAATCAAATACATGCCACTTTCCCTTATGAAATATTTTGAGGACTGCTGGATAAAGAAACATAAACCTCCGTTTTTGTTCCACGAGTTTAGAGCAGAGAGGATGGAAGATCTTACGCTTTTCGGTCAGTGCTGCAGAGTAATCCTGACCTATACGTACTGGTAAAGTTTCATATGTCAGAGGCTCTTTTTTGGAGCGAAATGCCCGCAGCAGCTCTACTTTATGTCTGTAATTGTGAAGTTTACCAATTACAACTCTGGGTCTCTGCTCTTTTCCTGGACGAGGCCCCACTCTGTGTACACGCTCAAAACGAGCTGGGCCCAGGGAGGACAGCATAGGAAGCTCGCTTGCCAGCCATGATTCCACCACCGACAAAAGCACCGCATCTGCTATGGTCTCCGGCAAACCTATGAAACGCAGGTTCCCCCGACGAGACCTGTTTTCCAAATCTTCAATTTTGTCATGGCACACTCGAAGCTGTGTGGTCAGGGTGGACACCGCAGCGTCCCTCGCCGTTGCCCCGTCCTCCACTGCTGAAACCCGCCCCTCCAGCTCTGTCACGCGCTTGGCACTGTCCTCCATTAAAGATTCCAGTTTTGTAAGCTTAGTGGATATTGATTCCATTTGTGGCCCCAAAGCTTGTAATATGACCTGCTGCAACTCCGCTATCATATCGGGCGTGAACGCCGCCACCGGCACGTCCCCTCGAGGTGCGGCCGCCATTTTTTCTTCGCTGGGCCGCACCTTCTCCCGGTCTTTCTTCGTCGATTTGGAAGCCATTGGAGACGCCGAATGGGTGAGAAACTTGTCCATACACGGAGCGCTCCGTCCGTTGTCAAGGGGGGTCAGATTCGTTCGTGCCGACGGTCAAAATTTAGGCGGTATGAAGCGCAGGGCTCCGGAGCCGAACGGAAACACAGCCGTTCAGCTCACAGCATCACGTGACCTTCACATAGATTGGTTTTAAAAAGGTTTGTACAAGTTCCTGGAGGAAAAGTCCATAATCTGCTATTGAGACAGAGACGGGGAAGCCACTATTTGCCCTGGGATCGGTAGCATGGAATATTGCTACTATTTAGGTTTTTACCAGGTACTGCGACCTGGATTGGGCACTGTGGAAACAGGATACTGGGCCAGAAGGACCATTGGTCTGACCCAGTACTGCTATTCTTATGTTCTTCTGTACAAAAGCAAAACATAGGGAAAGACTTGGAATAGAGAGAAACTCAGTTCAAGACTAGGCAACATGGAGTCACTAGAGGAAGGTCTTGTCAGACAAATCTGATCAATTTCTTTGACTGGGTGACCAGAGAATTGGATAGAGGATGTGTGCTAGATGTGGTGTATTTAGATTTTAGCAAAGCCTTTGACACAGACATCTAATAAATAAACTGAGTGCCTTCAGGCTGGGTCCCAAAGTGATGGGCTGGGTCAAGAACTGGTTGAGTGGAAGGCGACAGAGGGTAGTGGAGATCACTCTGAGGAAAGGGATGTTGCCAGTGGTGTGCCTCAAGGGTCTGTTCTTGGGCCTGTTCTTTTTAACATTTTCACAAATGATATTGCTGAAGGGTTGTTAGGTAAGATTTGCCTCTGTACGGATGACACGAAAATCTGCAATAGGGTAGACCCGCTGGATGGTGTGAATAACATGAAGAAAGACCTGGCGAAGCTTGAAGAATGGTCTGAAATTGGACAGCTAAAATTTAATGCTAAAAAATGCAAAGTTCATGCATTTGGGCTGCAAAAACCCGAGGGAACGGTACAGAGTAGGGAGTGAAGAGCTTATGTGCACAACAGAAAAGCGGGACTTGAGTGTGATTATATGTGATGATCTTAAGGTAGCCAAACAGGTTGAAAAGGTGATGGCAAAAGCTAGAAGGATGCTGGGTTGCAGGATGCTAGGTTGCCTAGGGAGAGGTATGGCTAGTAGGAAAAATGAGGTATTGATGCCCTGTATAAGACTTTGGTGAAACCTCATTTAGAATACAGTACTCCCCCGATATTCACAGGGGGAATCTTGAACAACTGTGAATATGGTTTTTAGCGGGGGAGATAGGAGAGGGCAGGCGGAGAAGCAGGAGAGAGCAGCCGGAGCACCAACGAGTGAAGGAAATCACTCGCGATATACTCCGACCGCCTCTTCCTGCACTAAAGTCGGGTTTCACTAATCAGGAGCTGCGTGTCTCTGGAAAAAAGGAGGCTCAAGGGAGATATGATAGAGACCTTCAAGATCATGAGGGGCATAGAGAGGGTGGATAGGGACAGATTCTTCAGACTGAAGGGGACAGCAAATACGAGGGGGCATTCGGAGAAACTGAGGGGAGATAGGTTCAAAACAAACGCAAGGAAGTTTTTTTTCACCCAAAGGGTCGTGGACACTTGGAATGCGCTACCGGAGGAAGTGATCAGGCAGAGTACGGTACAGGGATTCAAACAGGGATTGGACGGATTCCTGAAGGATAAAGGGATCATGGGATACTGAAGGAGGAGCTGGGATGTAACACAAGTATAGAAAGCTAACCAGGTAATGAGTATAGAAACCAAACCAGGTCGTGCAGGTGCAAGACCGGAGGGTTAGGACTTCGATAGGAAGACAGGACTTAAATGAGAAACCAAGGTGGCAAGGGAGCCTCTTCTGATGATACAGACAGGTCGTGACCTGTTTGGGCCGCCGCGGGAGCGGACTGCTGGGCAGGATGGACCTGTGGTCTGACCCGGCGGAGGCACTGCTTATGTTCTTATGTTCTTATATATAAAGGATGGAGTCGGTCCAGAGGAAGGCTACTAAAATGGTACGTGGTCTTCATTATAAGGCGTGTGGGGACAGACTTAAAGATCTCAATCTGTATACTTTGGAGGAAAGGCGGGAGAGGGGAGATATGATAGAGACGTTTAAATACCTATGTAATGTAAATGCGCATGAGTCGAGTCTCTTTCATTTGAAAGGAAACTCTGTAATGAGAGGGCATAGGATGAAGTTAAGAAGTGATAGGCTCCGGAGTAATCTAAGGAAATACTTTTTTACAGAAAGGGTGGTAGATGCGTGAAACAGTCTCCCAGAAGAGGTGGTGGAGACATAGACTGTGTCTGAATTCAAAAGGGCCTGTGATAGACACGTGGGATTTCTCGGAGAGAGAAAGAGATAATGGTTACTGCGGATGGGCAGACTAGATGGGCCATTTGGCCTTTACCTGCCATCATGTTTCTGTTTCTATGTAAAGATTCAGTATGGGAAGTGATGCAGAACATGAAGAAAGGCCAGGCATATAGAAGGACTTGGCATTGTTGAGAGAGGCCAGGAATAAAGATAGATTCAGTCTAATGCCTTTCATAGACAAAGGCTCTGTATGAGAAGGGAAGCCAAGCGCCAGGAAACACTCACTATTAGGAGACTGGCCAATAGTACAAGAAGCAGGTAAGCGCAGAGGAAGGCAACACTTTAAATTATTATAAGAATAGGACAGAGGATCATAAAATAATTTTTACCAGCTATTCCTAGGGTGGCAGCCACAGAACGAAATGTTTTTCATTTGGAAAAAGTGACTGCATCTTTCAAACTGTAAAAAAAAGGAATAAAGAAGTTAGTTTAGCAAATTATGACAAATTAGTTCATGGAGCACCATTCATACTGCTGTGAAAGAGGTCTTTATACGAGAGACAGGGTCTAAACCCTCAATTGAGGGGTAACAGAGACCCAAACCTCTTGAAACAATGACCAAGTACTTCAAAATGAAAGTGAACTCAATACAAGGGACATGACCCAAAATCTTTCCGAGGAAAGATTTCCTCCAAAACAGCAGAGATCCAGACCTTTAGGCGAGGACCGAATCCATCAGAAGAGAGAACTCTCCGAACAAGAGAGAGGAATGTGAAATCTTGAGGAGAGATCTTAATACAATCAAGAAGGTCCGAAGAACGCCTTCACCTTTCCGGGTCTCATCTGCTTACCTCCTCCTCTCTGCTATACTCATTCACACTCAGACTCAGTTTGATGCCCTGGAGGCTGATCTCCAGGTCGCAGGTCGCAGGTGGGCGCAGGTGGACCGTCATCTTCCTAGTGGTTGCAATCTGAAATGCCCAAGAAAAGCAAATCAAATCCAGCAATTGAGTTAAATTTCCTAAAACCGGGTGCTGCGTCTACTAGTGGCGTAGCGAGGTTGAGAGGTGCCCTGGGTGGCAGCACCACTCCCCGCCCTTGTCTCCACCTCCCCCTGCTCCTTCCCCGATCCCCCCTGCCGCGTGCATGCCCCCTCCCCCTTCCCTTTCCTTCCCCGTACCTCTAGTTGTTCACTGCCATGAGCAACGAGAACTTCGACGTTCTCCTTGCGACCCCATCGGCTCTCCCTCTGATGTCACTTCTTATGCAAAGCACCCAGAAGTGACATCAGCGGGAGAGATGACACGGCCGCGAGGAGCACATTAAAGTTGTTTCTCGCGGTATTGAACAAATAGAGGTACGGGGAAGGAGTGTGCATTAGTGCTGCCTGATTTGCGATTTGAATCAATTCTCCGATTCACTTTGGGTGAATCGATTTGAATCGTTTTGTTTTGTTTTTTTTAAGAAAATCGGATTTACCGATTCATCAGCCCCCTTACTAGAAACCCATTCGAGCTTTCCCTCTGCCACCGGAGTCTTTGCTTCTAATGTAGCTTCCGGTTTTGCAAAACCGGAAGTTACATCGAAACAAGGACTCCGGTGGCAGAGGGAAATCCCGAACGGATCTCTGGTGCAGATCGGCGGCAGCAAGGCTCTCTCCTTCCCAGCCGCAAGTATTTCTCCTCTCCTCCCTGGCCAGGCAAAGCGGTGGTAGCGAATGCAATTCACTACCCTGCCGCTACTCTGGGCGTCTTCTCTCCATTCGGCCGCCCAAGCGGAAGCAGGAAGTTTTCGGTGAGGGCGGGCCGCAGTGGAAAGAAGACGCAAGGAGTGGTGGCAGGAGTGGATCGCTACCACCACCAGCAGCACATTGTACAGTAACGTCAAAATAAAGGTAGTTAAAGTTTGCAAGAAGCCATCAAATGCAACTACGAGCACTGGCAGATTTGGGAAAACTACATTCTTACCAGTACTGATATAGGAGAGTTTTCAGAAGCTATTAAAGCTTATCACCGACTTATGGATTTACAAGACAAATACAAAGATATTCAGGTGCTGAACATTCTGGTGAAGGCAGTGGTGGATGGAACAGTTACAGCACCACAAACTTGGAACTCTCTCCCGCTTTACTTACGACAGGAGAAAAACTTTGATAAATTTAAAAGCCAACTCAAGAGCTTTCTTTTTAAAGACGCTTTCAATGTTTAATTGAAAAGCCAATTGCTCTTTATAGTAGTAATCCATTCTGTTTAATTGTGTATTTTACTCCTAATAAACTAATTTGTTTTCCCTTCCCCTTTGTATATTACCCTTAATTGTTCTTCCTTTTCTATCAGAAAATGTAGTTCTTTCCCTTCCATCCTAATGTTTCCCGTTGTATTTTGTCTATGTTTAAAGATTTTATCTTTTTATTCATTTTTGTTCTTGTTTACCCAATATTAATATTTTATGTACATCGCTTAGTAATCAGTGATAGGCGATTAATCAAATAATGAATAAACTTGAAACTTGAATAGTTGATCGAAAGGGAGAATTGGCAACAGGTTTGAAGGGGAAACTGCAGGAGTTGTTTGGAAGATTGACTGCTAGAGAGACAAATGATGGAGAAATCTGGAATCTATATGGCAGTGGAAAGAGTGATAATGAAGATGACAATGAAAAAGGCTTTAGTTTACACTATCTCTCTAAGGCACATAAATGTGAGACCCATCGGAGTGGCTGGGACAAGGACATTTCCTCGTTTACGACAGTTATAAAAGGAGCAACTGAATTTGCACGTGGCAGTGGCATACAGTAAAAAAAAAATCCAACCATCAGGAAGCTGTGAGAATTCTTTCTTCAGCACGACTTAACCTCCAAGGATTATCTTCCAAAGCAAAGCAACTATTCACAGATGTTGGAAGGAGTGACGTCTGCATCGAGTTAGCTAATGAAGTCAGAACAATGGACATCTTAATCAGAGAGCTCCAATAAATGAGCAACCAACTGAGAAATCCTCAATGAACAATTGAACTTCCATGAATAGAGGAACATGCATTTCTTTTCTGGCTAAAATCTTTAATAATTATGCTACACCACAATAAATATTTTGTGTACCATAAAAAAAATAAAAAAGGGAGATGGAGGGAGAAGGGAGATGGGGGAGTTGGTGGACTGGAGGAGAGATGGGGAGAAGATAGATGGGAGAAATGAACTTGGTGGAGGGGAGAGATCATGGAGAGGTGAGATGGGGGGAAGGATAGAAGAAATAAGGATCTAAAAACAGGAGAGGGATTTAGGGAGGGAAGGAACAGAAAGGAAGAGAAGTTGGACACAAGGGATGGTGGGAGGGGATAGAAATACTGGATAGGAGGGTAGTTAGAAAGAGAAAGGGAGAGCTGGTGGGGAAGGAGGGAGAGATGCTGGATGACAAGATAGTTGAGAAAAGGAGAGATGGTGGATCTGGGCAAGAGACCCTGTCAAGCAAGTTATCAGAAGATGTTTGTTGCAGAGCCTGGGATCAACATGATTTGAAAAATGACCAGACAACAAAAGGTAAAAAAATAATAATTTTATTTTCTGTTTTGTGATTATAATGTGTCAGATTTGAAATTTGTATCCTGCCAGAGCTGAGCTAGGATTTAACAGAGAGAGGAAGTCTTTTTTGTTTGTTTATTTTGTTTACACCACAGCACCATTGTGGGTAGGAGAGGGCAAAGGAGGTGAACAGGCTATAAAATAAACTTACCAGGATGTTTGAAAAAAACATCCAATTGTGCAGGAAAATCGAATCGAATCGAATCAAATAAAAAAATCGATTCATTAGGCTGAAGCAAATCGAAATATTTTTTTCCTGAATCAAGCAGCACTAGTGCGTATGCGTCTGGTGAGGGAAAGAGTGGGAAGAAGCGGAAGAGGTGCCGGCGCCCCCACCAACATTGTGTCTGGGGGCGAACCGCCCCCTCTCTTACTACATACCACTGGTGTCTACAACATCCAGACTTCATGGAAAGAAATATACACAAAAAGCTGCAGAGTCAAAATATGCAAGAATATAAATCATCCCGAAATGCGCTTACAGTACTAGGGTAAATTTTCAAAATCCCTGGGCACTTTGAGCGGAGAAGTAGTCCATTGGTCAGAGAAAATTGGTTGAGAACCAAGAAAGCCAGCATTCAATTGCACTGATGCTCCTTGTGATCGTGGGCAAATCACTTTACCTGCCCCATAGGGGCCCTGAAGGGGAACACAAAAGAGCTTGAGAGGAAGACTGGAGCACCAAAGGGTCAGCAGGAAGAACAAAAAGACTGTTGGAAAAGGGAGGGGACTGGCTCTTCTCCCTGGAAGATGTGGTCACAGCAACTAATATAGCAGGATTCAAAAAAACGGTTGGATAAATTCCTGGAGGAAAAGCCCCCACAAAAACTAGTATAGGTAAGTTGATCTTATTTATCCAGATTTCTATTCTGGACAATCCTATGTTCTTGGATAAAGGTGAGCTGGTTGATGTAGTATATTTAGATTTTCAGAAAGCTGTTGACAAAGTTCCTCATGAGAGACTTCTGAGAAAATTAAAGAGTCACGGAATAAGAGGCAATGTTCAGTTGTGGATTGAGAATTGGTTATCAGATAGAAAACAGAGGGTAGGGTTAAATAATCATTCTTCTCAATGGAGGAAAGTAAACAGTGGAGTGCCACAGGGATCTGTACTTGGACTGGTGCTATAAACAATCTGGAAATTGGGATGATGACTGAGGTGATTAAATTTGCAGATGACACTAAATTTATTTATTTATATTTTTATCCCGTCTTCCCAGTAGCTCCGAACGGCCTACAAGCAAACATTCACAGTGGAGTACATTTGGACAATACAAAGACTATACAGTATTTTAAGAACAAGGACTATACGGCAATTTAAGTAGAGGTTAAGAATGGAGAAGAGATGGTAGATGGGAGGGTGGGTTTAAGGGGAGTGATGCGTAGACTGCGGCTGAATTTTAGTTGAAGAGGAGGGTCTTTACTGCTTTCCGGAAGGTCATCAATGAGTTCTGTAATCTGATTTGTGGGGGGAGTTGGGGGATGAAGTGGCTGTAGGAGCATTTGTGGGCGATTTCTGACAGGAGGGACCTTCCGGGGGGGATGCATAGGCGTTTCTCCATTTCCGAGCGAAGGGGGCGGGTGGGGGTGTGCAGGGTTAGCTTGGATTCTATGTAGGCAGGGGTGGTGGAGTAAATTATTTTATGTGCTATTACCAGGGCCTTGAATGCACAGCGTTGGTTAATTGGAAGCCAGTGTTCAATGTGGAGGGCTGGGGAGATGGGATCGTGGTAGTTGAGGCTGTGTAGGAGGCAGATTGCTGCATTTTGTACCCGCTGGAGGCGCTTGAGATCTTTTTTGGCTACTCCATTAAATAGGGAGTTGCAGCAATCCATCATGGAGAGGACATAGGCATAGAGGAGTTGGGCTAGGTCAGGTGTGGAGATGTAGGGTTTGATCCTTCTCAGTTGGCGGAGGTAGTAGAAGGAGGTAGAGACTACTTGGGATATGTGGGTGGACAGGGACAGGTGGCTGTCTACTATTACTCCTAGGCTGCGTATTTGATCTGCTGCAGTTAGTAAGGTGGAGTCCCATGATAGTGTTGGGCGTGTGTATTTGGTACTTTTTTTCCTGATCCATAAAAGTTCTGTCTTGGAGACGTTCAGCTGTAGTTTGTTGTTTGTCATCCAGATTTTCATGTCAGAGAGGCAGTGTTGGAGGTTGGTGATTTGGGTTTGATCAGTTTTCGCCTAGTGGGAGGAGCAACTGGATGTCATCAGTGTAGGAGTGGATTTTAACGTTGTACTTCTGGGGTATATCAATGACAGGTCTAATGTAGAGGTTAAATAGGAGGGGGGGAAGAAGGACGCCTTGGGGAACACCATATTTGATAGGCTTGAGGTTAGATTTGTGTTTCCCTAGTAGGACTGTTTGGGTTCTTTGGTGAAGGAAGGAGGTGGACCACTGGAGGGCAGAGTCCTTGATTCCAAGGTCATAGAGTCTGGATAAGAGGAGGTGGTGGTCGACAGTGTCAAAGGAAGCACTGAGGTCAAGTAGGACTAGTAGGGCGTCGCTGCCTTTGTCGAGTATCGACCAGCTGTCATCAATTATATCTAGGAGTACTGACTCTGTGCTGTGGCCTGTTCGGAAGCCGGATTGTGCAGGGGAAAGGGCAGCTTGTTCTTCAATGAAAGGGTGTAATCGGCAGAGCACTATTCGTTCTAGGAGTTTGGAGACAAATGGGAGGTTGGAAACTGTTCACAGCTGTTAAAACGCATGTAGATTGTGATAAATTGCAGGCAGTTAGGAACTTAGGAACTTAGGAACTTAGGAAGTTGGAAGACTGGGCATCCAAGTAGCAGATGAAATTTAATGTGGACAAATGCAAAGTGATGCACATTGGGAAGATTAACCCGAATCACAGTTACTGGATGCTAATGTTTTTAGGGGTCATTATTGATAAAGATTTATCATTTCACGATCACATCAGTTCTATAATAAAAATCTGTTTCTATAAACTTCGTATCATTCGTTCATTAACTTCAATCTTGCAGATCGAAATCAATTACAATTCTGGTTCATTCTCTGATCATTTCTCACCTAGACTATTGTAATTCCCTTCTTAACGGTCTTCCCCAAAAAGAAATCCGACGGTCTCCAATTGATTCAAAATACAGCTATAAAACTCATTTATAAACTGGGTAAATATGATCACGTCACTCCAGTTCTGAAAGATGCCCACTGGCTTCCTGTGGCCCACCGAATCACATATAAAATTATCCTCTTGACCTTTAAAATAAAATCCTCTCATCTGCCTTCATTTCTACATAAACTCCTCATTCCCCAATGTTCATCTCGTACTCTGAGATCTACTAATCAAAATCTCCTTCTGATCCCCTCTATTAAACATTTTTACTACACACGGAAAATAAATTTCTCTGTCACTGCTCCAATGCTATGGAACTCGTTACCACAACCTCTTCGCGACGAGCAACAACTAGATAAATTTAAGATAGGCCTAAAGACTTTTCTATTCCGCGATGCATTCATTTCAGTTTAGTATCTACTTTTTCTGTTATTTTCAATCATTTAACCTTCAAAAATTATTTTTAAAAGACTTTTTCCCCACCCAAATGTTTTTTTTTCCCATTCCCTCTTTCTCCCTTTTCTCTCAACAATGTAACTTTACCCTCCCATAAACCTCTTCCCTCACAATCAAGTTTGTCTTGTCTATGTTTTAATATACACTATATGTACTTCTAAATATTGATTAAATTAACTCCTCTTTCTTATCTATATTTTTTATTGTAATGTAAACCGGCCAGATATTTATTTGATGGTTGGTATATTAAAACCTAATAAACTTGAAACTTGAATGTCCACCTTAGGGGTTAGCACCCCCCCAAAAAAAAAGAAGATCTGGATGTCATTGTAGACAATACAATGAAACCTTCCACCCAATGATTGACGGCAGCAAACATGATGCTAGGAATTATTTAAAAAGGGATTGTTAACAAGACTATGAATCTTATAATGCCTCTGTTATCACTCAATGATACGGCCTCACCTTGAGTATTGGGTTCATTTCTGATTACTCAATAAAGATATAGTGGAACTAGAAAAGGTTCAAAGAGTGACCAAGATGATAAAGGGGATTGAATTCCCCTCGTATGAGGAAAGACTAAAAAGGTTAGGGGTCTTCAGCTTGGAAAAGAGACGGCAGAGGGGAGATATGATTGAAGTCTATAAAATCCAGAGTGGTGAAGAATAGGCACAAGTGGATCGAATTTTACTCCGTTAAAAATTACAGAGACTATGGGACACTCGATGAAGTCACAGGAAATACTTTTAAAACCGATAGGAGGAAATAATTTTTCACTCAGAGAACATAAGAACATAAGAATTGCCACTGCTGGGTCAGACCAGTGGTCCATCATGCCCAGTAGTCCGCTCAAGCGGTAAAATGACTTTCTGCTGCACAGGAGTCAAAATATGGAACTCCCTCATAGGCCAAATACGAAATTGCCATGAAAAGGGCATGTTTAGGAAACTGCTCAAGACGCAACTATTTGTACATGCCTTTTTCTAGTCAATAATTGCCATCTCTGGCAACGCTGATGAACTAGTCACGATCTTTTTTAACATGGTTTTAGTTTGTAGGTATGATTTCTGAGAATGATTTCTATGTCTATGTTATGATGATTTTGTTTTTAAATTATGTACCTAATTCTGTAAACCGTTTAGTTTTAAACGGTATAGAAATTTTTTAAAATAAATAAATAAATAGCTCAGCCTTTGTTACTGGAGATAGTGACATTTTAGGGGTACACCTATGTGAAAAGTCCAAGACCATACCTATTTTATTCCCATTTAATAGAGTTCAATAAACAATAAATGGAACCAACAGAAAGCAATGTTTCTTTATATATTGAAGCCAACGACATCATTTGGTCCCTTATAAACTGCAAAAAAGTCTCACACTGCAACACCCTTTTTAAAAAAATTTCAACACGCTTGCACTTGTTTTTAATTAATTGAGCTGCTGTCTGTTTACTGAACACGGACGCCCTTGCTCTATGACCTTAGTGCTAAAATTACAGAATCCCAGCGAGTGCTACAATTACATACGCAAGTGCCACTGGAGCACTTGCGGGGGAATTCTATAACCCTAACACCTAAACTTAAGCGTCAGTCGGCATCCTGCTGATGCCTAAGTTAATGGAAAAACGCCACCAGAAATGGCAAAAAAACGGCAGTGTTGATACACCTACAACGCCGAAATAAAAGGTGGCTGCCATTGTGGCTAGGTAGCTGCTTTAGGCCGCTTAATGCCAAAGTAGGCGCAGCCAATGCTGGAAGTGGCATTAGGCAGGCTAAAGCAGCTACTTAGCCATGATTCACGGCAAGATAGGTGGCTGAAATGTAGGCCCGGATTATCCTGGCCTACATTTCCGCTGCCTATCTATGCAGAAGCCAGATCCTAAAGTCAGACCGCAGCAGCCATAAGCTGATTGCAGAAGGAAGTTATCCCTGATCAGAGTCCTTCCGCCTCAGCTGATGGGGGGGGGGGGGAGAAATACTCCTGCCACAATCAGCTGAGTAGCTTTGGCAGGTGATCCCCCAACTGCGATAGGCAGGAGGGAAGCTCTCCCCCAACCACTGACCCACCCCAACTGCCGATACACCCGAACTGCCCACTCTGACACCCCCCAAACCCCCATTGAATTAATGACGTCCCAACTACCAATACTCCTAAACCTCCACCCGAACACCCATAAGCTCCAACCCCTCCCCCTTAACTTTTGTAATATTCCTACACCCTCCAGCCGGCAGGCCTGCCTCTTCACAATGGCGGGCCTTCCCTTTCCCGGTGCATCCTGGGATGCACTGGGGAAGGGCCTAAGGCCCCTCTCATAGGAGGGGCCTTCGGCACCCAGGCCAATCAGGGTCTTAGACCCCCTTCCCGGTGCATCCTGGGTCCTTATTTAAGCTAAAATTACACATCAATTGTACAGAAAATCCTTACCTTTTGCATGGCTGCACACAATATCCCATTCCCCTGATGATACGGGACCTCCACTGAACCCAGGAACTGTACATTAAATCTCTCCATCCAGCAAGGATTTCGCTTTAAACCTGTCAGCAAATGGACTCAGAGGTAGAAAAAGATCCATTTCCAGCAAATTATTTGGCATTATTCTTTCTTCAAACAAGAAAGTATATCAATCAGATTGTAAAGAGGACAATAAAGTCCAGGAGATTAAAAAAAACCAAAATATAAAAATGGTCTTTAGAAAGATGTAGGAAGGGAGAAAAATTCAGATAAGAGTACACTAACTTATACCCTAAAGTGGGTATGGAAGGGTTTTCATCTTTTTTTTTTTTAATTAATTCTTTATTCATTTTCAAAAATACATTAAGTGTTAAATATATTCATTCATATTAACAATAAATACATCACTTACAAACAATCATTGATATATTTCATAAATTCTTATCCCTTCCCCTTTCCCATCCCTCCCTCCCATATATTCCATTATCATATAAAACATATAATAATAAACTTCCCCCCCTCCCTATACCTTAAGTTAATAAATATAAGGGAAACAAATTCAAATTAATCTTTACAATACTTTGTCAATGGTTTCCACACATCCTGAAACTTCTTAAAATATCCCCGTTGTAATGCAATAAACCTTTCCATTTTATAGATATGGCATAAAGAATTCCACCAGAATTGAATCTCCTCCAATCCTTCCAATTATATGTAATTTGCTGAATGGCAACACCAGTCATTATAAGTAGTAATTTATTGTTATTCGCAGAAATCTGACTTTTTGCTCTCATTTCCATACCAAATATCACAGTATCATAGGATAATGCCACTGGGTTATCTAATAAATTATTAATTTGGTCCCAAATTGATTTCCAAAAATTCATAATACATGGGCAATGAAACAATAAATGATCTAAAGTTTCTACTTCTAGATGACAATGCCAACATCTATTAGACAAAGAGCTATCTAATTTTTGTAACCTAGCAGGGGTCCACAACGCTCTATGCAACAGAAAAAACCAAGTTTGTCTCATAGATGCTGACAACGTACATTTCATCCTCCAAGACCAAATTCGTGGCCATTGAGATGCAGTAATTTTTCATCTCAACAATGTGTCTTGATGGGTATCCTTCCCTCCATTCTTATTCCCCAAGATTTGGGGTTTGAGAGGGAGGAAAAGAAGAGCCAGTATGTTAAGTAGTTTTGAGGCAAATTGTAAATCAGTCTGTTTTATCTAGGTTTCTAGAATTCATGTGTTACTCCTCCACATCCTACCATTTTTTTAAGGATTTTGATAATTACATAATGCTGAAACAATTCACGAGTGACTTTATCAAACATTTTATAACAGATATTGATCTATTTATTAACCAAAGAATCTGTACACGCTGTGCTGATGAAACATGGAATGGTGGCTGAAGGACTTTTAGAACTTTGAAGAAGACACGCAATTTCCAACACCAACATATAAAGATCCTGTGAGGTACATGCTACGACTATAAGATAGCAAGTGAGATGTCTATACCACCCGGTAAAATATTATGAAAAGACCATACAACAAATTAATCTCCAATAAAGTCTCTATACATGCAGCAAGGTCCCGAACTGGTAGATGGAATCAAATTAGTGCATTGAACAAACGTCTTGAGTAGGATCCCAGTTTCGGCATTTGTGGGAAGCCTTCTTCAGGGGACACTTAAATAGATAAATAACCATACATCAAATAAAAATATATAATATGTATTAAAAACATATTTTAAAACATAATACATATTAAAACACAAATAAATAAAACCAGATATAAACATACAAAGATATGAAATATTTTAATATTACTCAATAAAAGATCAAGGAAATAGATATAAAGCATAAGAAGTATACTGGTGCAACAAAAAAATCTACTATCAAACATTTTTGAATTTTTTTTATGGATGATTTCAGTATTAAACAGAATGAGTTTAGTCTAAAAAGAAAGATATTCTGAAAGATGATAAAAACCAAATAAGTGAATCATTTAGGACGTACATGGTACAAAAGTCATTAGTGAGGGAAAAAGGAGGTGCTGCAAATGGACCATCCAGAAAGTGAAACGTCAGCATTCTAAAACCGTAATATAAAATAAGGCTTATCACACCTGACATTGACCCACTCTTTTATAAGGCACACTATGCATTTTTAGCACGCGCTAAATCTACGTGCATGCTAAACACTAACACGTCCATAGACTAACATGCACGTGTTAGCGGTTAGCGCATGGTTAGCGTGCGTTAAAACGCTTAGCGCGCCTTTGTAAAAGGGCCCCTGAATGTCACAAAAATCGCTGCAAAATGTTATCTTAGAGAAGATAGTTCAGATCTAAATAAGTCCTTTGTAAAACTTCCGGACACTCTGCCATTTAAGAAAAAGAAGATGATACTTTGATACTTAACTTTTGGAAGTCAATATTAATTAATACCATACTGGAGGCATCAATTCCATTGACGTATGAGGTAAGTTATATGTGGAACGTTATTACATGTTAAGCCCCCCATGGACCACTGTAAATGCAGGCTTTTCCTAATTATGACCGGGATAGCCATGGAAATGATTACTCAAAATTGGAAGAATTGGGATTGCCTTAGTTTTCCTTTCTGATGGGTGAGTGGGTGAGCTTATGCTTACCTTATAAGTATGAGAAAATGAATGCTGACTTGCTGGGGCATAATAAGATATTCAAATTGGTTTGACGTCTTTTATAGATTTGCTATAGTTGTCCTTTATCTTTATCCTTATTTTCCGTTGTTTTTCAACCACACATCCAGGGGGGGTGGGAGCAAGAGGGTGGTATATCTTTTGTTTTGGTATTATTCCTGATGGTAATGATGGGTGGGGGAGGGAATTTTTATCTTTTGTATAGATTCTGATTGTTTATAAGTGCTTATTTGATTATTATTATTTGTATGTAAATTGTATTGCACTTTTTGTTGGCATTAAAAACTAAATAAAGTTTAAAAGAAAAAAAGAAAAAGAAGATGAAGATGAAGATGAAGTATAAGCAAAAAAAAACCAAACATATTAGCAATAAGCAAATGACAGTCAGAGCCTGTGGATGGTAAAATATCACCAAAAAGGTTACAGAACTTATAAAAGAAATAGATGGCAAATAATAAAAAAATAAGCAGCAAGTAATATTAAAATGTTTTATATCTTTTAATGTTTATATCTGTTTTTAAAATGCTGTTTTATTTATGTTTTAATATGTTTTTAATAGGTTTTATATTTTTTATTTGATGGATGGCTTTTATTTGATGTGTCTTTATTTGATGTACGATTATTTATCTACACTTTCCCCTCCGCACTCGTGGTGATAGGGGAACAGCAAGGAAGCAAATACAGAAAAACCGTGAATAACTTTTTGTATGTTATTTGAGGTTTTTCTGTAAAAAAAACCAAAACAAACCCCTACAAAAGACACAAAAACGCGAATAACCTGACCTACAAATGTAGCAATTTTCTCTGTACAATATTGGGAGCATCAATTTTCTCTGTGAATCGCTGGGAGCAGCGATTTCCTTTGATGTAAATTTGGGGGGCGGAGTCTGGGAATGAAAAACCGCGAATAACCATAACCACGGTTAACGAAACCGTGAATACAGAGGGGGAAGTGTATTTAACACCCCCCCTTCTACAAAGCTGCGCGGTAACAGCCCCAAAGCCCATAGAGATTTAAAGGGCTTCGGGGCTGTTGCCGCATGACTTTGTAGAAGAGGGGGTAAGTATCCCTGAAGAAGGCATCCCACAAACGCCGAAACTGGGATCCTAGTCGGGAAGTTTGTTCAATGGACTAATTTGATTCCACCTACAAATTCAGGATTTTGGTACATGTATAGAGACTTCATTGGAGATTAATTTGATTTATGGTGTTTTCATAATAAATTACCAGATGGCATAGACATCTCACTTGCCTTCACTTTGTTGTACTTTCATACTTTAAGGCAAGATGCACAGAGGTCAACAGAATCATCATGTTTATCCCATGGCAAGGCTATGACAGCGCTGTTTGTTGTACAGTTCAGGAGAACCTTTCGTACCTGTGACTTCCTTTGTCTGGCTGACCACCTCATGTGCATAGAAAGCTGGGAAGATTCCTTTCTCTCCAGTCCGCATGTTATAACCTCTGTACCAATAATCATCTTCTTCAATTTCCACCAATAATGGATCATCAACATCCAGTTCCAGTTCATCCTCATGTCGAGGAATGAACCTGAGGGAAAACAAGGGAAAGGAAAGAATAAAGAATAGGAGGAAGAGAGTTCACGTAGAAAGAAAATGAAGTAAAGAATGAGTAGAGAGGGAAGCCAAGAGTGAGAGCAAGAGAATGAAAGCACAAGAAAGGAAGAAAGGATGTGAGGGAAAGAGAAGAAATAGGGGAATAAAAATAGGAAATGG
Source organism: Geotrypetes seraphini (assembly GCF_902459505.1). Lineage (NCBI taxonomy): Eukaryota > Metazoa > Chordata > Amphibia > Gymnophiona > Dermophiidae > Geotrypetes > Geotrypetes seraphini. The sequence continues at coordinate 23,215,833 of NC_047092.1, forward strand.
GAAAGAGAATAAGAGGATATGTTGAGACAGAAATAAAATGCATGCAGGAACGACAATAAAGAAAAGACAAAAAAAGGAGAGATGAAGATATAATGCAAGGAAGAAATAGAGGCAAGAAGGATACAAGAATGACAAGAAGACAAAAGGCAAAAGATAAAGCAAACAAGAAGAAAGGAAAACAGCAAGGACATAATTTTTTTAAAGAAAATAAAAGGGACAGAGATACAGATGCACAAAAGACAATAAAAAGGCGAGAGAAAAAACAACCAAAAACAACAGTAAAGAGAAAATAGTGATTAAAATAAGATCAGAGTAATGAGATATATTACGTCAAAGTGTCTACGTATCAGAGAAAAAGACAAATTGGCTGCTCAACTTACCTGAATACAGCTCTGTGTGTCTGCTCCCTTTCTTCTCCATTTATCACACAGGAAAATAGCCCAAAGGACTCAGTACCTAGAAACCAGACAACATAACATTGTATTACGGTACATAGCCTTACTGTGACGAGCAAGAACGGGAGAGTGGTGCTCTTACTGTGACACCAAAACACACCATATCAAAAAGGCTCCACAGTCCCTTTGATTTTTGATCTTCCACTTTTCCTTCAATGCTCCCCTCTCTGCCTGGCATATGAACCAGCTCTGTGGTTGTTGTAGATGCCTGAGCACCCCCAACACTGAACAAACTCTTTGACTGTATCCAGGGAGAGAAAATTTCCATACGGTTTAGCATCCTCAATTTTGAAAACTTAGCTCCTTTGCTTCTTGGTATACTGCTGCAGTCACTGAAAGGATGAGGGGGTGCTGTCAGTGACAGGGTAGATGTCCAGGGTTCTTACTTTGACATTCAACAATGAAAACCCCTGTAACAACCGGGTAAGGGGGCTAAGATTATTTTTTTGGTACTCCGAACTAAGGGATACTGTCAATGACAGGACAGGAGTCCAGGGTGATTACTTTGATTCTCAACAGTGATTCTCAACAACTGTCACAAGTATAATCTTACTGTGGTACACAGCACTGAGTGTCAGAGGGGGCAAGATTTGTACTGTGATATGCAAAAAAAGGAGAACAAAGATGTAAAGCTTTCACTGTGATACATAACACTGAAGGATGCTATTGGTTAGTGTTGCCAGATTTTACATTCGTAAAATCCAGACCCCCTAGACCCACCCCCCAGGACCACCCATCTCCACCCTGTTACACCCCAGTTCTGCCCCTAATCCCACCCTAGCCCCTCCCCTAATGCCTGCGCTGGTCGGGCAGGAGGGCATCTGCGCATGCGCAATCACAATAGCTCTACTTCTTAGATATCACTGGCTCAAAAAACCTCCAGAATGTTGTGGAAAATAACGAGGATGATATAACTAAACAGACACCAATTAGTAGCCCCTTCCAAAGGGAAGCTACAGGAGGGATGAACAGAAGCAACTCACCTAAGCTCCATTGCCCTGAAGAAGTGGCAGGCAGCCATGAAATGCGGGTTCCCCATTGGAAGGGGCTACTAATTGATGTCTGTTTAGTCATATCACCCTCGTTATCTTCCACAACGTTCTGGAGTTTTTTTTGAGTGATATCTAAGGAGTAGAGCTATTGTAATTGCTCTCTTCATGTCTGAGGCTTTTTCCTCTATTAAAGATTGATTTTCTGTGGAGTTGTTTTTTCATAGAAGTTGAGTTTTCTTTCTCCATTCCTTTTGTTGAAAGTTATTTGATAGTACATCAGGTAGATCTCTTGCATCTTCTTCTATAAAGACCAAAGCAAAAAATTCATTCAGTATCTCTGCAAGGCCCTATCCGCCCTGAGCACTCCTTTTGCTCCTTGATCATTCAAAGGCCCTAAGGATTCCCTAACAGGTTTTCTGCTTCTGATGTATCTAAAAAAGTTGTTACTATGTGTTTTTGCGTCTTTGGCATTCTTTATCAATGCTTTGCATCTAATTTGTCAGTACTTATGTCTCTTCTTATTTTCTTTATTTGGATCCTTTTTCCATTCTTCAAAGGATGTTTTTTAGCTCTAATAGCCTCTTTCACTTTACCTTTTAACTACGGCGGCTCTCATTTCTCTTCTTTCCACCTTTGTTAATACGTGGAATACATCTGGTCTGGGCTTCCAGAATGGTATTTTTAAATAATGTTCATGCTTGGTTTACAGTCCTAACTTTTGCAGGCTCTAACTCTGTGAATGGTAAGCCAGTGAGGCAGGCTTTTGGCACCCTAAGCCAGTGCCTCACCTGATGTTGTAGTGCAATAAAGTCCCAGTTGAAGCATCTCTCTCATCTGTGCTTTTGTTGACTGTGATATTTCATAGGAGGTGTTTCTCTTCTCTTTTTTTTTTTTTGTTTGCTTTGGGAAGATTGGATGGGTCATCTAAATGGTAGTTAAGCCTCCTCCTCTTGAATTGGGGAAAGCCAGGGAGCTGTAAACACTGCTTCCATAATATCCTCAGTTCTTCCCTGACCATGGAAGGAGAATGAGGCAGCACTGCTAAGCCCACTGTAGCCATTACTGAAACTCTAGCATCTCATTCCGTAAAAATGGAATATCCATATTTCAGCTTTCCTGGTTTGTGAGCTCATTCATCATACAAGTTTATTTATTGGGATTTATTAACTGCCTTTTCATGACGGAATTCACCCAAAAGCAGTTTACAATCCATTTGTCTATTACTCTATATCAAAATGGACAATAGTACACAAAGAGAAATCTTCTAATTAAAATAAGTATAAAATATGTTCCTCATTTTCATAAAGTAGTTTTTACTAATACAAAAGCATCTGTGCTACAAGCAAAGTACCTCATCAACAAAGAATTAATTGCTTCAATGTAATTTAAGGGCAAATACCAGTTTTTTTCCCCAAACTCTAAATAGGAGGTGGGAGAACACTTAGTAATAAAGTAGGCATTCATAATGGACAAACTAATAATAAACAAAACACACAAGTAAACCAAAACAGTTTAAAAGTTCACCTCAAAGCTTCAACACTAAAGCTGGAACAACAAAAAGTTTTGATTCATTTTCAGATTTTTTTGGGACATCTTTATAATTGTCGGGCATTCTTTTTTTATTATTATTTTAACTTAAGCTTATTAAAGTTTTCCATATGATAAACAATCCTTTTTTGTTGTTCATTTCAGATCTTCATTTTATAAAATACCTCTTAATGCACATTAAATCTTTTCAGCATGTGGAAATCAATTACACTGCATTACATTGTTGGCTAATGCTCATTAAATGAGTTTTGCATGCACTCCATTTAAGGTGCATTAATGAAGGTACATTTCTATCACACCGCTTGCATTGAGTGTGGAACAAAAACCGTAGGAAGTCTCTGAGATCCCCAGGAACCTTTTATTGAATTCATGTGCTTTTTAGCCCCATTCTGCTCAGAAGAGAGGACGTGGAAGAAGGGGAAAACCTTCCTGATACTGAAGAACTTTAAGCTGTATGCCTCCACACACCACAGTGGTCCATCTAGCCCAGTACCCCCTCTTCATGAAGGCCAATCCAGGTCACAAGTACCTGCCAAAACCCCAAAAAGTAGCAGCACTTCCTGCCACCGAACCAAGGCAAAATGCACAGCTCATTGATTAATGTCACCTTTCCTGTCAGTGTGTGAGTGGTAAGTTAAATAGCACCGGTCCCAGTACAGACCCCTGCGGCACTCCACTGTTTACTCTCCTCCATTGAGAAAAATGGCCATTGAACTTTACCCTCTGTTTTCTATCCGATAACTATGCAGCTATAACAGGAGAATGTGAGAGCTTTGGAAAGAGACGGTATCGCTGTGCTGCTCTGCTGAAAATAATACCTTTATATCAGTGGTCTCAAAGTCGCAGCCTAGGGGCCACATGCAGCCCGTCAGGTACTATTTTGAGGCCCTCGGTATGTTTATCATAATCACAAAAGTAAAATAAAACAGTTTTTTGATCATATGTCTCTTTAGCTATAAATTACAATATTATTATTAAGACTTGGCCAAAAGGAAAGATTTATAAACTATAAAGAGTTTTACCTCATGCAAAATTGTCATTTCTTTAATAAGACATTAACTATTTTTTTCTGAGGCCTTCCAAGTACCTACAAATCCAAAATGTGGCCCTGCAAAGGGTTTGAGTTTGAGACCACTGGCCTATAGGAAGAGGAGATGCAAATGTTAAGAGCCTTAGCCAATAGGGAGAGGAGGAGATAGTGGATGCTGTGGATAGGCCATTTGGCCTTTATCTGCCATCATGTTACTATGTTTCCATAACCATAAAGTTCTATAACATCACAATGCAGGTGTAAAGAGCCTTAGCCTATAGCAGTGGTCTCAAACTCGCAGCCCGCCAGGTACTATTTTGAGGCCCTTGGTATGGTTATCATAATCACAAAAGTAAAATAAAACAGTTTCTTGATCATATGTCTCTTTAGCTATAAATTACAATATTATTATTAAGACTTGGCCAAAAGGAAAGATTTATAAACTATAAAGAGTTTTTACCTCATGCAAAATTGTCATTTCTTTAATAAGACATTAACTATTTTTTCTGAGGCCCTCCAAATACGTACAAATCCAAAATGTGGCCCTACAAAGGGTTTGAGCTTGAGACCACTGCTTTATATGAATGTCTATTGAATGAAACAGAGTCAAGGCAGAATACTAAAAGACATTTTTTCCTGTGTAGAGCAAAAGTGAATTATAATGATAATTGCCTGCATGTGGGAGTATGATGGAAATTTTATACTGAAACAAAGATTTAGCACTTAGAAAATGTCTTATGGAGATTAAAGCAAACTAGCTTAGAGGAAGGAGCTGTCTGGCTAAGAGAAAACTGTGGCCTTTGCTACTGTTGTAGAAAGAGGAAGATAGGTACTTCCTTGCCTTCCTTTTGAGGAACAGGCTTGTGTATTGTGTATGTTTGTAATTATTTTGGTGGTACTGACTTCATTGATTGGATGTGAATGCTAGCATAAACATCTAACAGAGGAAATTATTTTGGAAAGCAGGGATCTGGAAATGTATTAAGCACAGATTTGCTGTGGGACCGAAGATCTTGATGTAAAAGATTTTAATGAAAGTCTTCACAAATAAAAGCAATGCTGATCAATTAATCCATATAATGCACAGTAAACAGATTGTGATCTGAATGTACTAATTGATCAGCATTGTTTTTATTTGTGAAGTTTTGCTTTTTTCTTGGTTTTCCCTTTTCCCTGTGGAACAATTTGGTGAATTCCCAAAGGAGGAGCCTTATGCATCTGGGCCAATCAGAGCCTTAGGCCCCTCCCCACATGCAACCGGGGCTCTGATTGGCCCAGAAGCATAAGGCCCCTCTTATGCGTGGGACTTTATGCATCTGGGCCAATCAGAGCCTCAGGCCCCTCCCCAGATGCATCCGGGGAGGGGCCTAAGGTTCTGATTTGTAATGTTCATGTTTTCCTATGTTATATTTCAGTGTCATCAATAAACAGTTCAAAACTAAAGAAGGAACCCATGTTTAGGAGAGAAGTATAATTTTGGTATTAATTAGGGTTGCCAGATTTTCCAATCGGAAAATCCGGATCCCCCTAGACCCGTTCCCAGGCCCTTCCAGTTCCGCCCGTCCCTGCCCTAATCTTGCCCCCAGTCCCACCCAAGCCCTGCCCCCTTCTGCCCGCTCTTGTCCGCCGCTCCTCACTGCCTGCTCTTGTCCACAAATCATGTCGGCCAGGGAGGAAATTTGCGCATGTGCGGATGTCACGCGATGACATCGCACATGCGCAGACTTCCTCTCTGTCCAACGCAATTTGAGGAGGCTATTCAAAACCCAGACAAAATGCCAGGTTTTGAAAAGTCATCCGGATCCCAGAATATGGCCTTAAAAGGAGGGCATGTCCGGGGAAATCCAGACGTCTGGTAACCCTAAGATTAATGACAATACATACAGTATACCAGGGATCTCAAAGTCCCTCCTTGAGGGCCGCAATCCAATCGGGTTTTCAGGATTTCCCCAATGAATATGCATGAGATCTATTTGCATGCACTGCTTTCATTGTATGCTAATAGATCTCATGCATATTCATTGGGGAAATCCTGAAAACCCAATTGGATTGCGGCCCTCAAGGAGGGACTTTGAGACCCCTGCAGTATACTGATCATTACCTATCTGATACTGTGATTTCTGTTATATAATTGTTTACTGTATTTTCACGCATATAACGCACGCGTTATACACGATTTTACAAACCGTGCATAACCATGCACGTTATACACTTGAGCGCGTTGTACATTTTTTTTTTACATAGTTCCCCCCCCCCCGACATCCGATTCACCCCGCAGGACCGCTCGCACCCCCACCCCGAAGGACCGCTCGCACCCCCACAGCCTCCCCACCCCCCCATCATGGAGAAGCTGCCTACCGTTGTCCTGCTGCTTCCTCTGCCGGCGGTCCCGCCCCTTCTCTGAGCCCTGTGTCTGCACTGCTTCCTCTTCCGGCGGTCCCGCCCTTTCTCTGACGATTGAAACATAGGTGCCCATCAAGAAAGCATGATTCGGCAGCAGATTCCCAGGGTGGTGCAGCGTGCTGAGCTCCAGGAATGTCAATTTCGGGTTCTCCATCGGGGTTATATCTCCCAGAAACAGGTCTTTCATTTTGGGTGTGCCCCTACCTCTACTTGCCTGAAATGTCGCCGGGTTGATAATTCTTTGGCGCATGGTCTGTGGTCGTGTGCTACTATTGGCTGGAGGTCCGGTGTTATTTGGAATCTTTGGTGGGTTATGCACTCCCCTCGACGGTGGAAGGGATTCTTTTTATGGCTACCGGCCATCTGGGAGGGCTTTCTGCAGGCGACTGTTTGCTTATTCATAAGGGTTATATTGTGGGGAAGAAATGCATTCTCAATCACTGGCTTCAGGACTCCCCACCCACCATCTGGTATTGGCGCAATAAATTCCATCTTTTAATGGTATGGGAATCTATGTCCGCTCGGTTTTCTCGAGTAAGCTTTTTCTGTCAGTTTGGGCCTCCTATTTGGATACTTTACCCCCTATGATAAAAAGCCAGGTGGTCAATCGCTTGCGGAAGCCAGTAGTTCTTTTCTTGCCAATGGATTGAGGGTGGGGTCTTGGGGGGTGGGGGGGTTGTAGTGGTGGGAGGTATCTGGGTTGGGGAAGGGTGGGCGGGGTTCCTTTTGGGGTGAGGAATGGTTGGATCCAGGCTATCAGAACACAGGCCTGGACTCTCCCTGTATTCATGGTTCTTCTGTTGGTCGTTTGATACTTGTTCTGCATTGGAAAATGTGATTTCTGCTTCCTGCGTGTATTTTGTCTTTTGAATAAACAGTTTACAAAAAAAAAAAAAAAGAAAACGTGATTCTGCAACTAGGCGCCTCAAAAATTTTAGGCGGCCTTCAAAAAAAAAGGCGCTATGCAAATTAGGCATGGGCGTGGCTACGTGTTAGGCGCCTTGTCGCAGAATCGCCGCTCTTAAGCGTGCTTAAGCGCTCAGCTAGGCGCCTAACTTTTAGTTGGGCCTAGAGCTGGCCTATTTCTTGGGCGCCTCCAAAATAGGTACCGCTCAGCGTGATTCATTAAACAGCACCCAATTGTACTTGAATTGCGCTGAACAGAGCCTAACTTTTGGGCGCTTCTTATGGAATTTGACCTTAAGTGCCTTGCCCAGGGTCACAAGGAGCAGCGCGGGTTTGAACCCACAACCCCAGGGTGCTGAGGCGGTAGCTTTAACCACTGCACCAAACTCTCCATGCCCTGCCCTGTCATCTAAAAATTCACAAGTCAATACTTAAAATTTGTGGTCAGCATTTCTTTTACATATCTGCTGTGGTGTTTAAACATATACCTGTAATCATTTTGAATGAGGTGTGGTAAGACAGTGGAATAATTTTTCACTGTTGTGGGATCTTGTAAACATATACCTGAACATTCAGGAATGGCCAATGTCTAGATATCAAGTTTCAAGTTTATTGTGACTTGATATACTGATTTTACATACCAAAGCGGTTTACATCTTTACAATATTAAAAATTAATTAAAAACCTGGGGGATAGACAAACAGACCAATACTGACAATTAAAAAAAAAAAAAGAAGTAGGATTGAAACAAAAGGACAAAGGGATATGGTGGCCACTGCTATAATTATTTACATAATGGTTGTTTTCAGCGGTGATGGGATAATCGCGCACCAGACGCCAGTGCGCCAACAATCCAGCGCCGACAATTCAGCGCAAGACAGAAGCGCGCGAGAGAAAAAATAATTTTTAAAGACCTCCGACTGGGGGTTTGGGGTGGCAACCAGCCCCACTTTATTGATTAGTGTTCGCGCTGCTGTTGCAGGGGGTGTGGGGGGGTGAAACCCCCCACATTATAGAGAAAACGGAACTTTTCCCGAAAAAATCAGAAAAAGTTCCGTTTTCTCTATAATGGAGGTTTCCAACCCCCCAAACTCCCCTCCAAAAGCAGCGCAAACACTAACCAATAAAGTGGGGGGGTTGCCACCCCAAACCCCCCCGTCGGAGCTCTTTAAAATTTACTTTTTCCCCGCGCGCTTCTGTTTTGCGCGCCACTGACTATGAACCATTTTCAGCACCAAGACTTGGATAACTTTAGACGCATCAAAAAGCTAAATATTGTCATTATCCAGGGTTCGATTTCAATTTCCAAACCCAGATCTTTTATTTTCTCTTGCCCTAGGTCTTCCAGAGAGTGACACTATCCCCCTGTTTTACTAAGGTGCGCTAACCAGCGTGCACTAAACGCTAACGCATCCATAGACTAACATGCACGCGTTAGCGTTTAGCACACGCTAATCGGTCAGCGCACCTTAGTAAAAGAGGGCCCAAATGTCGCTGCTATCCGGATAAGTGTGGCGCAGTGGTTAGAGCTACAGCCTCGGCGCCCTGAGGTCGTGGGTTCAAAGCCTGCGCAGCTCCCTGTGACCCTAGGCGAGTCGCTTAATCCCCCACTGCACCGCCGATGAACATTTTGGAGTTGGGCCTAGTGCCGCTGAAGAATTACATCTTTCACCTCTTATGGAGTCAGTTAAGTAATTTGCTTGATCAAGTGGTTTAAGTTTTGTTTTGTTTCTTGTGAACATTTCTAGAGTAGGACATCTCTTTCCTGGTTTTTGGAGTGACTATTGAAATAATTTTTTGTTAACGTATTGTGTGTCCATTTTTGGGTTTTTTTAGGGACACTTTGTTTGTTCCTGTATAAATAGGTTTTTTACAAGTGTCCTTTTTTTCTGATACCACCCGTCGATGATAGGTATCTGTGCTGCAAAAAAACATAGCATTTTGGGGCTGCTATGCTGTTTTCTATGCTCGTTCAGAAAAGAAGTAAAGACGCTACTTTTCAAGAAATTCCTGCAAATGACTTAATACCGCTAGCTCCTTCCCACTTCCACTTCCCAATACCTTCCCAATTCCCCAAAGCAACCTCATCTACTCTTTATCTCCTCTAGAAATTACCAGATATCTTCTTGTAATATGTTTTTTGTAATTCTTTTGTAATCCGCCTTTACCGCAAGGCGATGGCGGAATAGAAATCTCTAATGTAATGTAATTATTGTTACATCACTCTGATAGCAGGAAAGGATTTAACTAAAGACTAGAAGTATTACACACTGGTTCTGGATTAATTATCTTGTATAAGTGTATCCCCTTTTTTGTATGTTTAATGTTTTATGTAAGTTACATATTGCTTTGAGTAATGCTTAGTTAACATAGTTTATTCACGTATAATGTCCCTAGATATATACTGTTGACTTGGATGCTGCTCAATGTTTTATATTGTCTAATGTCTTCAACCTAACTGTGGATGTACTTAAGTAACCTGTTCTGATCTCCTGGGGAGAACGGGCTAAAAAAACCATAAATAAATGAAATATGGTAACACGACATAGTGAGATATCATTGAAAGATCATTTAAAGCCAGTCACAACTGGTCTTCTTTATTTTCAGACCACTTTTGAAGTGCAAGCCAGTGTTCGCTCAAATTTTCTCTATGGTGTAAGTTGATGCAGCCTCCTTCCGGGCCCATTTTTTTAATACTGCCCTCTTCTCCACAAACTGTTTCTTCCATACGGCCGCTGGCAGACCACCACTAAGGACCCAAGCTGTCTCTTCTCAGTTTCCGTCTCCTTTCCCGTCATATCCATCCCTTCTCACTTCTTCTAAGGTTTTCTCACATTTCTTATCCCCCTGTAACAGTGTGAGCGTTTGGGTTTCACTTGCACATCTGGAAGTGGTTTTTGCATTCCGCTGTTTTGGTGAATTGCTCAGTTTGTGGATTACTGCCTGCTGTTTGTCAATCTCAGAGGATTTATAATAACTCTTGATGAAGACACATTGTTTATGTGTCGAAACACTAGCCGTGTTGAGCAGAGCTGTAATCTGCTTTATGTGATTCTCCAATAAAGATTGTGTGTTCCTAAGGAAGGACTATCCTTTCATCCTCACTTTTTTCTGCTTGTGCATCTACTACGTGGGGTATGACTTTTTTGTTGCTCCCCTATATCTACCCTCCCTTCCCTTGCTCCCCCTCCCCTTCTCTCTCTACGTCCCCTCACCTGCCTCGTCTTCGAATGCCTATAATTTTTATGTCCTGTAACTTTACTGTGAATGTCAATTGTGACCCTTTCTGAGCTTCTGGGAGAATGGGATAGAAATCTAAATAAATAAATTTTATACATAGTAACTCCAATCCAGGATTTTCTAACTGCTCCAGCTGAAGCTTCCAGTGCAGCAGCAAAACTTTTATCTTTCCACTCTTACTCTTTCTTGTCTGCTGTTCATTCAGAAGCTGGAAACTAAAATTAAACTACTTGGCGTTATCATCTATAGAGATCTCTCTTTTCACGAACATATTAGCTCCGTAGTAAAAGTCTGCTTCTATAAACTTCGCATTATCAGATCATTAATATCCATTCTAAATACTGACTCTATTACCATATTAACCCACTCTTTAGTAATTTCTCACTTAGACTACTGCAACTCGCTCCTCAATGGCCTTCCACAAAAAGAATTACGACGCCTTCAACTGATACAAAATACCGCAATAAAACTTATCTACAAAAAAACCAAATACGATCATGTCACTCCTCTCCTAAAGGAAGCCCACTGGCTTCCAATTTCTTATCGTATCACTTACAAAATTATTCTACTCACTTTCAAAATCAGACTCTTACATCAACCTACATTCCTCGATAAACTTCTTATTCCTCAAAGTTCCACTCGTACATTACGATCATCCGACCAAAAACTTCTCTATATTCCATCTCTCAAAGATTTTTATTATACACGCAAATCAAACTTCGCTATAACAGCCCCTACCTTATGGAACTCACTTCCACAATACCTCCGCGACGAACAACAACTAGTCAAATTCAAGATCAATCTAAAGACTTTCTTGTTTCGAGATGCTTTTAATCAAACCTAAAAGCATCTTCTCTCTCTTCCTTCGGTCAGCATACTTCCATTATCTTAATGTTTCCCTCCCTTTTGTTCAATCCTCCCCCCCACTCTCTCCTTTTCATCTATACAATGTAACTTTTTCCCCTTCCGCTGTTACTGCCCTCACACTCCAGTTCGTCAAGTCTTTGTCATTTATGTTTAACTTAAGACATCTTTTTGCACATACTGCTACTTTTAATGCTTGTTTTTTTTTTTTTTTTTTTATTATAATTTTATTGTAAACCGGCCAGACAATTGTTTGATGGTCGGGATATTAAAAACCAATAAACTTGGAAACTTGGTCTTGTATCAGACCCCCTAGCTCCTGCTCCCTGCACTGTTTTCCTTGCCTGCTCTGATCTTAGCAGCAAACTTCAGTTTCTATCAGAAGTTTTTCTCCTTGAATCAACAACTTCTCTACAGCTGCAATCACTGTGATTAATTAAGGCAGCTCTCTAACTTACGCCTTCCCTTCTCTCAGGGCTGCAATTCACACACAAGCTGTGTCTGCTGGTCAGGTGCATACAGCAGCATAATTAAACTTGTCAGTACTCTGTGTATTTGTAGCTTAAACTCACAGGGAAAAAAATCCTGCTTATCCAGCACTGACTAAACTTCTTCAGCTCTCTGACTTGAGGCAAAGCTAATCATCTTATCCCGTTTCAAAAACCTAATTCCCTGTACCTAGGTCTGGATCTCTGGAAGTTTGTGGATTGTCTCTTGTTTCAGAGGCAAAAATCACCAAACTGACACCATATGTAATTGGGGTTTGGGTTTTGGAAATGTGAGCGCACAGTTAGACACAAGCAGCAATACTAAAAAAAAATTTTTTTTTTAAATGTTTTTATTGACTCAAAACAAACTCCCTGAATCCTGTTACCTCACAGAATTAAGCACACTGGAAAACAGTCTTTTGGCTTAACAGACAAAAGTCTTGAGCTGAGCCTGGAGCTGGTAATACCACACCCCAAACACAGACTGCAACAAGACTTCCTCAAAACAGGTAGTGAGATCTGGTCTTAGCGAGACCTTAGAACAAGGCTCACAAGAAATTTGACTTACCTCAGCCAAGCAGAATGCAAGGAGTATGCTGGGGCCACTTCTTCTGGGAAGCCTCGTGCTCTGTGACATCTTCCCCTGGGACCTCCTAACCGATTGAGTCCCACCCACCATGACTCAGCAGGACTTCCCTTCCTCCACCAAGGTGGCTTACTCTTGCCTTCTGTACACTAGCAGCCTCTGCTGTACAAAGGCATAATTGCAATATTAGTGAGGGAGTATACCTCACTCCCTCACACACACACTCCACTTTCTTCTAGTACCCTTGCATTTCTTTGCAAATGCAATGGGATATTCACATGGGTGAGGCATATAACTTTACCCTTTCATATCCATATGTAATGGCCCCCTTCTCATTCGTATCCTTTGCTATCAACAGAACTCCATTTCTCTTTTCCCCAGCAGCCATTTTCCTGCCTTCATCCTCTGCCTTTTCCCACATCTCCATCATCTGCCTCCTGCCCAAGGTGTCTAGACAGAAGTATTTGAGGAAGGACAACAAGTGCAAAACCAACATGACATTTCCCTTGTCATGCCTATCCTCACAGAAAGACCCATATCTTTCAGTTGATAGGACAAAAATTTTCCATGCAAAAATGAAACCCCTGGCCAGTTTCAACCACTTAGTGATAAATATTCTGCCAGCGGCAGTGAGCATTTTGCTGACCACCACCAGCGTTAATCCCAGATCCACTGCCAGGCCACGTTTGGGCTTCGGCACTGAATATTCAATTTAGGCAGTGCTGAACACGTCGCCAATTAAGTCGATGTTCAGAACCTAACCAACCATAAAGCTGGTCTAAAAAGATATGAACGTGTTGCAATCCCTCCTCGAGGACCACAATCCAGTCGGGTTTTCAGGATTTCCCCAATGAATATGCTAATAGATCTCATGCATATTCATTGGGGAAATCCTGAAAACCCGACTGGATTGCGGCCCTCAAGGAGGGACTTTGACACCCTTGCATTAGCGAATAAAAATCTTCATTGGTTATTAGTTGAGAGGTAAATTAAGTTTAAATCAGCTTGCAGAGTTCATCGTATAGTACAGACCGACTCTTCAGATAAACTGATTTTACTTTTTTTTCTCATTTGCTTTATTCTTCCACCAGATTATATGATACTTTATTACTACATTTTCCACAGATTAGAGGAGTACGGTATAAACGACAGCTCGACTCCTCTTTTGCTTACGCTGCCATTACAATTTGGAATAATCTACCCGTTTACATTAGGGCGGATATCAATTACTTAAGGTTTCGTAAAAATTTGAAAACTTTTTTTTAGATTGAAGGAGTCTGGGACTGGTTTTCCTAAGTGTTGAACTAAGTTTTCTCTTGAATAAAATGCTGAATTATGTTTAGCTGCAGACCTAACTTATCTCATGTTCTAGCCTGCCTGCACTGGGTGTTTTAGCTTGGGCATTCTAGCTTCTTATGGCTATCTCAGCATAAACGACATGTAACAGAAAGACTGCAGGGCTTAGATAAGTGACCTGCTAGTGACCTGCTAGTGTGAGCTTAGGACCAATGATTGTTAAGAAAAGTAACATGTGAAAAGTTTTTTCTAGAATTCAGTTGTATAGCCAGAAGAATGTATAAATATTTCTGTAACTTCCTGGTTTCAGGACTTCTGAAGCCAGCTTGGGCTCAGGGGTCCATATATGCTGAATAAACATCTGTGCTTTCTTCAAGTCTCTAAGTTTTATGGCTGCCCAAAGTGACCTTTCAAGATGACTTGTTGTAATATTCATGTTATGATGATATTTTAATTATTGATTGCTTTTGTATTTTACCGTAGATTTTAAAGTCTCTTTGAACGTAAATCGCCTTGAACCTTTTTGTGGATTAGATTAGATTAAGTTTATGACTTTGTTTTATGTGGTTATCCTGGCCGGGTAAGTGCTGAATATCGACACTTAACCAACCATGTGCAGACTCCACCTTTGCTGGCCAAGTGCAGACTCTTTCCTCAAAATAGCTGGTTTTCATTTGGGCACTAACTACTAATTTTCAATGGCGATAACTGGTTATGGAATGTTGCAACTCTTTGGGTTTTGGCCAGGTACTAGTGACCTGGATTGGCCCCCATGAGAACAGGCTACTGGGCATGATGGACCATTGGTATGACCCAGTAAGGTTATTCTTATGTTCTTAAATGCCACTGAAAATTAGCAGACTGCTGCGAACAAGCGATTTAACCAGGCAGTGCTATTTCTGGCAGGTGAAATCATTTTGAATATCAATCAGTTAGTAAACTACACGTATTTGATAACATCCTAACTAGGGCAGGATTAACCAATAGGCCAAGTAGGCACGTGCCTAGGGCCCGAAATGGTCAGGGGGGCCCGATGAAGGAGGGCATCAACATTGTTTTTTCCAAACGGCGATGGGCCCCTCCAGCATCAATCGGCAATGCAGGTCCCACCCCGATCGGCAACGCGGCCTCCCCCATCAACGGAAAGTAAGACAAGCAAGCAACGCGGGTAAGAAAGGCAACGGGAACTGTAATTGTGCAAGCGGTGCTGCTTGCCCAAAGCTTCCCTCTGACGCAGCTTCCTGTTTCCACCTGGGCGCATGGTGGGGCGGGGCGGGGCAGGGGGTCCAGTGTACTTGTGTGCCTAGGGGCCCTTGATGAATTAATTCAGACTCATAGTTCAATACCTAGTCCTAAGTCTATTGGATTACTGCAATATCCTCTACCTTTCTTGTCCTACCTACCTAATATAACAACTACAGACCGTGCAGAACACTGCCCTCAGAATGATCTATTCCCTTGGAAAATTTGACCACATCACCAACGCCTTCCTAGACTCACACTGGCTTCCAATACAAGCCCGCATCCAATTCAAACTATACTGTATGTTATTCAAAACCTTAAACGGAACGGCACCCACCCACCTAAACAACCGTCTAAACAGGAACCTCTCAACCAGACAGAGGAGAACCCAATCCCCTTTCTCCTTCCCCCCTTTTAAAGGAACTAAACGCAAAAAGATGTATGACAACTTACTTGCAACACATGCAGCTAAATTGGACCCCTCCATCACCAACCTACTGACAGCATCAACTGACCTCAAGGCTTTCCGCAAAGAAATCAAGACCCTACTATTCAAGAAATTCACCCAAACGTCCTAATCCCTTCCTTTTCCCCTCTCTCCCCCTCTTAGAATCTACTCATCAAAATTGCTTTAGACCTTACGCCTTAATTGTAATTTGTATTTCTCTTCCTGGAAATGTCCAGTTATAGTTCTGATGTAATCCGCTTAGAACTGAAAGGTACAGGCGGAATATAAGCCAGTAATGTAATGTAATGTAATGTAATCCTGCCCTGAAACTAACCAGTGCTTCTATAAAAAAGTTAACAGAATCTCTTGAAAACTTTGCCCCTTTAATACTCACTCATTGTCCACAAAAACTCCCTTAATAAGGAGCCTACCTTTCAGTTCACCATACATGAAAAAGCTATCCAAATTCTGATATCACTTCAATGATAGTAACACAAATTCCTTGCACTGCCAGATATTCTGTGAAGTAAATACAAACCCCGGAAAACAAACACTCTGAACCTAGACAGCAAACATATCATGCCAAAATAACACTAATTCCCAGAAGTCAAACAGCACCAACCCTGCCTAAGAAAAGGTAGCTCTGTAAATATTACACCTGGCTCAAGCAGGCAAATGGAACAAATGTTTAACCAACTTCATCTCAAACGCACTTTTGTACCAAACATTTAGGAAGTCAATAAAAACTTATCTCTTTGACAAATTTCTCTGACCCCACTTCAACCTGATGTACTTCCAAAACACTTCCAGATAAACCTTACTTACCAGACTAAACTTAACATGCCAATGTACACTTCTCCCTCCGTTTTCATGGTGATAGGGGATTAACAGAACCGCAAATACAGAAAAACCGAAAATAACTTTTTCATATGCTATTCTATTTCATATGTTATTTTCATATGTTTTCTATTAAAAACCATCGTGAATGGTGAAACCGCGAATGACATGGTGGGAGACCTGGCCTGTTCCTGAAGGAGAGGCAAAACACGGTGAAGAAAGTGCTGGGAATCAGCGATTTTCTCTGTAAATGCTTGGAATCAGCGATTTCTCTATGCAAGCTGATGTATTTGGGGGAAGGAGCCAGCAAACTACAAACCGTGAATAATTGAAACCGCGATTGCTGAAACCGCGAATACGGAGGGAGAAGTGTAATTTCTAAAGTTCTCTGTAATGTCGCTGTCTGTATACAGGCTCTTCCCTTGTAAACCGCTTAGAACTGTTTGTGGTATGGCGGTATATAAAAAATAAAGTTATTATTATTATTAAAGCACCATTACTCCTCTTGCTGGGAAAACAGAATAAGTTAGATTGCTAAAGATTTCCACAAATTGCAATGAGAAGAAAGACAAAGGAATAATAATAAAAAGAAAAACATAATTAACTATTGCATCCATTAATGTACATTTTAGAAGGGCTAGTTGCATTCGAAATATGCAGAAACTGGTACTTAAAAGCAGAGATGACCAACGTATCCAAGCTGGCAAGATTTTAAATAACAATAGATATATGTAGCAATCTTCAAACAAACCCGACACAGGCCGTGTTTCAGCAACTGCCTGCATCAGGGATTCGCAATCTACAAAACCATACAAGCATAAAAAAATAAATATACAGCAGAAATTGGCACAATCAACAAACATTAAAAAAAAAAGTAGTAATAATGATAAAAAACAATATAGTCAACACAGTCGTTATGCAATTTAAGAAAATTAAAAGACTAAACACAAAAATAAAAGAGTGTTGACCAGCACCAAATATGTTTATGTGTTGGTTTGCAACCCCTTGAAATTTTTGATGTTTTATTTTCTAAAATAGGTGTTTATGCAGCACATAGCCAGTATATAAACATCTCTTTCACCTGTATTTTAGAGAGTTGCATGAGGACAGAAATCCCACCCATCCCCGCCCGTCACCGCCAGGATCCTCTCCGTCCCCGCCAGGATCCTCTCCGTCCCCACCCATCCCCGCAAGGAATTACCTTCATCCCCGCCCGTCCCCATAAAAAGCAGCAATTACTTCTGACAGGATCATCAATTCCACAGTTTCTTTTGTGTTTGCGCTGCTGTTTTCCTTGTGGAATCTCTTTGGTGGAACCCTTTTTTTGTTTGCTGTTCAGGTAATTGACTTATAAACCCCCTCTTTTACTAAGGCTGACGTGTCCATTATATTAGATGGACAAACCCTGCTTCCAAAGCCTTCCATCCCCGTGGGAGTCCCGTTGGCTAGAGGGGGGTCCCCGTGGGAGTCCCATGGGCCAGAGGGAGTCCCCGTGGGAGTCCCATAGGTTGGGGGGACTCCCGTGGGACCTCCGGGATTCCCGCGATCCCCGTTCCCATGCAGACCTCTACTGTATTTAAGAACCAGCTCCATTTCAGCAGATTCTGTCCTGAAATACTCGTATAATTTGAGACATCCTAGACTAGACATCTCAATTGTTACGTCAACATTCTTTCTAAAATGGGGCTGCACGAATCCTAAAGCTTTAAAATACATCCACAGATCAAATTAATACCAGCTAAAAACCCAACGTGGCAGGTTTTCCTCAAGCCTGCATCAAGGGCAATTCAAATTAACACACTGGTGAATCTTCGAAAGAAGGTGGAAATTCTCACCCGTGGTATAGCGAGGGTGAAAGGCGCCCCTCCCCTGCCCTGGTATCCGCCCCCCTGCCGCACACGCCCCCCCTTCCCTTCCCCCATAACTCTAGTTGAAGTTGTTGCTGCAGTGGTCAATAACCTGCTCCTCACGACCCCATCGGCTCTCCCTCTAGTGCCACTTCCTATGTGTGGCACCAAGAAGTGGCATCAGCAGACGAGCCAACGGGGTCGCGAAGAGCATGTTGTTGACCGCCGCAAACAACTTCAACTATAGGTACAGGGGAAAGGAACAGGGTGCGGGGGTGAAGGGGAGGAATGGGAAGAGGCGGAGAGCTGAGAGGAGGAGGGATGCCAGCGCCTCCACCAACATGGAACCCGGGGCAGACCGCCCCTCCCTTACTACGCCATTGATTCTCACTTTCATTCAACAGCAGTAACTTCATAAATACGTCCAGAGAACAGCTCTCAAACATGTAGGCAGTGAGTGTAAGGGAGTTATCAAATCATATTTAGATGCAAAATAAGTCAATTGGGCTACCAAATTTTGAACCACCTGAAGTTGAGATTAGAGAATGACACGGGGACAAATTTTTCCCCTTCCCCGCAGGAACTCAATTTCCACATCCCGTCCCCGCAAGTTTTGTCACTGTCTCTGTCCTTGCCCCATTCCTGCAAACTCTGTTTTAACAGCACAAGCCTCAAACACTTATGATTTTTAAGTGTTTGAGGCTTGAGCAGAAGAGGACAGAGCTTGCAAGAATGGAGCAGGGACAGGAAAAGAACTCTCTGGGACGGAACGGGAAAATGAGTTCCCGCGGAAACGGGGAAAAATTTGTCCCCGTGACATTCTCTAGTTGAGATGTCTGAAATTTGGTACAACCTAGAGTAAGTCCAACTGTGAAGGGACTAAGGACTGAAGGACTAGATACTTGTGGTTCAAAAACATTTCTAAATGCACTCAGTTTTTTTCAGGAGCATAAATGAGTTCTTAATATGAGACGACCACTTACTTCCACTACGAGAATTCAGGAAAAATTTTCCAATTTATAATTCAAATCTGGTAGCTATAAAATCGGGTTCATAACCCGCAAATCTGGTGGTTCAGCAGAGTTATGGGAGCAGAAGCAAACCTCATTTTCTCCTGCCCTTAGTAGCTCCATGGTCAAAATGGACACCACAACTTCTAGTGGTAATCTCACCATACCTTCAGACTACCTCAAAAGGTCACAGTGGCCATTTTGGCCATGGAGTTGCTAGAAGCAGGAGCAAGTGGGGCTTACTTCTGCTCCCATTGCACTGCTGGACCACTAGGGAGTTCAGTTAGGTCAGGGTGTCCTATTCTTACTGGGGTTGGTAGAAAGGGGGTCTTGTCTATTTGGGGGGAACTCAGGACATTGACACAAGATTTATGTGGGTCCTGGCTGAAGGTCAGTTGGGACCCAGATAAGAACTGGTAACATGACACGCTCCACTCAGCCCCTGTTATTCAATGTCATTGTCCAGACATGGCCTGGCATTAAATATCAGGGCCTAATTCTGCTCATGGCAGTCAGCATTTAAAAAACTACTGACTACCGCCAGCTGAATATTGACCAGGTTAATCTTATTGACACAAAAATTAAAAATGAGTTAAATTAGAATTGGAACTTACTGGATGATCGGGATGTACTGTTGACAAACACATTGAGGAATTTCTTGGAGAACTGCATATTAGTCTCTGGGGAAGAGTCTTCTGATGAAGATCGTCCGTCTTGCGCCTCTACCCCCTCCCCAAACTCATCCTCCTCAAAGTCACAGACTGGTAAAATTTCACTATCGTCACTCAGCACTGAGGTGCACCTTTTCAGGCTCACCAGCTCTAGTTGCGTGTTCTCATCCACCACCAGAGTATACTTGATGGAGTCATATGCCAGGGACTCATCCAGCTGCCTAGGTCCTAACATGACAGGTGGGGGAAGGTCTTGCAAATCCTCATCAAAGTTGTGAGGCTCATCCAAACAGTTCTCATCAAACGGAGAGCTCTTAAGGCTACCAAAGTAGGGGACATCGTCTTCATCAGTAGAATAGGTCAGGTTGAAACACCTGTTTGTTTTAGCTGTGGAGACATCAATAGTCAACTGAGTTTTGGCTGACTCTCGGCTAACTGTTTCTATCCGGATATCATCTATAAATTTGTTGTCTTCTAGATTACCAGAATCATGATTTTTATCAATAGTCCATTCATCTGCACCATGTCTTGGTTGTACCTGAGCAGTGGGTTTGGAACTTATCTCTGAACTTTCTGTGCTGGGCACCATGTCTCTGAAAGAAAAATTCTTGACGGGCTCAGTACGACACCCAAAGTTAATTAATCCTCCTGAATCACCAGGCTTGTCAACGGAGAGCTCAGAAAATACAGGTATAATGGTGTCATGTGTTGGATTGCTCATGTACAAACAGGGTTCTGGATCATCAATGGGAGTAGATGACTTTGCTATGGGATCTACACCAGTTAGATTCTCATATTCTCTAGTCTGGATAGAGCTACGAAGAGTCTCCATATCTACCAGTTCTATGCTGTGAGAACACCCTGACTCCTTAACATATTCCTCACATACTGGGATGGGTGCCTCCTGATTCAGTGGTGAATCTCTCAGGTCTGATTCTTGGTCCAGGTCTTCAGTGATAATCTCTGTGTCCAGGTCTGAAGCAGGTGAGATGGTATCACAAAGAGAGTTGGACTGCTGGAAGCACTCATCAGGACACTTAATAGGATAAGAACCTTCTGAGATCATCTTGTTGACCAAGTTGCTAAGTAGCCATGGTGAGTCAGAGTCTTCACTCAAGTCGGCTTCAGACTCTGAATCAGAATCATATTCACTATTTCCATCATCTTCTACATTTGGCATGAGTTTGGGCCCAATTGGAAGATAGAAAGACCTGCGGATGCTCTCAAGGCTGTGATCTGGATCTATTTTCACATCTAATGGGCAGGGAACTGATGTATCAATTTGATCGATTGGCATTGAAGTATCATCGGGGTTTATACTATTGTAGTAATCCTCTATTTTTGTTTCCAACAAACTGTCTCTTTTCACCATATTTATATCTGCAACTCTAATCTCTGGGATCTCCCCTTTCATATCTGAATTCTCTTTATCTTTGCAATTTGCCGAAAGCAACGAGTCTTTGATGCACATGACACCTTCAGCCTCTAGCTCAGCTTCCAGTTCTGGTTCAGATGTTGGAGAACTGGCCTCTTCAATAGAGTTAGTGAGATGAGAGGATCTTCCACTGCTGCTGTCACTGCTGAGATCTAGCTCTGTCTCAGATATTGATGATATCATATTGCTTTCTATATGGTCACTGCAGGCAAATGCTGCCTCGATTTCTCTCTCTATGTCTGAATCAGAACCAGGAGAGCTCAGGTCCTCACTGTGACGAGAGGATGGCAAGAACCGTTTGGAGTTTCTGCTGGTGAGATCTGCCTCAATACCTGGATCAGAAGATGGAGAAGAGGTATCATTGGAAGAACCTGATGAATGTCCATGCACACTGGCACCACCACTGAAGTGAGAGACTTCTCTTTCTGATCTAAGCTCATCTGTAAGCCCCTGCAGGCAAGTGTATCCACCTAGTGATGTGCCTTCCTCATTATTCTTCTGCAAGAACATTTTTACTTTGCTGTGTTCAGTATCACATTCAAGCTCTTCATCATACAGAGGAGTACTTCCCTGACAGACAAGGTCCACAGTAGATATGTTGCCAGGGTTTGTAGAAAGATTGTGATCTAGTTCCTCTTTTAGGTCCCCGTGACTTTCTAAGGCTTGTGGATTTGGTACATGCATCTCTTTTTTTTGCTTCTTTGATTTCTCTACTGTACTGCAGGTCTGATCTTGCCCTAATTGTCTTTCAGAAGTTTCATGTTGGCTTGAGTCTGGTGGCACTTGGTGAGCATCAGGATGCTGGAGATCCTTGATGGCTTCAGAACTGGTAGACATGTTATGGTGAGTGAAAGACCCTGTTGGAAAGAGACATGGTTTAGGAGACACTTGGCTGGGATGAGATGGGGAATGTGGTGAGGATGGTGGAGAAGAGATGATATTCATGTTATAATCTTCCCCAGCACTCTCTTGCTCTTGGTTACTGTGTTCTAGGGAACCATGTCTGTTGCTTTCCAAGTGAAAGAAGGTGGGCTTTAGTGGTGCCAGGGTCTGCCCTGCATCCCCTTTGGCATTTGATCCAGTATTCAGCACCAGAGCTTTTTGGCTTTCTGAGCAGGTTCCATCTTGGACACAAGAATGAGAAGGGGAGAAATGTCCTATGAAACAGAAAACAAAGAATGTGGTTAGACCTCCAGAAGGGATGGGTCCTGCCACAGGAAACCACTGTACATAATCAGATGATTCTCAAAGTGCCGGAAAGCACTGAGCATCACGGGACAGAGGAAACATGCAACTGGTATCCTATCTTTGACCTGTCCAGTTGCTGAAGACTTTCAAGTCGTATTTCTTGACCTCTACTAACTCTTGTTTCAAAATAAACATTGGTTCTTGTTGATGGAGATTTTCCTATAACTCAAGTGTTGACTTTGTATACCAAGACTTTCTGTACTACTTAGTTTAATCACTAGGTGAGCTAACCTTTTGAAAATAGTGCCCGCTGAGCGCTGGAAACAGGAAAGCAGGGTACTTTGAAGGCTCATAAAACTAAAAAGAGAACAGTAGCAAGAGAGGATTATACAGTGGGAAGTCTTTTTTCATTAAGCACAGAATGTCAGATGGTGTGTCTGAATATCCTGACAGCGGTAAGCAGAGAAGGCATTTAACCAACCTAGCCTTTAACAGTGAAGCTTGAGAAGTAGAATTGGAGGAATTTGTCTAGAGTGAGTCCGTAATGAAAAGGAGAGACTGTTAGAAATGAGGGTATGCTCAGCAGGAGCCGGTGCCAGCTTAACCATCAAGCAGACTAGGGAGCTGCCTCAAATGTCACCTTCTAAAGGACGGCAAAGAGCTGTTGTAGTCAAAGCAAAACACTAGGTCTTAGAAGACACAGAAAAAAATCAGTGTGTGCTATCGACTGCAGGGAGAGTAAGCAATTTTCAAATAGCCTGTTTACGTAAGTAAATGCTATTTGGAAATGTCCCTCTTTATGAAACAAATATTTTAAAGTTGGTGTCCAATTACACATTTTTACAGGATCCTTCACAGAAGGATGGTGTAGGGATGATCATGATTGTTCAGTTTAATTATAAAATTTCAGAGGGAAAACCTATGGTCTGAAAGTTATTTGGGGAAAGAGGGTGGGTAAACCTAAAGATTTGCCTAGGGCATCTAATCCTTTAGAACTCAGCAGTCTATTAAGACTGGGATATTCTATTTTGGGAATAGGTCACAGAGAATGTAGACTTGAATTGTGCAAGGCCATAATTCAGTACTAATAGCCATATCCTTGAGCCAACTGAATTACACAAAGTGGTTGCATGAATTTTTGAGACCAGAGAAGACCTCTGAAGAATTGGCCTTGCTTGATATCTCATGTACAGAATCAACACTAATTTATTCTTATGTTGATTCAATAAAAGAAGCCACAACCTGCTCAGAATCTAGTGTATAAGACTGAAAGAGTGCCTTATGGGAGAAAATCATGCAAAGTATATGTTAATGTATGCACAAATGGAATGTAGGCTTGTGGGAGTAAGGCATAGGGAGTGTAGAAAGATGATATGTAAGAACAGATAGAAGACCCTCACAGAGAGGTAGGAAATTACTGGATTTGATCTCAAACTTCAAGATTTACTGTCTCAACTATTTCACTCTCTGTAGAACATATCCCAGATTTCTCCATTTTCCTTCTCTTTCTTTCACCCCTTCATAAGAACATAAGCAGTGCCTCTGCTGGGTCAGACCAGAAGTCCATCATGCCCAGCAGTCTGCTCACGCGGCAGCCCATCAGGTCCAGGACCTGTATATTAATCCTCCATCTATACCCTTCAATCCCCTTTTCCTTCAGGAAAACATCTAATCCTTTCAGAGTCAACACCTATTATGTCAGGGAAGGGAAAAGAAAGAGGAACACAAGAAGACACAGGGGTAAAAGAGGAGACAGACAAAGAGCAAAAACATGGAGGTAAACTATAAAAAGAGGGGATACCAGATAACTAAATAGATTTTCCATCACACTTGGCTTTTTTAAGAGGGAGCTCTGAATAAAGAATTCTAAATTGAAGCAACTAATGATGATCACTTATCTCTTTATCTTATAGCCCATGGGCATAATTTGGGAGTGTTTCCTAATGGTTTCCCAATAAAAGCTCCACAACTTCAGTTCAGTATTCTCCACTTTATTATGCATGCCTTTTTGCCTCGCGGCTAATTTGTCAGTATGCCTGTTCTATTCTCTACCTTTTACTAAAGCGCGCTAACTGATTTAGCGCGTGCTATTCAATTTAGCACGCGCTAAAGATTAGTGCATAGAATATAATGGGTGCCTCAGCATTTAGCGTGCGCTAAATCGGTTAGAGCGCCTTCCTAAAAGGACCCCTTAGTCCTTGAGTGATCTTTGAATAAAGGCACGCCATCTTTTCTTCTCCGGCTATCTAGCTGGGATCCCACAATCAGAGTACTCACCATTATGCAAGGCCGAAGACGAAGATGACGAATGAAAGAGGGTTTCTTGCCAAGTGGCTTTCTGAGGCACGAATCCACCATTGTTATTCAGTGTATCCTGGGGAAAATTACCGGGACAGTCTTCATTAGATATTAAGCCCCCTTGTCTCTTTCTCATCTCAGCAAAAAGTCTCCTCACTCTACTCTTATGTCATGGAGATAAGCCACTCCTAATCCCATTCTTGTCCCATTTTCGCCGTAGACACAGACACCGCCATTTATCCTACTTTCAGCTCACAGACAATCCCCATCCCATTCTCACCAAAGCCAGTCCTTATTCAAGCCTCATTCCATTTTCAGCTTGCTAAACGTCCTTCTGGGTGTCAGGTCAAAAGCGCGCTGGGACAAAAGCGCGCCGGGACAAAGGCGCACGCAGACAATTGAGCGCAGCACGGAGGCTCGCGCCGCAGAAAATTACTGTTTTTAGGGCTCCGACGGAGGGGCGTGGGGGGAACCCCCCACCTTACTTAATAGAGATCGCGCCGCGTTATGGGGGCGTTGGAGGGGTTTGGGGGGTTGTAACCCCCCACATTTTACTGAAAACTTCACTTTTTCCCTGTTTTTAGGGAAAAAGTTAAGTTTACAGTAAAATGTGGGGGGTTACAACCCCCCAACCCCCCCCACAACGCCAGCGCGATCTCTATTAAGTAAACTGGGGGGGCTCCCCAACAAAACACCCGTCGGAGCCCCTACAAACAGTAATTTTCTTCGGCGCACGCCTCCGTCTTGCACTCAGTTGTCGGTGCGCGCCTTTGTCTTTCGCGGTGTTGTCTATGAACCGTCCTTCTGTTCTCGCCCTACAGAAATTTGCCACTCTTCATCACATTCCCCCTACTGAGAGCAATTTTTCATATTCTCAATTTATAGATAAAATGAGTGAAATGAATAAAACAAAATGAAAAGGAAAAATATGATACTTTTTACTGGACTGATTTAATACAATTTTTGACTAGATTTTGGTACTAGCCTTCAAAGGCTAGTCAAAAGTATATTGAAGTTAATAAAACGGATATTTTCTTATTGTTACTTTCTTTTTTTATGTTGAAACATTTTATTGAAGAAATCAATCAAATATACAATTATACAATATATGCTCATTACAATTAAATTCAAAGCTCAAACATTACATAAATAATTTTATCATTTCTCCAAAATATATTTTCTATATTACCTATTCATAATATCATATATACCCCTATACCTTTTCCACCCCCCTTTCCCCTCCCCTTCACATCCATTTATTTATTTATTATTTCATAGAAAGATGTCATGTTTTACTTCCAGATCATATATAAATTCATCTCATTCTCATGCGCAGATGCCCTCCAGATGCAGCCCCGAAGAGATGAGGTTTGGGGGGGGGGCAGGGTTGGGGGGTGGTATGGTAGAAGGCTGTGGGAGGAATGGGGTAGTGCTTGAGGGCAGAACGAGGTGGGGGCCACATGTCCTCTTTTTTTAAATGCAAAATCTGGCAACCCTACTCAGGCCCACCCAAAATTGGGTGTCTGGCTACACCCCTGCCTCCAACCCAATCATTCCCTTCTCTGCACCTATTTTCCCCATGTCTATCTCTTTTTTCTCTCTCACACATTCTTTTTTTTGCCTCAGAAGGCTCAGTTCCTAAATGTATATTCTAAATTTCAAATAGGAGCATAAAAGGCAGATGGAACAGATGCAGATTTAGGGTAAGGAAAAAAAGTTAGGAGCTTAGCACTAATTTTGGGGGGGTTTAGGTTCATTAATTATTCCGCCTAAACCTAGATTTTCAGCACTAAGCTCGTAAATTAGGTTTATAAATCTAGGCAAGTGAATGGCAGTCCTCAATTTATACACACAATTTGTAAGCTCCTAAATTAATATGAATTTTCAGCTGAAAACATGGAATAGCGTTTTAGAAATGGCATCCAAGTTGGAATAAAGATGTCCAGGTCATGGTGGTATAGGGTTACCAGATTTTACATCACTAAAATCCAGCCCCCCCCCAGTCCCGCCCCTAGGCCTGCCTAGTCCCACTCATCCCAGCGTCGTCACGCCCTAGCTACGCCCCCAGCCCCCTCCCCCCCCCCGGCTGCCTGTTCATCACACAGGAAGGCATCTGCTCATGCTGGGTTTTGAATAGCCATCCGGACCCGTGGGAATGTTCTCAAAAGGAGGACATGTTAGAGGAAATCCGGACGTCTAGTAACCCTATGGTGGTAGTGCTTGTATTTCAGACTAGAACATGCCAATTCTGAGGCTGTTCTAACATTCAATATCTTTATTGAAGTTTCCATAATTACAAAATGACAAAATACAATCAACCCCAAAACTATTAAACAAGAAACAGGGGTGATGGTATTCTGAATCACACATATGCTTCAGTCACCTCCAATAAGAAACATCAGTAACTCTGAAGTAAAACCTGCTAAAATACATGCCAAAATGGGTGTCCATGTGCTGGTTACATACAGCAGTGGTTCCCAACCCTGTCCTGGAGGAACACCAGGCCAATTGGGTTTTCAGGCTAGCCCTAATGAATATGCATGAAGCAAATTTGCATGCCTATCACTTCCATCATATGCAAATCTCTCTCATGCATATTCATTAGGGCTAGCCTGAAAACCCGATTGGCCTGGTGTTCCTCCAGGACAGGGTTGGGAATCACTGACATACAGCATGGATATCCATTTAAAAAATGAAACATGACTATGGCAAAACAGGAGCAGATCGATGTCCATGTTACGAAACAGCAATACAAATACAATGTTCTTGCTAATCAAAGGATTTTTACAGTGGGGGTTTTTTTCTTGATCTCTTATCATACAAATGTTGTTGCTCATTAGGCATTTTTAATTTTGATCGTCCTTATTTTTCTTTGATACTATTTTAATTACGTTTATACCGTTTTTCTCCATTTTCTTTCTAGGCACCTTAGTTTAGACCAGACATGGGCAACTCCGGTCCTCGAGGGCCGGAATCCAATCTGGTTTTCAGGATTTCCCCAATGAATATACATGCGATCTATTTGCATGCACTGCTTTCAATGCATATTCATTGGGGAAATCCTGAAAACCCAATTGGATTCTGGCCCTCGAGGACCGAAGTTGCCCACCATGTCTGGTTTAGACTGTGCTCATAATCTGGGACACATAGAATTAACCTTAAATTTAAACGTTCAAATTAATTTTTTATGTTACATTTTCTTCTTTGATGTATCCAATTTATGTAACCGCTTAGAACTGAAAGGCATTGGCACAGTATACAAATAAAAACTTATGTTATATTTTAACATTTTGAGAGCTCGATATAGGCACCCTTTGACATATTGTGTGCTCTCTTTTTAAGGCAGGGTTGTCAAAGTCCCTCCTCGAGGGCCGCAATCCAGTCGGGTTTTCAGGATTTCCCCAATGAATATGTATGAGATCTATTAGCATACAATGAAAGCAGTGCATGCAAATAGATCTCATGCATATTCATTGGGGAAATCCTGAAAACCCGACTGGATTGCGGCCCTCGAGAAGGGACTTTGACACCCCTGTTTTAAGGTGTGATTCATGTCCTAGCATAGGCTCCAGGAAAAGGAGGACGGACTAAGACATCCGGGTTTTATTTCCATTGCTTTCGGTGGAAGTAAAACCCGGATGTCTCAATCCATCCTCCTTTTTCTGGAGCCATATAGTAACCCTATCCTAGCAGCAGTGTCTAACTATGCCCCTGATGCAGGCATTGTACTGCCAAAACATGTTGAGTTTTCATTGTACCTTCTAAATTAGTGGTTCCCAACCATGTCCTGGAGGACCACCAGCCAGCAAGGTCTTCAGGATAGCCTTAATGAATATGCATGAGAGAGATTTGCATATAATTGAGGTGACAAGCATGCAAATCTGCTCCATGCATATTCATTAGAGCTATCCTGAAAACCCAACTGGCTGATGGTCCTCCAGGTCAGGGTTGGGAACCACAGTTCTAAACGACAGGACAACATTGATATCAGAGATTGCTCTTCTAATACAGTTTTAGGTAAATTTATGACTACTGGTTGATTTGTTTTGCTGCTTCCATGTTTGGACCCATGAAATGGCAACATGGATGTTTGAGAACATAAGACTAGCCATACTGGATCAGACCAATTGTTCATCTAGCCCAGTATCCTGTCTCCACAGTGGCTAATCCAGGTCATAAGTACCTGGCAGAAACCCAAATAGTGAGAAAGAGAAAAAACAGGTAGTGTTTCTCATTCCACACTTTCAAACTGAGTCAAATCACTCCAACTGTTATATAGAAAAAAACACTTTCACATTGCACTAAAATGACTTTTAAGAGTAATTACTCCAAACCTTTCTTTTATATCCCATGCACTAGGGAGATTTTCTTAAAATTTAAAAAACTGAAGTTAACTAACCAGGAGAGGAACATCAGAGATTTAATCCAGGAAAGTAGATCCTGGAGTCTCTTATAGCACACAACTATTTCAGAACCTTCTTCACCAATTCTGATCTGTTTTATCGTTTGTTCCTCTTACAACCTCCCTAACCATCTAAATGCTTTTTAATTAACTTTATAATCCTGACTTTTGAGTTAAATCATTATAAAATGTTCCAGTTATGCTTGGTAATTAAGTTTGAAAAACTGAATAAATATATAATAATAATAAAAAATGTTCCATAAAGAGTCACAGCAAAATATCCCAACATACGATGTCAATCCCAACATGTGAAACTGCTCTTATCTGTTCCATAGAACTCCAGAACTGTCTGAATTTCACTCCTGACGCCAGGGCACATCTAATATACTGTCCCTAATGGCATTTCGGTTCTCAAACCTTCCTCGGGGGATTCCTTACTACACACATTTAAAGTGTCTCTCACAGCCTAACTGTAACCTTCTTGTCTGTTGCCTGTTGGCCTACCCAAATAGTAGCAAACAGACATTTATCTCAGCCATTTTTGTATCACAAACTTCTATATTTCCTGAAGGTGTCACAAAGCCCACTATCCTTTGCCAGTTTTGATATCATAGGGGAGATCAACCAATGGAGGATTAAGGAGGCAACCTCCATTCATTTCTACAGTGGAGTGCTGCTCAAACAGATGTTTTGGGTAACAGGCCTAAATGTCAATGTTCATCTTTGTGGACATAGACATTAATTCTCCTTCTGAAATGGGGAATGAACATCTATATTTTGGTCCCTCCCTAGCCCTGCCTACAAGAAATCCAGACCACACCTTCATGGCATATGGCTATAGACAATCTTATCCTGGCTTTATAAAATCATGCAATATGGACACCTAAATTCCAGCTTATGGATGACTAAAACACAAGCTTCTAAAGTAAAGGGTTCAAAATAGGGCACAAATTTAGAAGTCTAAATTTTGGAGTCCAGTTGTTTTTGAATATCAAGCCCAATGTGCCTGGCTTATACACAATCTGGGCCTGATTCTCCAAAGTGCGTCCCGATTTTAGGCAGCTGTAGGCATCCTACAGCTGTCTAATCAGCCAATCGGGATGCACGTTTTTTAAAAAAATGCTCCCCAGGCAGGCCGCCTATATTGAAGGCGCCTCCGGGAGCTTAGGGAGACCCGCAAGATGCCTAAGCTCGCCTAAGGGCCTTAGGCAGGCCTTAGGCGAACCTAGGCGGCCCTACGCGTCTCCCTAGTAGAGGAAGAGACGCTTAAAATGTAGGCCAGCAAAATGCTGGTCTACATTGTAAGTAGACGCGGCCGCTATACTTATGGCAGCAAGGGATCTCCCTGCTGCCCCCCTCCTCCCAAACTGGTAATCGCGGGCAGGAGGCTGCCCAGTCCTCCTGCCGGAACCCCCCTGGAACCCCCCTCCCCCCCAAACTGGTAATCGCGGGCAGGAGGATGCCCAGTCCTCTTGCCGGAAAGCCCGACGACACCCCCCCCCAAACTAACCTTTACATGTTGGTCAGCTGGACTGGTCTTGCTGCCGTCCAGCCGATGGGCCCGCCTCGTGGAAATGAGACGGGCCCGCCCCTTCCTGGGCCAATCAGGTCTTAGGATTAGTGGGGATGGGCGGACCCGCTATGCCTAAGGCCTGATTGGTCCAGGCTTCTAGAGCCTGGGCCAATCAGGCCTTAAATTTAGCGGGGATGGGCCGGGAAGGGGCGGGCCCATCTCATTTCCACAAGGCGGGCCCGTCGGCTGGACGGCAGCAAGACCCGTCCAGCCGACCAACATGTAAAGGTTAGTTTGGGGGGGGGGTGTCGTCGGGCTTTCCGGCAGGAGGACTGGGCATCCTCCTGCCTGCGATTACCAGTTTGGGGGGGAGGGGGGTTCCAGGGGGGTTCCGACAGGAGGACTGGGCATCCTCCTGTTGGTGATGGGACAGGCGGCCGCGACTGCGGCCGCTATACTTATTGCAGCAGGGAGATCCCTTGCTGCCATAAGTATAGCGGCCGCGTCTAATTTAACCCGATTCTCTAACCGGCGTCTGTACCATGGACGCCGGTTACAGAATTGGGGTTTAGTGTAGGACCGATTACGTATAGGACACCTCTCCTGGGCGTCCTATACAGAATCAGGGCCTCTATGTATAACACAAACTGGTTATCTTATATGTGTATCTCACACACAGTCTGTTTAACACATACATTTTCTTCACATACATATGACCCATATACAAGCCCTCTCATGTAATGTCTCCAATATACAATGTCTAACATAAAATTTCTCTCATATGTGGTCAAACACATGTATGAGTCTTTTTTTTTTTTTTACTATCAACCAATGATAAGTCTTTATTAAACAAGTATACATCCCAACAAGGATCCCTGTTTCGGCGTATACAAATGCCTTCCTCAGGAGACACTATTGAGAGATATATAACACATAAATAAACATTTAGAATCATATGATGAATTAGGAAACACCTAAAAACATACCTGTCCCTGAAGTACCTAGGTAGCTGATCTGCACAATCTCTCCCATCCCAATCTCTCCCATAACAAATGATCTCTTAAACTGTTAGCCACTAATCTCCAACTATGTAAGTTCCACTCAATTTGTAGCAGCTTTCTAATCATTGTAAACTGCATAGAACTTCACGGTACTGCAGTATATAAACTGTTATTATTATTAATATATATATATATACCACCTGTCTCTCAAATGTATATTCTTGAATATCACCTGAGATCCTGGAGCTGTCAGGTTTAAAGTTGTTGGTCGAGTTTTCTGTGACTCTTCACAGGAGGGTGATGGGATGGGAGAGAGCGAGGGTGAAGGTGGAACTTCCATTTCGTTACCCTCTTCATCCTCTTCATCCTCATCATTGTCATCTATCATTTCAAATTCCTGGAAATCTTCTTGGAACGTGCAGATAGGATGAGGCTTCTCACATCGCTCTAGAACCAAGTAATCCTGCCAAGGGAAAAAAAAAAGTCAAGAAACATTAGTAGAGACATGAAGCCAGGTCAGGGAAAAGTGGAGCAGAGGAGAGACACCAGCAGAGACAAGACTGTGGCAGGCAGAGGCGCAGAATTACTTTCAAAATCGCCATTCTCTCTTTCAAAGCTCAAAAAACTAAAGAACTTGAATTTATCCACAAGCATCTTATCCCACACGATCCGCTTAGAACACTAAGATCCACCACTCCACATCTTCTTCATGTTCCCTCTTTAAAAATCAAGAGCACTCGTAGAGCTACCTCATTTGCCACTACGGCCCCTACAATCTGGAATTCCCTCCCAACCCACATAAGGGCAGAAAGTAATCTAGAAAAATTCAAAGGAAATTTAAAATGCCTTCTTTTTAAAGACATTTACGAAAGCTGATCTGGTCCACTTAGCATTCTGTTCTATTTAAACTCTGATCTCCCCATCCCCTTGGCTCTTACCTTTAATGTGTTCTTTTCTCTAAATATTGTAGTTCTCCCTTCTCTCCTTTTGTTTCATTGTTTTAGTTTGTCTCTTGATGGTTTCCCCCATTTTTAATGCAAAACGCTTAGAAGTAATGATTAGCATTTTATCAAAAATTTTAATAAACTTGGAATACTAGAGGGATATCAGGAGAAACAGGAATAGACCAAAGGGAAAGGAGTACAGGAGAGACATTAGCAAACGTTAGCAAAGAACAAAGAGCCAGAGTCAATAAAAGGACAAGAGAAGAAACATCCCAAGAGCTAGTGGCATAGCAAGGATGAGTGGCTCCCCTCCCCCGCCCCCTTCTCTGCTTCCCCCCCAAGAGCAACGAGAACTTCAGCGTGCTCCTCATGACCCCATTGGCTCTCCCTCTGACATCACTTCTTATACGTGGCGCCCAAAGTGACGTCAGCGGGAGAGACGACGCGGTCACGAGGAACGCGTTGACGTTGCTCGCGGTGGTGAACAACTAGAGGTATGGGGGAATGGAAGGGGGGCACACGCAGAGAGGGGAGGAGGTGGTGGGTGGAGAGGAGTAGGGGTGCCAGCGCCCACACCAACATCGCCCCCTCCCCTTAGTACACTACTGCCAAGAGCCTAATTCATCAAGGTCTATTCCCATAGACACAGAATGGGGGAAAACTTCATGAACTGACCCCTAAGGAGGAAAATAAATTTATAGGATGGCGTCGATGGTGTCCCACTTCTTTATGTTTGAAAGTTCTATCAGGACTCAACCAAGATTTGTCACCAGACCCTTGCCTTGAAGGCATATGTGGAAAGCAAACTGCTCAAATATAATGTTGGGAGTCAGTGTCAGGGATATTTACGACAGCAAACAAGTTTGAGTAGTTTTAAGAAAATGTTGAAGAAATACCTCGTCTGGATAAAATATGGGACTTGATTTATAGTGAGGCGCTGGTAGCCTCTTTGTAATTGTAGGAGGCTTTTCATTATCACTGTTATGTTTTATTCATGTTCGATTGGTTGTACTGTATGTGATTCTGTTTGTGTATGTACTCTATTGTGACCCGCCTTGGGGAAAGCGGGGTATAAATAAATACATACAAACACCATGAGTTGCGTAGAGAGAAACAGTGATTAGATAAAGTGATCTTATTTATATAGAATAACTGATTTTACCTGTGGAATCACCTGAGAAGTCAAAACGTGGGTTTTTATTGTATTACTGTCCATTACTGTCTGAGTGTTTACCTTATCATAATGATCAGAGTCATAGTTGAGACCAATTCCACAGTCATCTGTAATTTCTGACAGGTCTTCATCATCAAACTCTTCTAAACTGATATCCTGAGGTGGTCTAGAGGCAGGAGACAAGTAAAAGGAGATCACTGATCTTTCAATTCAAAAGAAAAATCCCCCACTTAAAAGCATAAGTAGCAACATTCTAGAGCTCAGATTGTGATGTCATAATACATCATTCCACCAATGTCTAAGCTCCGTCCTCATCTGCACAAGCCTCAAACACTTTAAAATCCTAAGTAGCAACATTCTAGAGCTCAGATTGTGATGTCATAATGCCTCATTCCACCAATGCCTAAGCTCCGTCCTCATCTGCACAAGCCTCAAGGGCTTTAACCCTTTCAGGACCAAGGGACATATTTGTCCCATAACTTTAAAATCCTATAAATTTTTATTGGGATAGTCTACAGTTCTAAATTTGATATGTACGGATTCCATATGATACTGCCTTTATGTAAACAAACTGGTTCCGACATTCATTCATTAGCGTCGTTGCCAGATTGACGAGAAGATTCACTTGCCACACTGTCCATAAGCCAGAAGTGTGATTTTTTTTAAAAAAAAATAATGATATTTCACAAAAAAAATCAATTTTTTGGCATCTGCAAGCCCTTTTTACCATAAAAATGTCGTCAAAACCACAAAAATTGGCCTACGATCCTTATGGTCCTGAAAGGGTTAAGAAGATTCCTTCAAGGAATGGAAAAGTCACCCAATTGTCGAGAACTTTGACTGAAAAGAAATTCCATTACTCCAAAGACAAACACGCAGGCCTACTCAGCATAACCAACGAAACTTAACATATGCAAATCTTTATTGCTTGCATTAAAAAGGTCCAAACAACTGAAATAAAAGGGAAAAGCCTGTTTGCATATCTGGCCCTTAGTCAATCAGAATTATGAGATCATACTGTATGTTACTTGTTAGGATCAGGTTTTTAAATCACTTTGATGAGAAGGGATTTAAGATTTTATGGCGCTGAAATTGAGACCAACAAACAAACACACTGAGAAAAATTAGATTTCACAAGAGGATTCAAAACTGATGAAATATAACCCACAAAGAATCCACTCATTAAAAATACAAGTTAAATTCATTCACAAGTTATGCCAATGTGATCCAATGCGATCCAAGTAAACCGATATCAATAGATCTAATGCAAATACATTAAAAGCACTATAACTTTATTCATAACATCTCATTAATTCATCACAAATGAACATACAAACATGCATACATGCACCTAAAAAAAGGAGGCAAAGGAAACCACTAAGTTCATATTGTAGAAAAGAAATTCAAAAGTCACTTAGCTCGAGTTAATCATTGTATGATGATGTTGTACATGAATCATAAAACTCGAATTAATCCAAACTTCGGCTCACATAGTCCCAAAAACCAAGCCAAAGGGACAAGGTGAAATTGAGACCACAGGAGGCAGCCTGGCTACCTCCTGTGATCAACAGCGATCCCCAATATTCAATGCCAGGGGCCATATACGGCCACCAGCATTAAATTTCTAGGATAGAGTTCACTGCCTCAGACTTAGCATTTTGGGTGAGTCTATCTAGCCCCTAGCCTTAGCGGTTAGCTGCTGAATATTGTCATGTGACACAGTTGGTCACTTGCCAATCCAGCTAACAAAGTTGGGGCAGTCTCTATTGAGGGCTATGCACTTAGTCCAGTGATTTTCCTCTTTTTTCGCTCTATTGGAAAAATACGGAACAAAAAAAAGTGGAAAATCGCTGGACTAAGTATATAGCCCTCAATGGAGACTGAGCCAACTTTGTTGGTTAGCCCTTCATGGTTAGAGATAGCGAGCTATCTCCTGCCGTATATGGGAGGATAGCCAGCTAAGTACTGCTGAATATTAGGGGGTACTTTCACTCAATCTGCACAACCAGAGAACAACCGACAATTCTACATCAAGTAGTATATGGCGAGACTCCCTGGTATCTGACGCAGTCCTGAGGAAATATTTACCATCTCGTTCTTTGTGATCACAATCAGCAATGAGGTTATCTCTTGAACATGTATACGAAATACTCTATAAGAAAACATGGATGGCAGCAGTGACGTAGCGAGGATGAGAGGTGCCCGGGCTGGTGGTGCCCCTCCCCTGCCCTTGTCTCTGCCCCCCCCCAGCTCCTTCCCCAATCCACCCTGCCGCGCGCACGCCCCTTCCCTTCCCCTGTAGCTCTAGTTGTTCACTACCACAACCAGCAACGTCAATGTGCTCCTCGCGACCGCATCGGCCCTCCCTCTGATGTCACTTCCTTTGCTTGGCCTCTGGCAGTAATATCAGTGGGAGCTGACATGGTCGCAAGGAGCACGTTGACGTTGCTTGCGGAGGTGAGCAACTAGAGGTACAGGGAAGGGAAGGGGAGGGGAGGAGTGGGAAGAGGTGGGGGTGTGGAGAGGAGGAGAGGCACTGGCACCCCCACCATGATAGCGACCGGGAGGGCGAACCGCCCCCCACCCCCACCCCTTACTATGCCACTGGGTGGCAGCAATTTCAGTGGCTGGTCCACAGTTATGAAATGTCCTAAAAGGATTTTTAAGGTCATGTCAAAGCATTATTGAAAACTTTTTTATTTATTAAGGCATTCCATCAGCCTGGAGGATTCTTTTTTCTAGTATGGTTGATTATCTGAGAAGATTTGTAATTCTGTGGCATGTTGATGTTTTGTTAACTGGATTTATGTATTTAAGGTTTTAAGCAGAATAGAAAATTTTAAAATCAATAACTAGTAACATTGCAGGTGATAACAATTAAAAGTCGATCATCCCACAGAGTCTGCCCACTTATTCTGGTCTACATTGCTAAGGCTATTTCCCAGTTGCTAGCTGTAAAAAGCCCAGCCACTAACAGAACAGCACTTCTTATCCAATTCAGTATTTTGTCTTCTTTGTTGGTTCTCTACCTTCCTGGGTAACTGAGCATACAAGTGCCCTCACGTAGAGTTACCATATGGCTCCAGAAAAAGGAGCTCTATCACTGATCACCTTAAATAGATAATAATAATAAATATAATATATAGAATGAAATTACACTATCAAACTGGCTTCAAAAAGTGCTATTAAGTGAACGCTCAGACCCACAACCTGAACTCTAGTGATTTTTCACAGAGCCAGTTGCAAATGAGACCATCATAGCATGTTCACTGTTGCTGGAGCTGTCTGTTAGCTGGGCGGGGGGAGTCCTGTTACCCGTGTCCCCTCCTGAAGAAACCAACTGTGAAACCTAGGTTCGGGGGTCTGAGAGAGTACGACAGCACTTTAGAAGCTAAGAATATACCCGGAGTAGTTGCAGAGCTGAATTTTTTCCACCATGCAATACAGATAAGTAACAATCTTCTTATCTTTATAGAGTTTTTAGCAGGTGGCAGAGACAGTGAACATGCTATGATGGTCTCATTTGCAACTGGCGCAATGAAAAATCAGTAGAGTTCAGGTTGTGGGTCTGAGCGTTCACTTAATAGCACTTTTTGAAGCCAGTTTGATAGTGTAATTTTATTATAGATATTATATTTATTATTATCTATTTAAGGTGATCAATGATAGAGCTGTTAGTTTATCATCATTGGGTAATTTGAATTTCCCTAGTATATAGTCCAGAAAAAGGAGGACAGATTGAGACACCGGGGGTTTTACTTTCATTATTTTCAATGGAACCATAAGGTAACTCTACCCTACCCTCACTTAAGCTGATACTTGGAAACACCCCAGCCCCATGTTTTACGAGCAAGATTAATAATAATCAACAACAACTATGAAATCTAGTCAGGTTGTTTCCTGAATGAACGCTTATACCTGGCTATCATCAACCTACCAACACTTACTGGGTTGGTTCCTGAAGAGTTTTAGCCTCTTGAATGTCAATTCAGGTATACCAGGGGTGAGTGACCTCAGTCCTCAAGGACCACGACCCAGTCAGGTTTCCAGGATTCACCCAATGAATATGCATGACATCCATCTGCAAACAATGGAGGCAGTGCATGCAAATAGATCACATGCATATTCATTGTTAATAAGAACAGAAGCTATTTAAAATTTAAATATACTTGTATAAATAATTTTATTTATTTCTCATTAAATTTATATCAAATATCCCTCCATAAATACTTGTCATCACAAATATACACATTTAAACAAACAACATCACCAGCAAAAGCCTTTTCCTACTTTACATTTTCATTACACACATAACATTTTTTCAATCTCATACAAAATTGACAAAACTTGAAAACCTGAGTTCTTTCAATAAAATGCCCATTTCTGATTTTCTTCTGTTTCCTTTATTAACTCGTTATCTTCTTCATTCAGTTGTTGCATAATCCATCACAATGTGTTTCCACAATCAACAGTAGAATGCCCGTAAGCTCAACACAAGACTGTGTTTCGCCCGAAGGCGCCCGAAGGTCTTCAGGAGCTTAGGCAAAGACTCCCACTGGTTTCTGAAAGACATTCCTTGTTATCATAAATGCAACAGCTAAGAGGAACCAACCATCAGGTCATCTTGAAAGAAGCTCTAATCTGAAAACCAGATTGGGATGCAGCCCTCAAGGGCTGAGATTGCCCTTCCCTGAACTATAGCATGCGCTGCAGTTTTAGAATCTTTTTCCATAGAAACAGAAGGCGAAAAGAGCCTTAGTGAGCCTCTTCTCACTTGAAAAGTGAAGACTGAGAGGGAACATGATCAAAACTTTCAAGATATTGAAGGGAATTGACTTAGTAGAGAAAGAGAGATTGTTCACCCTCTCCAAGGTGAAGAGAATGAGAGGGCATTCGCTAAAGTTAGAAGGGAAAAGACTCCATACAAATGTAAGGAAGTTTTTCTTCACCCAGAGAGTTATAGAAATCTGGAACGCTCTTCCAGAGGCTGTTATAGGGGAAAGAACCCTTCAGGGATTCAAGACAAGGTTGGATAAGTTCCTACTAGAACAGAACATATGCAGGTAAGGCTAGACTCAAATAGGGCTGCCGTGTAAGTGGACTGCTGGGCACGAATGACCACTGGTCTGACCCAGCAGTGACAAATTTTGTGTTCTTATGACCCTAAATCTTACTTCCTTTATCTACCTTACCCTTTTCTTTTTATTATCTCTCTCCTAGCCTCTGCTCTCAGGGAAACGAAAGATAACTTGTTCAAAACACTGCAGTCTCTCAATCCTAAACTAAACTAAACCTTAAGTTTATATACCGCATCCTCTCCATAATTATAGAGCTCGGCACAGTTTACAAAAGCTTAATATAAGAAAGGAACAGCATAATGGGGTTGGAGGATGAGTATAGGGGGAAAGCGAGCCTTATATTTTTGTGAATAACCTAGTTTTTAGATGCTTTCGGAATAGTTGGAAGGAGCCCAGATTCCGTAGTGGGGCAGAGAGGTTATTCCAAAGCCCTGTGATTCTGAAGAAGAGAGATTTCCCTAACTTCCCGCATAGAGGATACTTTTTAGCGAGGGGAAGGATAGTTTAAATTTTTGGGTGGTATCAGGACTCAAGGAGTTCCAAGATAGTGGAATTAGGGGAGGGAAGATGCCGTGTAGGATCTTAAAAGCTAGGCAGGCACATTTAAAATGAACCCTTGGAATTACTGGAAGCCAGTGAAGTTTGGACAGAAGTGGGGAAACATGATCAAATTTGTTTTTTGCGAAGATCAGCTTGGCCACAGTGTTCTGAATTCGCTGAAGTCTTTGGAGACTTTTGTCCTATTGTCCTTTCTATCTGTTCCATACGTTTATATATTAAGGCCCAGATTCTCTAAAAGTGCGTCCCGATTTTAGGCAGCTGTAGGCGTCCTACAGCTGTCTAATCAGCCAATCGGGATGCACGTTTTTTTTAAAAAAAATGCTCCCCAGGCAGGCCTGAAGGCGCCTCCGGGAGCCTAGGGAGACCCGCAAGATGCCTAAGCTCGTCTAAGGGCCTTAGGCTGATCCTAGGCGGCCCAAAGCGTCTCCCTAGTAGATGAGAAGCTTAAAAATGTAGGCCAGCAAAATGCTGGTCTACATTGTAAGTAAACGCGGCCGCTATACTTATCGCGGCAAGGGATCTCTCTGCCGCTATAAGTATAGCGGGCCGTGGCCCCTGACCGATCACTGGCAGGAGGGTGCCCAAACCCTCCTGCCCGAAGACGCACCCCCCCCGACACTACCGACTGCCCCCCCCGACACTACCGACCGCCCCCCCCCGACATTACCGATCCCCCCCCCCGACAATATCGGTCGCTGGCAGCATGGTGCCCAATCCCTCCTGCCCGAAGACGCAACCCCCACTCCACCAAACCTGTTCTTACAGATGGGTCTTGCACGTCAAGCAAGCAGGCACGCCTCATCGAAATGAGGCGGGCCCGCCCCTTCCCAGCCCATCCCGCCGAAGCCTAAGGCCTGATTGGCCCAGGCTCTAGAAGCCTGGACCAATCAGGCCTTAGGCATAGCGGGTCCGCCCATCCCCACTTAATCTAAGGCCTGATTGGCCAATCAGACCTTAGACTTAGTAGGGATGGGCGGACCCGCTATTCCTAAGGCCTGATTGGTCCAGGCTTCTAGAGCCTGGGCCAATCAGGCCTTAGGCTTCGGCGGGATGGGCCGGGAAGGGGCGGGCCCGCCTCATTTCGACGAGGCGTGCCTGCTTGCTCGACGTGCAAGACCCATCTGTAAGAACAGGTTTGGTGGAGTGGGGGTTGTTAGCGCCGGGGGGGGGTGCGTCTTCGGGCAGGAGGGATTGGGCACCCTCCTGCCAGCGACCGATATTGTCGGGGGGGGGGAGATCGGTAATGTCGGGGGGGGGCGGTCGGTAGTGTCGGGGAGGGGGGTGCGTCTTCGGGCAGGAGGGTTTGGGCACCCTCCTGCTAGTGATCGGTCAGGGGGCCACGGCCCGCTATACTTATAGCGGCAGAGAGATCCCTTGCCGCGATAAGTGTAGCGGGCCGTGTCTAATCTAACCCGATTCTCTAACCCGCGTCTGTAACATGGACGCCGGTTACAGAATCGGGGTTTAGTTTAGGCCGATTCTGAATAGGACGCGTCTCCCGGGCGTCCTATACAGAATCAGGGCCTAGGTGTCTTGCGGACCTCGCCTTCAATATAGGCGGCCTGCCTGGGGAGCATTTTTTTTTTTAAAACGTGCATCCCGATTGGCTGATTAGACAGCTGTAGGACGCCTACAGCTGCCTAAAATCGGGACGCACTTTTAGAGAATCTGGGCCTAAATGTATAGTCTGTTAGTCCTAAGCCCTTGTTCCCGGGTTACATGATAATTAAAAATATACATCTGACATAAAATATCAGCAAATATCAGAAATGAACACCAAACCATCAAAACTAAAGCAAAACAGCAATTACAAAGAACAGTCCAGGAACATGAGAACCCTTATAAAAAGCAAGGTTGAATTATGTCACAATACTGGTTTTCACCACTGCTGCTGGTTATTCAAGGCATCTACAAGTATTTTCTCCCATTCCCTCCTGACCCTTCTCCTTCGGAGCCCTTGTTCTTGAATTAACTTTCTTTTGGAACTTGTCAAATATTTGAACGTTTTGCCCTATCCCTCTTTACCTTCTTTCTTCCACAAGTACAATTTCAGTATGTTAAGTCTCTTTTTCTAGCATTTGTCTGGCAGGATCTGTATCATTTCAGCTTTGCTGAACTGCTTCCATCCTCCCCATGTCCTTATAAAGTAAAACTTCTAGAACTACTAAAGATAGGGCTTCACCAGTACAAGAAAATGGTACAAAGTCAATATGATTTTTGACTTCTTGCTGATGATGCCTCTACCTTGCAACGTATGTTTTCCCTGTGGCTTTATTACATTGACTAGTTAGAAACATGACGTTAGATAAAGGCCAAATGACCCCTACAGTCTGCCCATCAACAGCATCTACTATCTCCTCCTCTCCCTAAGAGATCCCACATGCCTGTCCCACACTTTCTTGAATTCAGACATAGTCTTTTCTCCACCATCTCTATCAGGAGACTAATCCATGCATCTGCCACCCTTTCTGTAAAAAAGTATTTACTTAGATTATTCTGTAGCCTATCACCTCTTAACTTCATCCTATGTCCTCTCACTCCAGAGCTTCCTTTCAAATGAAGCCGTTGTAGCAGTGAGCAGGAAACATGCTGTTTCTTTTGCAGTTGAAGCCAGCTAGTTAAAGGGAATTCCAATGCCTTCAATAAAGGACTTGCTGTTGTCATCCTGCTCTTCTTGTATGGTCATTCCCACTGGTCCTTTACCTTCTTGGTAGCTCATATTCCACGTTGAATTCCAGTATCTTCAGTAAAGGACTTGCTGCTGTCATCCTGCTCTGCTCGTGCGGTCATTCCCACTGGTCCTTTACCTTCTTGGTAGCTCATGTTCCATGTTGAATTCCAGTATCTTCAATAAATGTCTTACTGTTGTCTTCCTGCTCTGCTCGTGAAGTCATTCCCACTGGTCCTTTACCTTCTTGGTAGCTCATATTCCACGTTGAATTCCAGTACTGTATGTTCAATAAAGGTCTTGCTGTTGTCATCCTGCTCTGCTCGTG
Source organism: Geotrypetes seraphini (assembly GCF_902459505.1). NCBI lineage: Eukaryota > Metazoa > Chordata > Amphibia > Gymnophiona > Dermophiidae > Geotrypetes > Geotrypetes seraphini. The sequence goes on from NC_047092.1 coordinate 23,258,286, forward strand.
AAGTCATTCCCACTGGTCCTTTACCTTCTTGGTAGCTCATGTTCCACGTTGAATTCCAGTTCTTCAATAAAGGACTTGCTGTTGTCATCCTGCTCTGCTCGTGTAGTCATTCCCACTGGTCATTTTCCTTCTTGGTTTCATGTGGGAGTAATTTGGGTTTCTTTGCTTACTAGAGTCCAGATAGACAACATCCATTACACCTTCATTATCTACTACTTTTGTTGTCTCATTAAAGCGTTCAATAAAGTTTGTCTGAAACCATGTTGTCTGCTCTCCTGAAATCTGATTTGCTTCTAGTTGCTTCACTATCTTTTCATTATTTTTATCTCCATAATTACCCACTTCTAAAGTTAGACTAATGAGTTTGTAATTGGGCTACATCTCCTCTTTTGTGTGCAGGATTCATAGTAAAGTGCAAGTTGAAAATCCAGATAAAAATAATTCAATCTTGGCATGTTTCCATGAGCTTTCAATATTTAGAGGGTAGGGGGGATCACAGTCTCCAGGGAAAAGAGACTTCATTAGGTGTTTGCATCCATGGCATCTGCTAAAACACTGCTGGATCCTATTGGATGACCTGGACATTCAGTTTCCAGTGTTCTGTATTCATGGTAGCCCCCAGTCATGTACTGCAAGCCAAAAAAAATAGCTGAAGCTTTTTTTTAAATTATTTCTAGTAAATCAGACATTGATTCTTACGTGTGTCTCACTCATACACATGGCAGGAGTATTTCACCATTCATCATTTTAGCTTAAACCTTGCAGCATTTTAGCTTAAACCTTGCAGCAAGAGAACTCTGCTCCTTTTTCAAATAATATTCTCTTATGTAACAGGACTTCCATACCAAAATGGTGTGGGGGCCAAGATTCAACAGCAAATGGAGTTCCAGAGTTTTTATAGCCAGTGGTCAAAAGTAGATAGAACCACATCATATAGTTGACCTATGCATAAACAATGGAAAAAGACTGCACGGAAATCAGTAAACTAACAAACAATATAACTAACTAGAGAAAAGGTGGTTTATGATTATGACCTGCTGTACTATTTTCAGTTTTAAGCTAACTATCCCCCTCCCCCCCTCACCCCCCACACACTTTTACTAAGCTGTGATGGAGGTTTCTACTGCAGCCTGGAACACTAAATGCTCTGATGCTCATATAATTCCTATGAGCATCGGAGCAGCGTCAAAGCATTAGCATCCCAGGCCGCGGTAAAAACCCCTACCATGGCTTAGTATAAGAGGGTTTGTATTAAAAAGCCACACTTAGAAATGGATGCTGATTTATTAATAATTATCAAGCTCCACCACAATCTCCTTGCATAGATTCCGCTTGCGTAATATCAACTGATATCTCCTATCAATGTTCCAATAATACGCTCCTTAACTCTTTGAGCTCCTTTACTAAGGTGTGCTAGCGTTTTTAGCGCACACAGGATATTACCGCTCGCTACATGGCTAGAACTAATACTAGCTCAATGCTGGCGTTAAGGTCTAGCATGCAAGGAAATTCAGCGCATGCTATTCCAAGCGTTAATACCCTAACACAGCTTAGTAAAAGGAGCCCTTTGCTTTGGGCTGAGGCCTTCTCCTAGTAGTAAGTTTCCATGGTCATACAATCTCAAGCACTCCCCACGACTGCTCCATTAAAGCAGGAGTGGAACCAAATCTGTCTGAGAGAACATCTAACCCAGCTCCACGGGGAGAACATCTTTAAACCTACAAGAGACTTTTTCCATTCTATGGACTTTCACAACAAAACTCAAATTTCTGACCAACTGACTTTCCCGCCAAAATTCAAATTGGTGGACTGCCCTGTTTCCAGTCAGATCAGTGAACTCACTATTTACAAAGTCACACTGCAGATTTCAGAGCAGACCCTGAAGAAAGCCACAGCATGGCAGCTGAAACGTCGGTTTCTACCTGACAAAGACACAGTGAGACCCGGAAACCTGCAACAAACACAATGCCAGTTGCGGAAACCCTGAAAGAACATCTAACCCAGCTCCACGGGGAGAACATCTTTAAACCTACCAGAGACTTTTTCCATTCTATGGACTTTCACAACAAAACTCAAATTTCTGACCAACTGACTTTCCCGCCAAAATTCAAATTGGTGGACTACCCTGTTCCCAATCAGGCCAGTGAACCCACTGTTTCCAAAGTCACACTGCAGACTTCAGAGTAAACCCTGAAGAAAGCCACCGCATGGTGGTGAAAATGTCGGTTTCTACCTGACAAAGACGCAGCGAGACCCGGAAACCTGCAACAAGCTGTCTCGTGCAAGTTCATCGCAGAGGTCTTGAAAACTTGATTAGTTTGGTAACCAAGAAAGGTACAACTGCCTCTCCTCGAACTGGAGCACCACAGATCTGGTTTGATGGGGCTTCCTTCTCACTTGAGAGATCACTTTCTTTGTTAATTAGGTCTTGAACTTCATTTCCATCGCTCCACCAGTATACTCACAGTATCTTCTCCTGTGCTCTAAATACTGTGGGCGCAATAGTCAGAAAATGCTGAACGCTTACATTTACGTTCTTCAGCTAGCCTCCTGAATTTGGGCCCTGTTTCAGCCAAATTTAGGAGCATAACTTTTCAGATGAAAATTAATCGTAATTTAGGAGCTTAAAAGGTATGCTTTTAATACCCCTCCCCCCCTTTTTTTTTTTTTTTACAAAACTGCGGAAGCGGTTTTCTAGCACAGGCGAGTGTGCCGAATGCTCTGCGCTGCTTCCAACGCTCATAGGAACTCTACGAATGTTGGGAGCAGCACAGAGCATTCAACGTGCCGACCTGCGCTAAGAAAACGCTTTTGCGGTTTTGTAAAAAGGGGGGGGGGGGGCGGAATTTAGGCCTGCATTTCATTTGCCTTGATGTATGAGCCTAAACAAGAAAATCAGTTCTCAGCTCCTAATTTCATCCCCTAAATCCATCCCCGTTGCCCCCCCCCCTCTTTTTATGCTCCTAAATTTAAGAGTTTAGTAACATTTTGAGTAAACATTTGTGTACTCAGCCCTAATACATTTTCAAAGAGACCAATTTATAAGCACACCTCTCAAAGGACCCCTTTTACAAAGCTGCAGTAGTGAGTACCAGCGCAGAAAATGTGCCAAAGCCCATTCAATTGCTATGGGCTTCGGTGAATTTGCTGCGGGAGAATCTCTACCAAGGCTTTGTAAAAGGGGAAGTTAGCAGCACAAATCCTTTGAACATTTTTGGTCTATCCTATATAATAAAACCTTAGCGGCGCATGCGCTTTTAAAAAAGCGTGATCCCTGCCGCTGTGGTGTGTGATCCGTGGCCGTGTTCCATTTTAGAACCCAGCTGCAGGGATCACTCTGGCCACTCCCCCTCCTCCCGCCCTCACTCACCAACCCGAAGCGCAGGCAAGCTCTCTCCCTGCCCGCGTCCACGGCAGGGAACACACTGGAGCTTCAACTCACCAACCGCCAGCGCCGTTTCTCCTCCTCTTCCAATGCAGCCTGCGATCATGGCCGGCTTTAGCGAACCGCGCAGTAGCAGTTTCCTCTGACGCACGGGATCAAGTCAGAGGGAACGTGCTACCGAGTTGGAGAGCGGCCTGCGAGGTTCGCTAAAGCCGGCCACCACGATCGCAGGCTGCTTTAAAGAGGAGCAGGCCAGAAGACACCGGGATGGAGGGAGGGTAAGAAATGGGGCCAATACAGGGGGGGGGCAGGGGGAAAGGGAAAGGAGGCTGCTTTGGGGGGGGAGGGGTGTGCTTGGGACAGACAGCTGTGCTTGGGGGGAGGGGGAAGACAGAAGGGGCCATGGAGAGATAGGGGGAGGGAAAGGGGGCTGCTTTGGGGGGGAGGAAATGTGCTTGGGACAGACAGAAGGGGCCATGGAGAGACAGGGAGAGGGAAAGGGGGCTGCTTTGGGCGGGGGGGAAGTGTGCTGGGGACAGACAGCTTTGCTGTGGAGGGAAGACAGAAGGGGCCATGGAGAGACAGTTAGGGAGAGGGAAAGGGGGCTGCTTTGGGGGGAGAGGTGTGCTGGGGGCAGACAGCTTTGTTCGGGAGGGGGGAAGATAGAAGGACACAGACAGCGGCCAAGGAGAGAGAGAGAAAGAAACACAGACAGACAGACAGACACATCTAGACAGACAGACAGACAGACACATCTATTCTAGCACCCGTTAATGTAACGGGCTTAAAGACTAGTATTATTATTTTGTTGGCAGGTATTAAATTCCAAATGCTATCATCCAACCATCAAGACCCATCTGATTTATGGGCAATATAAAAATCTCTTCCCTAACTTAGAAAACAATTCTTGCCCATCCTAGTTCTCCTGCTAATGGGATAGAATATAGAGTGACTTGAAAATTATGAAATGCCCAAGAGAAGATCCGAGCCCTTAAAATTATTTCAAAGTACTGACTCCCTGAATAACATGTCATCTTTGATGCAAAAGTTTAATGTTTATAACTTTACTAGTCTGAAAGAAAGCTTGAATGTCTTAAAATGTAATCCTCTTTCATGAAAAAGTGAGTACATCTGAATAATGAACTTATACATGTTCTGGAAAACTCATGAAAAACAACATTTCTGGATAACAGTTATGTGTCCCAATAAATAATGTTACATCTTGCAAAGACTATTGCAAGACCAAAATGGCTCCTAAAACATTGTATTATTAGATAATACACAATGATGGTTATTTTAGAAGCTTTATTCTTGGTTTTGATGTCTGAAAATCAGCATTTAGACATCTATACTGCGTGGACATCTAAATGCCAATTTTATAAAGCCAGTACACTCATATGGGAAGGTGGTGTGATCTGGGAATGCTTTGGGCAGTTTATTTTATTTACAATGCAAGAACTTCAAATCAACAGAACTTTCATTAAATTTTAAAATAACATTCATTAACATTATCAAGTCCACTTGTCATGAACGTTATGTAACATATGACAAGATACTGAACTATATGGAATGTTGCTACTCTTTGGGATTCCGGAATCTTGCTACTCTTTGGGGATTCTGTATGGAATGTTGCTACTCTTTTGGGTTCCGGAATCTTGCTACTCTTTGGGGATTCTGTATGGAATGTTGCTACTCTTTGGGGTTCCGGAATCTTGCTTACTCTGAGATAATGGAATGTTGTTACACCTTAGGTTTTGGCCAGGTACCAGTGACCTGGATTGGCCACCATGAGAACGAGCTACTGGGCTTGATGGACCATTGGTCTGACCCAGTAAGGCTATTTTTATGTTCTTATATGACTCATTCATCGTGGCCCTCAAGGGCAGGAATATCCTACTGAACTTCTCATATAATGGTAACCAGCAGCCCTTAAATCAGGATCTCCCTCCAATACACAAATCCTTGGAAAAAGCTTGACATACAGTATGACCACACCATTCCTGATTTGCTTTTTACCTAATCCTTTCACCCATCTCAGGTATTTAAACATACAGTACCTCTACTTCCCATCTAATATTTTCCTTCCACTCCTTAAACAGACAAGGAAGGGACGTCCATGTCCAAAAAGATGGACGTTCGTAGTTAGACCTGGAACTTGGCGTGTCCAGGTTATAGAAAGGTACTCTGATTGAGCAATTCTTCACTGGCTGGAGTAAGGGAATGTGCCCTCTTTCGGAAGAGTATGCACTATTGACAGCAAATGGAAGCCCCCCCCCCCTACAAAATGTGCATCTTTTCATTTGCAAGAACACGAAAGAGCATGGGAAATGTTGTTTCAAACGAATGAACATCCTCATCAGTTTGCTTCTACCTCAGCAGACCTGAAGGCTGCAAAGATAATCAGAGATGCCACGTCTACCACATGTTGGGGTCCTCTTTCCCATCAGGAGATGGATCTAGGGATCTGGTGACATGAAAGGTTTTCTTATTTGTGTCTAGCAGTTAAGGTAAAAATAAACAAAACCTGTGGGTGCCGAGCATCCCCAAGATCAAGTACGTTCCTTTGTTGTGTCCAGGGTAAAAAAAAAAAATATATTACTTTGAAAAGTTGTTGCCTTTCAAAAGCACCCCTGGCCAATATACAGTTCCATCAGCTATTTGCTTCACTTCCAGAAAGGCGTTCATCCTGACTTCTGAACCAACAGGAAACAGCATCAGAGATGCCATTTTGTATGACATTATCGTATTACAGACACATGGGGTAGGGGGGTAGTGTATCTGATACACCGGCTATCCCTTCTCTGCCCCTCCATCGGCAGATACGAAAGGGTTAACGGTGTGGCTACAACAGGGCATAGGCCTGACCCACACAATCCTCTTTCGAGACACAGAGAAACCTCAATGGCCAAATTGCACCCATTCCCCCTTGCATAAACGGCAGTAAATCCATTCCTGCGGATCTTTGAGGTCGATCTGCCTCACTACGGACGGGAAATATTCCATCCCAGGTCCTCACTCACACTCCATCCTCCAACAGAGCAAGGTCAGAGCTCCTCTGTCTTTCGTGGCTCCCCTCTTTGCCCCCCTCCCAAACAAAACTGAGCCCTATCATAAAAGATCAGCGATGCATCCTTATCAGATCACCCCCCTCCACCCCAGCAAAAACAAAATGCATTGAACAGCTTCCATCATACCGGGAAAGGAGGGATTGTGGTACTGCCCCCCCCCCCCCAACTAGATCCTCGATCTAAGCGGGGCTACAGGGAGGGAGGGTCGGGAGGCTGGAGTCTCACCTGCATCCTGGCGGAGAAAGAGAGTGGAAGGTGGAGAGGGAGAACATTTCTGCTCGATCCGCCATCTTCTTCCAGCACTGCCTTCAGCTGACTGCAGAGCAAAATCCTAGTGATGCAGCCCGGGAGCCGGGCGGAGGCGAATGCAGCAGCCGCCCGCCTTCACTGCAGATGCTGCGAAGCCTTGGCCAAAGCCAGCCGAACCCCTCTTCCCCGAAGCAGTGCCTCCCGCCGACTGCAGAGGACTCCGCAGCCCAAGCCGGGGGAAGGGAAGGGAAGGGGCGGTGACACCTGAAGAGCTTACACCATGGCCCCTGCCTTCAGCCTCGCCCGTTTAGCTGGTTCGGCTGGTGGTGGGCAAAGGGGCGCCGAGCTGCTTGGAATGCCAGTGTGCACTGGAAGCAGATGGAAAGTCGGGGAGAAGGGGGGGGGAGGGAGGGAGGGAGAGATTCTGAGGATCAAGGAGGAGGGAGTTGGGGAGGGGCACAAAGACGCTAGTCTGTCTCAGGCGCTAAAATCCAGAAGGGCACTGCTCGAATCTTCCTTACTTGAGCATCGCCTGGGGTTTGAGCTGGGAGTAAGTAATGAGGTTCTGCAGAATGCAAGATTGGGGTTGGAAGGGGGGAAGCCTTAGGGGGAGGGCAGCCTGCTGTCCCTGAGCCAGGTGCTGATACACACAAAGGCCCCTAGGTGCAAGGGTGGTGGAGGGCTCCACATTGGGCTCTTAGTTGTTCTTGACGCCTTGCTGGAAGATGGCACACATTGTCCAATGCTCTGGTAATATAATTCAGCCTGGCAACAGTACAGAAATGAGTCCCTCCTAACCTTTGGGGAAAGCCAGCAGCCAAAATATGCACCAGGGTGGTCAAAATATTGTGGTTTACATGTTCAGGGAGATTTTTAAAAAAAAAAAAAAATTAAATACCTGAGCTGTACACTCCAAAGTCATAAGGCTGACAGAAGCAGGTGGCTCCGGATTTGTCTTCAAGAGGTGGGAGGGGTGTCACAAAAATTTGGTATAGACAGCAAGTTTGTGTTTCCTGTGTAACCATCAGTGCTTGCAAGCTGTGAAGACCAGCAGTCTTGAGAATCAGGTTCTTGAAATCCCCCTATTTCTCTGTCCCCACTAACCCAAATAATAACTGCTGCCTCCAGCCTCAACTGGACAAGTTGCAGGTCTGCTGTCCATAGGTTCTGCTTGCTATATAGTTTCTGGGTAGCATATGTGCGAGGTTTTGGTGTTGCTTCACAGGATCTAACATACATAGTAACATAGTAGATGACGGCAGATAAAGACCCGAATGGTCCATCCAGTCTGCCCAACCTGATTCACTTTAAATTTTTTTTTATTTTTTTTCTTCTTAGCTATTTCTGGGCAAAAATCACTGTGCTTGGGTTCCAACTGCCGAAATCTCCGTTAAAACCTACTCCAGCCCATCTACACCCTCCCAGCCATTGAAGCCCTCCCCAGCCCATCCCCCACCAAACTGCCATACACAGACAGTGGAGGGATTTTGTGCTATTGGGGTAACACCAGAATTTGAATATATATGTGTTTTCTTTTATTACAAGTGAGAAATCTGGGACTGATGTGTTGCATACACCTTTTTTAAATAGGCAAACTCATACAAAATTTGCAGTTAAACTATGCGACGGACTCTCACTGTTTGTTATATTGTTTGACACAGGCATTTGTTTGGTACCTTTTTGCAGTCTTTTTCACACCTTATGTACCCTGGACCCCTGAGGAAGGCGTGTCGGGTCCTTGGGTTGGTAATACGGTCGTATATTTAATGCATTTTATCATTGGTATAATAAACATTGCCTGCATCTTGTACATAGCCTGCACTTTTTGTTTGGTTTTTCCCAACAGAAGAAAAATTGAGAACTACTGTTATAGGAGACTAACCAATTTATTAAGGCATGGGTTTGAGAACCATTTTGTCAGTTGCAGCTGAGGTGAACTAGAGCTCAAAACATTTTTAATTTTCACTTTAGCACAGGGGTCTCAAAGTCCCTCCTTGAGGGCCGCAATCCAGTCGGGTTTTCAGGATTTCCCCAATGAATAGGCATGAGATCTATGTGCATGCACTGCTTTCAATGTATATTCATTGGAGAAATCCTGAAAACCCGACTGGATTGCGGCCCTCGAGGAGGGACTTTGAGATCCCTGCTTTAGCACCTTTTTAGAAGTAGCATCTCAGATCAAAAAAATGGTTCCCTCGCTGTAAAAGTGGGGCCCCCAAGTCCAAAGTACGGTTCCCTTGCAGAGAAGCATAAGCTAAATACCCAACTCTATACCTCTAAATGTGATGTTCCTACTACTTTCCTTGCTATGCTTGCCCTCACTTTCACAAGTTTTAAAATTAAAGCAACTTACCATATTCTTGCTAACAAAATTCCTACAGCAATTAAATCTTTGACCTCTGGGAAGGCTCCTGGCCCTGATGGATTGCTTTCTGAGGTTTTTTTAATTGTTTACTATGGAGCTTGTCCCTAAGTTGCATTGACTGTAGCAATCCTTCATTTCAAGTCCTACTCACCTGGGTTGTTTTTTAGAGGCTTCTGTGGGTTGTTTTACCTAAACCCAATAGATATCTTCAGTATGTTCAAAATTATTGCCTCATCTCCCTTTTGAACTTGGATTTTAAAATATATGCCAAAGTTCTTACATTTAGGTTGGAATCACAGATATCCTCCTTGATTCGCATAGACAAAGCAAGATTCATAAAGGGACGCTTTGGGGCTGATAATACATGACTGTTTTATCATCTACTACAGTGTTCTTCAACCTTTTGACACCTATGGACCGGCGGAAATAAAATAATTATTTTGTGGACCAGCACCAGTCCGCGGACCAGCAGTTGAAGAACACTGGGCTACGTCGTGCCCATCTCCACTCAATCTCCACCCCAGACCCTGCCCCCATAATAGTACTAATTGTAACACCAATTTTTCCATTCATTTTTCATATATACATACAATATAATTGTATTAACAACACATAATGTTTACCACAAAATTAAAATACACAAAGCACACTGTATGCTTTTTTTAAAAAAATTATTTATTCATTGTATAACTTACATCAAGTACAACAATATTGATACTAACATTGTAACATAGATAATACACTTGAGATTTTACAATTGATCTTTATCAAATTAAATTTATCCCCTACATTTTATATTTCATAAAATCATTGTCTTCAATAATAAAATCCCCCCTCCCCCGCCTATTTTTCATTTATACTTCTGATAATGGCCTCCACATATCCTGAAATTTATTAAAATTCCCTTTTTGAATGGCTAATGTTCTTTCCATTTTATAAATATGGCATACTGAATTCCACCAGAAACTAAAGTTCAGTCTATTCCAACTTTTCCAATTATGTGTTATTTGTTGTATGGCAACCCCTGTCAAAATGAGCAATAGTTTATTATTATTAGAGGGTATTTGGCTCTTGGCCCTCATCGCCATGCCAAATAATACTGTGTCATATGTTAATGCCACATGATTTTCTAATAAGCAATTTATCTGGCTCCAAATTGATTTCCAAAATTCCATAATAAATGGACAATAGAATGCTTTTTAACATTCATTCCTACCAGAAAACAAATGCAAATGCAAGACCAAAAACTAAAAGTACTAATATTTACAAACAAACCCTAAGATGCAAGACTCTACAAGCAGTACAACCCCAGAGGAAAAGAAACAAATGCATTTCTTCCTGAACACACAAATCAATCACTAAATAAAAAACATAAAAGCATTTCTTCTACTGTTGTTGTCTCTCTCCCTCCATGTGCCTTGCCTTCTGGCCTCCCCCCCCCCCCCCCCCCCCGGTATTATCTATGGGCCAGTCCACTGTGCGATCAACACTGCGTCTTCGGGCCAACTCCCTGAGTGCTGCATTGCACAAAGCTGTGGGCAGCGGCTCCTCAAGCGCCTCATCTGGAAGCCTCCCCTCCGACGTTGCGACGTCAGAGAGAAGGCTTCCGGTTCAGGCACAGACCGCGCGTAGGAGCCTTTTCCCTTGGCTTTGTACACTGCAGCACTCAGGGAGCCAGCCCGAAGACGCCGCATTGATCGCGCCATGGATCGGCAGCTGAAGAACGCTGTATTGGGCCCGATGGATGTGCCATCCTTGCAGACCAGCAGAAAATTTCTGCGGACCGGCACCGGTCCACGGACCGGCAGTTGAAGAACACTGATCTACTACACATGGCCCAGTCTTTTCCACATCCTATCATCAATGTATTGTTGGATGTCAGAAAAAGCATTTGACTAGGTCATATGGCAATACCTTTTCTGTGTTCTTTTGCACCTTGGGTTTCCTTTAGAATTTGTTGATATGATACACAATCACATGTTTTATGCTTCACGTGCTAGAATTGTTGCCAACCATATGCTTTCTGCGCCATTTTTTCTGTTAAATTGTGGCACAAGACAAAGGTGCCCATTATTGCCCCTTTTATATAGTTTGGTGCTAGATCACCTATTGGTGTAATATTTGGGATTTAAATGTTAATTACAGGGCAGGGCAGTTTTTAACTTTTGCAGAAGTGCAGAAAAAGTTTGGTTTGCCCAATACCCAGTTCTTCGAAAGGATTCAGATGACTCACGCTATCCAAACTCTTAACCTTCCAGTCTTTATTATGCCTGATCTCCCAATCCTCATATAGTGAAATATAAAATCATCATTAAGTACATTTCAAATTTCCCATGAATGTTGACCATCTGATTATACTAATGATCATCTGATTTTTTTTTTTAATCTTCAGATCAAACCAACAAACAAGTGAAAACATCAAGAGTGGTACAGAAGCAATGCATAAATCAGTGGTTCTTAAACCTATCCTGGGGGACCCCCAGCCAGTTGGGTTTTCAAGATATCCCTAATGAATATGCATGATTTCATGAGCTCAATTTGCATGCATGTCACCTCTATTATATGCAAATCTGCTTCATGCATATTCATTAGAAACATAGAATATGACGGCAGAAAAGGGCCTTCGGACCAACAAGTCTGCCCACTCAAATAACCCTTCCCCCTAAGTTCTTCTTTGAAGTGAACCCACATGTTGATCCCATTTGTTCTTAAAGTCAGTCATGTTATTGGCCTCAACTACCTGAAGTGGAAGATCATTCCAACGGTCAACTACCCTTTCGGTAAAGAAATACTTCCTAGTGTCACCATGAAATCTCCCGCCCCTGATTTTTAGCGGAGGCCCTCTTGTCGCCACAAGGTTCTGTAAGGAAAAAGATGTCTTCTTCCACCTCAATACGGCCAGTAACATATTTGAATGTCTCTCTGCGTTCCTCAAGAGAGTATAACTGCAACTTACCTAGACGTTCTTCATATGGGACATCCTTGAGTCCTGAAATCATCCTGGTGGCCAACCGTTGAACCGATTCTATTCTCAGCACATCTTCTGATAATGTGGCCTCCAAAATTGCACACAGTATTCCAGATGTGGTCTCACCATCGATCTGTACAGCGGCATTACCACTTCGGGCTTACGGCTGACAAAACTTCTCCGGATGCAACCCAGCATTTGTCTAGCCTTGGATGAAGCTTTCTCCACTTGATTGGCTGTCTTCATATCTTCACTAATGATTACTCCGAGGTCCCGTTCTGCAACAGTTCTAGTTAAGGTCTAGTTAAGGAATGTCTTGAAAACCTGACTGGCTGGGGCAGTGCTGTACATTTAACATGTAATAGATGATCCCTTCTTAGAAGAGCTTACAATCTAATTTATTCTCCATTTGATGCCTCAATAGAAAGTTCAACAGTTCAAATTCAGATCAACAGAAAGACAGATAAACCTACAGTATGGTCAAATGTATTTTATTGAGCTCAACAACAACAAACATGAAACAAACCACAGTTATGCAAGCTCAGCATTTTAAATAACAGTGCCCAACACCACAGAACCCAACCTCCCAAAGAAACTCTCCCCCAGCCCAACACAACCCGGCCCAAAATAAATAACCCCCCCCCCCCCCAGGGTCCTCCTTCCAAGCAATGCACAATCAGAAAAATCTAACAGTTGTCAGGTTAACCAAGAAAACAAATGGAAACAAAATGGAAAAAATCAACAGTTCAGCAAGCGGCTACAAGCCAGCGGGGTCATAGTAGTCCAAAACGGTTCCCAGGTACGCTGAAAAATATGGCCTGGAGGAGAAGAAAGGTCGATCACATCTCTGCGTTCCCACATCAAAAGGGAAATCATCCGGCATCTCCAAAGAGAGTAATCTGGAGCAGCAGCATCAAGCCAGGTAAGTAAGAGGCACTTCAGGGCCACTAGAACAGTCCATTTGAGGAAAGTGGCAGCCCCCCTCACACAAGGGAAATAATGAGGAACAGTTCCAAACAATATCAAAGGGGAGCAATGGACGGTAATGTTCCAAATGCGCTCCACAAAAACAAAAACTGCAGTCCAAAATGTCTGAACAGTAGGGCAAGCCCAAAGCATGTGTCCCAAGCTCGCCTCAGGAGCCTGACAACGAAGACAGGCAGCAGATTCTCGCAAGTGGGAGAAATAAGCCCTCCTGGGAGAGATATACAAACGGAAAACCAGCTTATAATGTTGTTCCCAGAAAGTGGTGTACTTCCGAAAAGCAGGCAATCTACGGATAGCTTGCAGAAGCACATCATCCGGCAATTCCACCGCCAGGTATAAACCTACAGTATATAAAATGAATTAAATAAAATGACTAGAAAGTTAGTATTAAAGGAATAATACAATTAAAGGGCGCAAAGCTGATACAAATGAAAAAGAATGACAGAAAATGGAATGATCCAGCACAAATTACTGAGTAAAAAAAAAAAATCAGTAAAGAATATTATAGGAGACTGAAACTGATATTGAAAAAGGGCTTTACAGCATGGTACAAGATACAAAACATCAATAATAATAATAATAATAACTTTATTCTTGTATACCGCAATACCATGGAAGTTCAATGCGGTTAACAGAGGAAGAGACTGTACATTTACAGCGAAGTTACAAACATGGCAATGGTAAGACATATAATATATAGGAGTAACAAGGACAGACCGTTTAGATAAACAGAATCGATTATGAGAGGCCATATAGTGGCTTGGCAAGGTAGGAGGGTTCAGAGTTTGGAGGCATATCAAGTGCAGGGGAGGGGTCCATGTTTCTGATCTTCTGACAGTCACACAACAAAAGTCCAACTGCTGCACTAAGCGTGGATGAACTATCCAACAGGCAATGTATGAGTGCATATTTCGCTAGCTCTGTTCCGGTTATCGCATAATTTAACAATTGCTTTAATTTTTGATTCACTCTCATATATCGTAACTCTGCTCCTGGTAATGTCTACAAGTAGGCACGCTCTTTCCTTGCACTTATACCTGAAAATCTTACTTACGCTTTTAAAATATGCTCTAGATATGGAAAATCCTTTATAAAATTATCCCCCCAAATCATAAAGCAACATCCACACATAGGAAGCCAGAAGGCATTATTCTTACAGGCACAGCACTCTGCATTTTCATGCAGCTTTTGAACTGTAGATTAGTTCCAGAAAATTCTCTACCAGTTGGATTTGAAAGTAAGAAGACTCCCTGATCCCTACCAGATAATCTATAAGATCTACCTTATGCCAAGACCATATACCCCAAATGCCAAAAAAAAGGTATGACCAGCTGTCATACCTAATAATCTAGAAGTTCTGAAGTATGAAAATAACCAAAAACAAGCACTCTTTATCTTTGCACTTCAACAAGCTTAAATAACAAACAGTATTAAGCATTAGAAGTTGAAAAACAAGACAACATATAACTCTTTAAAATATTAAACAACAAACAAGGAAAAACAGTACAGGCATAGTTACTTTAGCAATCACATGTAAAGGGGGTGCAATAGGACTTGATATGCCACTTTTTCTGTGTGGTTTACACACTCAAAGCAGTTTGATAGCCATGCAGATGGTAACCCGAAATTGGAAGAACTATGACCGCCTAAATTTTCCTTTCTGATGGGCAAATTTGTTCTCCAGCTATAGATATGAAAAAATGAATGCCGATAGTTTGGAGCACAGTAACTTATTTAAGCTGGTTTGGGGGCCGTTGACATCATGTATTACCTCACTATAGTAGGTCTTTGATTATGAGTCAGTTTTGGTTTATTTTCGTACACATCCAGGAAAGGGTGGTGGGGGCTATTTCTGTCCTAATTTACTTTTGAGTATGTCCACCTGGGGTGGGAAGATATTTTTAATCTGAATAGGGTAAGGTTATTGGGATAGTCTATGTTTCTGTGTTTTATTGAATAATCAGTGGGTGGTGGGGTGAGTGGGAGAAAATGGTTGGTTATGCATATTTGTAAGTTGAATGTGCTTTTATTAACTTATTATATGATATATATTTGTGTATTGCACTTTTGAATTTAGAAAATCAATAAAAAATTTTTTTTTTTTTTTTTTAAAGCAGTTTACAAATTTTAGACAGAAACTTATTTTGTACCTGGGGCAATGAAGTGTTTAGTGACTTGCTCAGAGTAACTCACTCTCCTGGATTTATAGACAGATTTCTCATCCCTCACTGTCCAACTAGAACACTTCAATCCGGTAACCAATACCTTCTAATTATTCCTTCCCCAATCCCTACGTCATCTTTTCTACGATACCACTAGAAAGAAGATTTTCTCTGTTACAGCACCAGCACTGTGGAATTCCTTACCCTCACATCTCCGACAAGAAATACCTATGGACAAATTTACAATTAATCTAAAGACCTACCTTTTCAAAGACGCTTATGACAAGTAATCTCCAGACTTTAGAAAGAAGGAAGAGCATATCCACCTCCCTCTGTATAGACCTTTATTGTCTCTCTCGCAAATTGTATTTCCCCCCATCCCTCTTGTCTCATGATGTCACTTAAGTCTGTTGTCTAATTTTTGTTCCCCCTTGATTTTATCTGTTCATGACCTTGTACACCGCTTAGACAATCTTTTAAGTGGTATATCAAATGTTAAATAAAACTTGAAACTTGGAAACAAGGAGATGCAGTGGGAATCAAACTCACAACCTCAAGGTGTTGAGGGCAGCTCTAACTATACCTCCACTCAAAGTTCAAAGCCTGGCACGGGAATGGTTAAGAGACCAATTTAACCTGATAGGCTGATAATTATAAGGACAGGACAGTGAACTACAGACAGATGGTTTACAGCCAACCCCCAAACAAAACAAAAACTGGCAAAACAGACAGAACTAGATGTAAAGCAGAACTGAAATGATTATATATCTCATTTCTGAATGTGATATGCTGATTTTAGAAGACCTGCAGTCAGAAAAACACAATAAGGTAACATGACTCATCCACTGGAAACTGTGAATAACTGTGCAGTCCTAGTCTACCTGAAAAATACTCCAGGATCACAACCCTGACAGAATTGTAAAGAATGAGGAAGTTGTGATCACCTGAGATATTTCCATTCCCACTGATTTAAAAAAAAAAAAAAAATAGATGCAAGAAAATTGGATATTGCTTTACAGGACAAAACACATGATTTTGTAAAAGGGGTGGTGGTAAATTCCTACAATCCTTGGGCATTTCAAATATAAAAGACATAACTCCATCAATTTTGTAAAATAAAAAACAAAACTATATAATATGGAACAGCATATATTTTGTGCTGAATTTCTGTGATTCCCAGATACAGTAAAGCATAATTTGTTCCAAAAACATGTTTGTAATCCAAAACACTCGTATATCAAAGCAAATGTCCCCATAAGAAATAATGGAAACTCGGATGATTCACTCCACAACCCAAAAACTTTCATACAAAATACCATATGTACTCGTATTGTAAGATCTCGCTCGTTTAGAACAGTCACTGCACTCCTGCAGCATCAGAGAGAGAAGAACCATCGGTTCAGCTGTGATGATGTGATGCGTGTATACTGTACATACTTGTATTGCAAGACCTCGCTCGTTTAGAACAGTCACTACACTCCTGCAGCGTCAGAGAGAAAACTATCGACTCAGTTGTAATGTGCGTATACTGTACATACTCGTATTGCAAGGCCTCGCTTGTTTAGAACAGTCATTACGCTCTTGCAGCGTCAGAGAGAGAAGAACCACTGGCTCAACTGTGATGCGTGTATACTGTATGTACTTGTATTGCAAGACATTGCTTGTATATCAAGTTAAAATTTAATAAAATGTTTTGCTTGTCTTGCAAAACACTTTCATACCAAGTTACTTGCAATCCAAGGTTTTACTGTACTTGGATATGACCTAAATTAATGGAAAGACTAGGCAGCATTGGCTGGATCTGCCACACATGAACACATAATAACAACAATACTGCAGAAGCAATGTACTAGATGCCTTTATATCAATCGATGAATGTTGTTTTAATATGGTCCACCTTTGTGATAAAGGAACACTTTGTCTATCAGCGACCCACTGATATGCAGCTCTTCAAGGCATCCCTATTTTACTATGAGGTTCAGGTTTATAGAACATCATTGTGGCCCATGGTTCATAGACAACCCCGCTAAAGACAAAGGCGCGCGCCAACAACTGAGCGCAAGACGGAGGCGCGCGCCGAAGAAAATTACAGTTTATAGGGGCTCTGACAGGGGTTTTTGTTGGGGAGCCCCCCCAGTTTACTTAATAGAGATCGCGCCGGCGTTGTTGGGGGCTTGGGGGGTTGTAACCCTCCACATTTTACTGTAAACTTAACTTTTTCCCTAAAAACAGGGAAAAAGTGAAGTTTTCAGTAAAATGTGGGGGGTTACAAACCCCCACACCCCTCACAACGCCCCCACAACGCGGTGCGATCTCTATTAAGTAAAGGGGGGGGTTCCCCCCCACACTCCCCCCCCATCGGAGCCGTAAAAACTGTAATTTTCTGCGGCGCGCACCTCCGCACGGCGCTCAATTGTCTGCGCACGCCTTTGTCCCGGCGCGCTTTTGACCTGACACCGTGGCCCATAAAGGATTTCTTCAGACCCCTGAGGAAGATGTATTAATTGAAACATGGACCATGTTGGGACTTTGTTCCTTTATCACAAAGGTGGACCACATTAACACAATATTCATTGAAAGATATATAGACTCGGCATCTACTACATCACTTCGGCAGTATTTTTTTTTTTGGGGGGGGAAGGTTCTGTTGTTTGACATCTACTGCAGTGTCATTGGATTCCTCTCTTTGGACATAATAACAACAACAACAACAACAAAATGTAACAGAACAAATGCCTTACAAAATTATAAAAATCAAAGGCTTACATAAATTGCTATTAGTCAGTTTCTAAAAGAAATGGAAGGGAAAAGAGGAAAAAACTGAAGAGTAGCAGAATTCTTAAATGGTAGAAAGATGCATTTCTCATCTTGGGACAAAACAAAGGGGTTCCCCTACTTTGGAGGCAATGCTATAAGTGTGTGCTTGCATCTAAGTGCAATCAAATTCCATTATACAATACTAGTGTTAACCTATATCATTATGCTTTAAATGGAAGCTTCGCCCACGCTCTGCCAATGCAAATAGCCCTTGAAGTGGAGGAATAGCCTAGTGGTTAGTACAGCGGCCTGAGAGCCAGAAACGAACTACAAGCGGCAGATCCGCGAGGTCCGTCAGGTCCGCGTTTTACCCCTTCCCTGCTCTGACTGCACTGAATAGAGATGTAAGAAAGTGCAAACGTAATGCTCAACAAACGGTCTCGCTAGATATATAATTGAGAAATTAGTGGTTTGTGGCAGCACAGCTTGAGTAAACACAATAATCTCAGAATCTCTCTCGTAAGAGAAACTATCTCCGGGAAATCTCTCCAGTGGTGGGGGTGGGGGGGCGTTTCTGCTACAGGATGTGATGAAAGTTCAACTGGAGAAATGCCTAAAGCCTTTAGCCAAGCTATGATGCTGACACTATTGTTCGGAGATGCACTCCTGAGTTTTTCGTGTTAGGACTTTGCTTTACCTAACACATCGGGGAAATGTCTTGGCAAAATATGACGCCTGCATCGGGATGATGCACTCAACATGCCGAACTAGAATAACAGTGGCAAATCTCCCGAGGCAGCAGAAGGGAACTGTGCTCAGAGGATCTGGTCTATGCAATGGAAGACTTGGTAGATAACCGGAGAAAGCTCCAGCTGAAAACAAACACGTTGACAGAAACGTCTTGAACTGCGGTGCTCCGGCAAGGACTCTGGCTGTCTCCTTGGTGGGGAGCTGTCCGTGTCCCAGTGGTGCTGAAACGCTGCTTGCTGTAAAGGATTTGCGCAGGTGTGCTGCAGTTTAAAGGAGCTCCCTGGGGTCCTTGCTGGAGACAGATATCAGGGAAGGGAGAAACACAAATACCTGAGTTTTGCAGTGATACAGCTATTACAGGGAAGCCGTAACTACTGAGGACCCTTAATGTAAAGATAGATTCAACATATTTTACAGGACAAAGCACGAGTTTGGCATTACTAACAAAAGTGTCAATATAAGGAGGCTATTTTTGCACACTGTTTTGGGAAAGGTGCAATTGGATACCAAGAAAACATGGCAGAATGATACAAAAATTGTCCCCATGCTATATGGCACCACTTGGCTTGATTGAATTAAACATCTAAGCACCTAAGATATAAACATTAAGCATCTAAGATATAAAGAGGTAAAAATAAAAGGACATAAGAATAAGGGAGACATGGGATAGCCACTAGAGCTGGTGAGAGAAGCAGGCATTTGGAGTGCAGGTAGGAGAGAGAGAGTGCATGGATGGGGTGGCCCACCACCACCTCAGCGAACGAGAGCTAAAGGAACCCCTCCCCTCCCCCACCAGGAGTGTGCGGGCAACTGACCACAGCTGGATTGAGGAAAGGGCAAGGGATCCCTTAGCTGGCACCGCTGGAAGGCGGCTTCAGTGAGGGTCTGAGTAGGGAGAGCGACAGAAAGAAAGAAAGAAATAAAGATAGACAGCGGGAGGGAGAAAGAAAGATAGAAAGAAATAAAGAAAGATAGATGAGGCAGGGAGAGAGACAGAAAGAAAGAAAGGAAGAAAGAGACAGGGGGGCAGGAGAAAGACAGACAGACATCTATTCTAGCACCCGTTAATGTAACAGGCTTAAACACTAGTTACACCATATTTTGCATGTTTCCAAAGTAATATATAAAGAGGTAAAAATAAAAGGACAAAAATGATAAAATAGTGATAATACTACAATAACACCCAAAATAGATACCAGTTGAGAAAGCTTATACTGCATCACTTTACAATAACCAGTTTTCTTCTTACAATCTCCAGTGTTGTTCCATATACAGCCCTAACAGTGCCAACATTGGCTCTATCGAGGTACCACTTAAAATATAGAGGAGAGTGTATTGCAGTGGTTAGAACTACAGCCTCAGCACCCTACGGTTGTGGGTTCAAAACCCCACACTGCTCCTTGTGACCCTAGGCAAGTCGCTTAATCCTCTGCTTCCCCAGGTACATTACACTGTGAGTCTGCCGGAAAAGATAGGGAAAATGTAACCCATTCTGGGCTCTTTTGGGATGACAGGCTAATGAATAAATATAAATTTCTTTGGGATTGTGTTTTTTTGGGGGGGTTTTTTATAACATGCCTTCCTTTTTTTGTAATATGTTAAATATGAAAACATTGTCAGATATCTCATATTGAGTTTTATGAGGTGTTGGCAAACAGTAACCAAATGATCTATCTCTTCTTTAAAGGACTATTTTAGTTGCCCTACCTAGTCCGGTGGTCTCCAGCCTTTTTCATGAAAATGGCCTGTATTCTATACATGGCACCTTAACTTAGGGGTTAAAAAAAATTATTCAAGGCGCCTACCAATGCCTAAAAAATAACACCTGCATTGCCCCTACAAAGGTGCTTTATAATGCCTAATGCCATTGTAGACGTGGCTAACACCGAAAAGTGGTATTAGTTGTCAAAGCACCTCCATAGGTGCAATTCATGTGAAAGGCAGGTGCCGGAAACGTAGGCCTTGAAAACCCTGGCCTACATTTCCAGCGTCTACCTTTCCCGAAGATGCAATTCTATAAATAGCACCATCACGTGATTAACGGTGGCCGTTTTTAAGGTGGTTGAGCATGACAGTGCCATTTATAGAATCCAGTCAACGTGAATACAAGCAAGCCCTGAGGGCCACCAAAAGATTTCAAGCTTCTACATTTAAGCCTACTAGTTAAATACATCATTGAAAATTTTCTTTTTATCATGCGCTCTTTTATGTTTTAACAGTGCCTTTTTGTAAGCATAAGACAAAAAATATTTAGACAATAAAAGTATCGAGTGAATGCGATCAAGATTGTTATCATTGTGAGTAATGACGTCAGTGATAAATAGTATTATAATGTGCATGCCCGGTGTCAATAGTTGACCTGGCGCCATCTTTGAATGCAAGTGCTAAGAATCAGCCAAAAAGCTGCACGCAGTAAGTACACATTGGATGAAATGTTTAGCAACTTGCAGTTTGATTGTCACAAGTCTGAGTTTTTAATAGTATTTTTGTGGATTGTAGCGCTCATAGACCCATGAACAAGGCAAATAACAGCAGCGAAACGGACCCCAACAACTTTACGGACTACCGACAACTTTAAGATAAGTGCGAGTGTTTATTTGCACTTCACTTGAAATGTTTTTTAATGTTATAATTTGCATAATAGCACTAGAACTTTCACTGCAAGAGGTTTTTGATCAATGAACGAGGCCTTACCTGCTTTAAAAACTGATTGTCATTAATCGTTGCAAGCTTCTGAGATCTTTTCCTCTCTTTACTGATAGAGACATGCAAGTTGGTGTTGTGACCTTCCACACAGTGTCATAGTGAGGGAGGGCTGACCGCCCTGGGCACCATCTTTGCAGGGGTGCTGGAACCTCGCTTCCTCTCCACCCACCTACCTCTTCAAAATCTTTGCAGGTAGTGAGCAGCAGCTCCAAGCTATTGCTCACGCTGGCCTCTGCTCTCTTTCTGATGTCACTTCCTTTTATGTTTTGTGGAAAGTTTCTTCATTGGCTGGCTTTGATTTGACAGAAAACTACCTTTAATGTTTAATTAATAAACTGTTTGGCATGAACTCTGACCCCAGCAAAAGCGTTTAACTAGCTGCGGTTTGAGCATGTCAGATTCTTTTCTAGGTTTTGTGAGCAAGAAATGTTGCTGGGTTTTGTTTTGGTTTTTTTAAATCTTCTCTATCTTTTTTATGTTCTCAAATTGTGCCTGGTATTCATTTGGAATTTATAGCTTTACAGTGTATAAAAATTAGGCGTTGCATTCCTGTTTTTAGGCTTTGTGGATTGGAAGTGCTGACTCGCAGAGGTTGTGTTTGTCATTCCCCGGCAGGTATGTTTTCAATATTTAATAAATGAATTGTCCAATGCAAAAAATGTTTCACACCATCATAGGACTACACTTTGTGTGAAAATTATATAGTGCACACATCAATAAAGTGCAGTTCAATCTTCATCATAAAATTCTTTTTATGTATATTTTTTTATTTTCTTTATTTTGTTACTGACTTATCAGAACTAAACGCTTAAAAAAGCACAAAATCAAGTAATTATCTCAAGTTTTCACTAAAGGGCACCTCTGTATGTTATATTTTTCTCAATGTCTCGTCATACTTCAAAATTTCTTGTAAATCAAGCTTCTAGGCTCTACCAAGCTCAGTTTTGGTTTAAAAACCCTTCCGCAGGAGCCTTATATATGACTAGTCTTTAAGCCCGTTACATTAACGGGTGCTAGAATAGATGTGTGTGTCTGTCTTTCTTTCTCTCTCTCCTTGGCTGCTTTCTGTCTGTCTGTCTCTCTTTCCTTCTTTCTGTCTCTCTCTTTCCTCGGCTGTCCACCACCACCCCTTGCCTGCTCCCCCCCATCCAGCAGCAGCCCTTCTCCCTTCGTTTTACATCTCCCCTATTCACCTTCCCTGCTCCCCCTGTCCTGCAGTAGGCCATCTCCTGTCCTTTTACCTCCCCCTCTGTCCAGCAGCACCTCTTCCCTGCTCCCCCTGTCCAGCAGTAGGCCTTAACCCTTCTTGTTACCTCTCCCCCTGTCCAGCAGCACCCCTTACCTGCTCCTCCTGTCCAACATCCAGCTTCCTGATCTCTTCTGGCCCACCGGCACGAACTGCTGCCGCCGCTGCTACTGTTCCAGGTATTGCTGGGTAAAGCTCGCACTGCAATTTCCTCTGCTGTCTCCTCTTTCAACAGTATTTCCTTCTGTTGCTGCTTTTGCCGTTCATTCTCCTCGTTGCGTCTGCCCTCCTCTTCAAAGCAGCCTGCTGAGGTTCGCCGGCCGGTTGTAGTGAACCTCGCAGGCCGCTCTCCACCTCGGTAGCATGTACCCTCTGATGCGATCGCATCAAACGGAATGTGCTACCGAGGCGGAGATCGGCCTGTGAGGTTCACTACAGCCGGCCGGCGAGCCTCAGCAGGCTGCTCTGAAGAGGAGCAGCAGCGGCGGCAGCGGTTGGTGAGTGAGGGCGGGAGGGGGGAGTCACCAGCGTGTTCCCTGCCTCCGTGTTTGAAAATGGAATTCGGCATGGAGGGACACATTATGCTGTCAGGGAACAAGCCGTCCTAAGTGCGCATGCTCGCTTAGGATTTTATTATAGAGGATAAGAGAGCCAAAATCACATAAAATTTCCAAAGAGGAGCACATGGTTGAGAAAGCAGTGCTGCCCATGAATGAGAAGAAGAAGAACGTGCCAAAGCATTTAAACTACCGGGCAGACATCATCAAGGCAAAATAACTATTCAAAACTTTATTGTTCACACACTACTACAAAAAGGAAAATTCTTGTTCATAACAAAGAATTCCATGCAATGTTTTCATTTAACCAATGGGGTCATAACGGAGTCCAGTTCCAAGAATCCAGTATTGCTCCCACGTATGTATGCGGGTTCTTTTGTCTCCCATAAAGGAGTCAGAAATTTGTTCAATTACAAACCATTGCAGATCTTGAAAAGTATGGGTTGTTTCCATACAATGGGGGCTGTGGCCACTGCTTTATGTATTCTGCTTTTATGTTCCAATAGTCTTATCTTAAGCTGGATAATTAACGTTCGTTTCCCTGACGAAGCTTTTTGCGAAACAGGGGGCCCTGTTGGAAATCGTGGTGAACAGTGTGCAAGCAGTGGAGATTGAGTGGCCACTTTGCACTTAGCTCATGCTCCACTTTATGGGTTTTTCCTGCTCCTACAGCCCAGCACTACGAAGATTACCTTTTCAGATAAGTGTGACAATATTTTGATATTTATGCAACTGTTATTTAATTAAGAAAAAATTTTTTTTGCACTTATCTTTGGAGTTTTTCAGACCGAGGATGTGTCTTCCTGCCTCAATGATTGTATATTGAGGTAGGTCTGTCTATGTGGGAATTCTATTTTGCAGATACCCCTAGTAGACACTGTGGTCTTTTCTCCAATTTTGAGTTTGATTGGGGCTCAATGGTATTGATGTGGGTAGTGCTGGGTGGATTATTGGATGAGTATTCTTGAAGATATTGTAATGCCTTCCTACATGCGGCTGCTGGCAAGGACAAACTATAATATATATGACCCCCCCCCCCCACACACACTGATTTACATGTTGTGGAGCCACGTAGGTCATATTTCTTGCCACTGAATGGATGAACAAAAGTATCACAGTTTAATGACGTAGCGCAAGCTCCACACTCATTACAGGAATGATGACCCCTGCTCTACTCATCTCTCCTGAATGTGCCATCATCTTCACAGTTGTTAAATGATTAGCAAGGTTTTTAGGTCTAGAAAAAGCAGTGTAGGGACCCTCTCTAAAAGCTTCATGCATGGACAAAACATGCCAGTGTTTCTGAATAATTCTAGACAACGTAAGGGCTTTGTCTGAGTATGTTAATGTACAGACTTGTTTGTCCATGGAACTCACTAATTATTTATTGTAAGTGATTTAGAGGCTAGTGGTTGCCTTTATTAGAGGATTCCGACTTATCTTAACTATTCTTACAGGGTATGTTTTGTACGTTCAGTATTTAATAAGCAAAATGTGTCACATTCCTTTTGATGGACTCTTGCACAATGTCACAGAATCTCATTTTTCTCTAATTTTAAATTCACATTAAACGTATATGTCATCAATTTTATTAGCAAAGAAAGTCAATTTTTCGTTTTGCCACATGTCTAATTTCATGACAATTGAAAGTCCCATTATTTGCCATTACCTAGTGAAAACAATTTGAGGCGAATGGAGAACATGAGCCCCCACCCAGGGCAGAATTAACCAATAGGCCAAGTAGGCACATGCCTAGGGCCCGTAATGGTCAGGGGGGCCCGATGAAGGAGGGCATCAACATTGTTTTTTCCAAACGGCGATGGGCCCTTCCAGCATCGATTGGCAATGCGAGCCCCTCCCCAATTGGCAATGCGGCCCCCCCCCTCGATGGAAAGTAAGACAAGCAAGCAATGCGGGTAAGAAAGGCTATGAGAACTGTGTGCAAGCGGTGCTGCTTGCCCAAAGCTTCCCCCTGATGCAGCTTCCTGTTTCCGCCTGGGCGTATGGTGGGGTGGGGCAGGGGCCCTGTGTACTTGTGGGCCTAAGGGCCCTCGACGAATTAATCCTGCCCTGGCCCCACCTACTCGTATGTCCACAGGCCCATGGTAAGATGGCACCCACACATTTTGGGCCATTTTACTCTGCTGCACTAGTAAATGGACCCAGCGCACCCTACCATGGAACCTTCCCACCTTAGGACACCTTAGTAAGAGTCCCTTAGAAAATACAGCAAGTCACTGGCGCAAACATTCAAAAACTACCATGTGATATTATTACTCCAGGCAGAATTCTGTGAGGGCAGAATTCAGTGCAGACGCAGGCAGTAGAGGAGGAAGTGAACCACTGCACAGCAGGTTACTTCCTCCTCCTGTACCATGACTGTTTATGTGAACCACGACCTCGCATGGTGCAGAATTCTGCCCAAAGTCTTTAGCGCCTCCCGTGGTAGTCCATTTTATTACTGTGTTAGGTATGCATTAGCACCTAATGTAGCTTAGTAAAAGGGTCCCTTAGAGACATCATATAGGCCTTGATAAAAACGCAGATTAAAGGATAATTAGAAATATTGCTCTCAGTATGAGCTTTATTTTGGTGATCTACAGGCAATGTCAAGTCTCACAAGCCACTGAGCACAGGGCAACGAGCCTAGAATGGAAGAAGTAATTGGATGGATGTCGTAAGCTTATTCTTGGCACATTCCCTTCAAGGCTCTTATATCTCCAACATCTTTTAGACATTGCTTTTAAAATCCCACGGTCAGCAGCTGAACAAATAAAACAGCTCCGGAAGTGGGTGATCAGCAACTCTCAGGGCACAGAGTTCAGTAGATGCTCTGCCTTAGCAGACTCCATCATATGCAGTCTGAAAGCAAACTAACAACATAATAACTGGAAATGTTTTGGCATGAAATTGCCCTGTATTGGTAGCATGGAATACTGCTACACCTTGGGTTTTGCCAGGTGCTGGTGACCTGGATTGGCCACCGTGAGAATGGGCTACTGGGCTTGATGGACCATTGGTCTGACCCAGTAAGGCTATTCTTATGTTTTTATGTAAACAAGGAACAATGTGCGTGAAAGGTGGATGCAATAAAACTTGGTTACGGCTAAGTTAGAAAACCAGTGGGTGTTATTTTTGACAATGATTATGCTTGTATGTTCCCAACTCAACCAAACTGGCCTTAGTGCGCCCTTACATGAGTTTTTCCTACAGCCAAGGCCATTTCTACCACATCAGTAAATGACCAATTTTCCATTTTCCTTTTTTTTTTTTTTTAATCTTTATTGATTTTCAAACTTTGACAGTGCAATACAATTAATTGAACATAAAATACTGCTTATAACGCACTATTAACTACACAAGTAATACATAAAACAATCATTTTCTTCCATCCTCCTCCCAATTATTAATACAATAAGACATATGATGTGATTACAGTATTATAATTAAGTAATTTAAATTTTCAAAATACATTTCCCTCCCCCCACCCACCCACCCTGGATGTGTAAGGAAATCTAAGAAAAGGAAAGCTATATAACCCTTATTGCAAGGTAACAAATGCAGTCAATGGACTCTAAACTTTATTAAATGAATTACTAGACCCCAAATGTTCCGCATTCATTCTCTCATATTTATATGTGATACACACATTTGCCCACCAAAAAGTGTAATTAATTCTGTCATGGCTCTTCCAATTATGTGTCAATTTTCCATTTTCTGAATTAATGGAAGGACAGGTAATTAGATAGAAGCTATAAGTTCATTCAGTAATTTCGCATTAGTGCACAGCCATTTAAAAAAATTACTATGCTAGCACATAGCGACTCCTATTTTGTATGCGTTAATCAGTTAGGTCCTGGTTCTATAAAAGACACCTACAATTAGGAACCTATTTTTTTTTTTTTTTAAATGGGTTCAATCAGCGCTAATTAAAAGCACTGTTGATTTAAAAAAAAAAATTAAATTTGCCCATAGACGTCTACATACACAGACGTCTATGTATGTGCTTTTGGAACCCGCTTTGTATAAAGCGGGATATAAATAAAACCCATAAACCATAGACCAAGGTGCCTACATGGCATGCAAGCGTGGTAAAGCGGATTCAGGGCGGAGTTTGAGCATGGAATGACTTAGGTATCAATAGGTTCCTACCTTATGCACATTCATTTAGGCCAAAAAAAATCCCTGGTCTAAATGGCAGGACGCCTAAGGATTCAACGCCTACTGGTGTTTAAGAACGCTTAGGCAGCAATAGCTGCAATTCTATAAATAATGGCTAATGGTTAAGATGCTGTTTATAGAATCATGGCCTTAGTGTGCAATAATGTAGCTGTGCTAACTGATCAACGCAGAAACACCCACTCTGCCCCAGACACACACCCCCCCCTGCAAAAAAAATTATATAGATTTTGCATGCAGTTAGCATACACAAATCTCATAATTACTGCAGGATGCCTGAGCCGTGGTGTAGTGAGGGAAGCAGAGATACCCGGTGTTACCATCTGAGCACCCCTCACTGCCCTGATATGGCCACGCCCCCCCCATACTTCTTCACCATCAGAGAGCAGGCTGGAATACCCGCTGCTCGTGCTGACTGAGCTTCCTTCTGACGTCACTTCCTGGCCCCATGAAAAGGGAGTGACGGATGAGGCTGGCGTGAGCAGCACATAGGACAGCCTGCTCGCTGCTGTCGAAGATTTGAAGAGGTAACCGTGGAGGATGCCCTTCAGAGACCCGTCCCATTCCATCTCATCACCAAGGAGGGGGTGGAGGAAGGAAAAAGGTGCCGGCGTCCTTGCCAAGTTGACACCCAGGGCGGCCTGCCCCCCGCCACTGCGCCTGAGCATGTTCCACGTTAAACCATTTTAAGCTGCGATAAGCACATGCCTGCACTTACCGCAGCTTAGTAAAAGGACCCCCGTTTTCTTTCACATTAACGGCCAAGCGCCGTTGACATTAGCACACAACCATTTTTGAAAAATTACCAGGGCAGCACTTAGCCCCACCTGTTTTTTAGGTGGCAAAGGCTCTTGCATTATCCGTGCTAACCATGGTAATGCAGAAGTGCTAATTGCTTAACAAAGGAACACCTATTCTCTGCCCTTGACATGCTCCCTCAAAATGAAAAATTAGCCCGCAGTTAGCGCACGTTCTAAAACTATTGCATGACATTGTAGCGCATCCCACCGTACTCCATTTTTTGCTGCATTAGGTGTGCATTAATACCTAATGCAGCTTAGTAAAAGGGCTCCAAAGTGTGGGGCATAAATCCTTTGCATATCGGGCCCACAATAACAAAAATAATAAGGGCTCCTTTTACAAAGCCACAGTAGCAATTCTCGCGTTGGAAACAGGAAGCTGGGCTAGATGGACCATTGGTCTAACCCAGTACAGGTGCTCTTATGTTCTCAACTCCAGCCCATTCAGATCCGTGCAGCCCAATTACTAGAGGTCTTAGACAGCAGCTCAAAGTATTATTTGTGGCATATTTGATTACCGTATTTTCACGTAGATAACGGGCACCCATGTAAAATGCGCACACGGGTATAGCACGCGGGAAACCGACATATATGTAAAAAAAATTTTATATACCGCGCACACCCATATACCGCGCATGCTGCCCCGACTCTCCCGTCGCCGCCCGACTCTCCTTTCGTCCGCCCCGACTCTCCTCTGGCCACCCCGACTCTCCTTTCCCCCTTGAAGTCCTGTCCCCACCCTGAAAGCCTGATGCCCCCCCCCCGACGTCCAATTCACCCCCCCGCAGGACCGCTCGCACCCCCACCCCAAAGGACCGCTCGCACGCACCCGCACCCCCACCCCGAAGGACCGCTCGCACGCACTCCCACCCGCACCCGCACCCTGAAGGACCGCTCGCACCCCCACAGCCTACCGACCCCCCTCCCCTCATCATGTAGAAGCTCCTACCGGTGTCCTGCTGCTTCCTCTTGGCGGTCCCGGCCCTTCTGTGAGCCCTGCGTCTGCGCTGCTTCGTCTTCCGGCGGTCCCGCCCTTTCTCTGATGTCAGACGTCAGAGAAAGGGCGGGACCGCCGGAAGACGAAGCAGCACAGACGCAGGGCTCACAGAGGGGCCGGGACCGCCAAGAGGAAACAGCAGGACACCGGTAGGAGCTTCTACATGATGAGGGGAGGGGGGTCGGTAGGCTGTGGGGGTGCGAGCGGTCCTTCAGGGTGGGGGTGCGGGTGGGAGTGCGTGCGAGCGGTCCTTCGGGGTGGGGGTGCGGGTGCTTGCGAGCGGTCCTTCGGGATGCGGGTGCGAGCGGTCCTGCGGGGGGGTGAATCGGACATCGGGGGGGGGAACTATGTAAAAAAAAATTTGTAAAACGCGCTCACGCGTATAACACGCAAGGTTATGCACGGTTTGTAAAAACCGTGTATAACGCGCGCGTTATATGCGTGAAAATACGGTACTTCTTGTTCTTTTTTGTAAACTGCTTTGGAATGTTTTTTTAATTCATGAAAGGCAATATAAGTATACAATAACATAACAAATTATCACAATATAGAACCAAAGAAAGAGAAGTGGTATATGAACAACCACATCACAACAGAACTGTCTCTACTAATTTTATAATTCACAAAAACACCCTTCAAAACACAGGGCTACGCATCAGACTTATAGCAAAAAAAGGAGAAAAGACCTCCTGTCACGGGTGAATGAACTCCTGAAGCGGGTGAATGAACACTCAAATCCCTGATGAAGCATTGTAGCGAAACAGGGAGCCCTGTTGGATTGATGTGGAAGTGTGGAAGTGTGATAATGGACATGCTTGAATAAGCTTTCAACTTACTTCCCACGGAGCAATTTTGTTCCTGCTTTCTAACCCCAGGACTACGTTTAAACAGCTATTTGTTCAGATAAGTAATGAAAATGAAATATTAATGAAAATACTTTAAAAAATAGATTTATCAAAATAGATTTGTGAGACTCTGAATTTGCTAATAGAGCTTTGAGGAGTTTTTTGACCGAGGATGTGTCTGCTGGTCTCAAACTCTGTCTGAAACCAGCTTGTCTATGTGGGAAGCTTTTTTAGAGCCCCTATTGGACACTGAGGTCTTTTCTCCTTTTTTTGCTATAAGTCTGACGCGTAGCCCTGTGTTTTGAAGGGTGTTTTTGTGAATTTTGAATTTTTGGACATCCGAAAGGATGTGTATTTGGATTTTTCTACTAATTTTATGACACATAAAATTCAGCAAGACCTTTTTTTTTTTCTTTTTTTAATTGCTTTTATGAGTAGTACACGTCTGAGAAATTTTACAATTCAGTAGGACTTTATACTTGAAACTAGTTGTCCCCTTCCGGGCAAACAGAGCACCTAAAGCATATAACATTAGTCATGATCTTCCCCCACAGGCCTGGAATAAGACTGCACCCAAACTACCACAGAAGCAGATACCTCTGTACATGAGTTTAGGTAGGACTGGCTATGGACCTGGTGAGGCCCTGGCCCAGGTGATAAAGGGTGCCAAAATCCCAGTCCAACGTACCTTCAAACTCCTGAGCACTGGTCCCCCAACCCTGTCCTGGAGGACCACTAGCCAGTCAGGTTTTCAGTATGGCCCTAATGAATATGCATGGGGCAGATCTGCATTCCTATCATCTTCATTACATGCAAATCTTTTTCATGCATATTCATTAGGACTATCCTGAAAACCTGACTGGCTGGTGGTCCTCCAGGATAGGGTTGGGAACCACTGCTCTAGAGGGACAGATGCCATTCTGGGATTTCGGCACCCCTTATCATCAGTGTCCTGAGCCAATGTCTCACCTGATTCAGCTGGAGGGGGAGATACCGGATCACAGGTGGATAGATGGGGGAGAGAGATACCAGATTGTGGAAATGGAGGGGGCATCAACACAAAAGTCCCTTGAGCTGGGCCTGAGTTGAGGTTCATAAAATTTAACAAAGGTCCAGCCTTCTAGGATCTGGGCTCCTGCTTCACATCTGAGTCTTTCTATTATCGAGCTGCTGGGTTCGTGTCAGGTATGGGAAGCAACTTTTATCAATTTATTATGATGGAACTGCCTTCAGGAGAAGGTCAACGTAAGCTCCTGTAACAAGGTCTTCGGACTGAATTCCCAGCTCTTCCATCAGCCTGTGGGCAATAGCCTCACCTTCCGCGGGAGCCTGCTCATCTTCCAACACCACCTGCACAGCAGCAAAATGCACAAGTCAGGTAGGCAAGACAGCAACATGCCTTCCATGGGGTTCTCCTGTTTTCCAGTTATAACATCTTAAAAGTAGCAAAATCATAAGACACACACGGATTTGTATACATGAGAAAGAGAAGAGCAGCTCAACCATTCAGTGCAACGTGTTTTGGCGTGAAACCACCTACATGCGAGGTGATTAAAGCTTTGGGGTCCTTTTATTTTGCTGCATTAGGCGCTCAGAGCCTGATTCTATAAATGACACCTAACTCGGGAGGCTCCAAGCAAAATAGCACCTATGGCACGTCATTCAAAGATAAGCGCCATTTGCAAAATCGCAACTAGTGGTGTCTGAATTGAGTTAGGCACCAGTATATTAAGCCAGGGTTTTCCGAGCCTAAATATCCTCGAGTGAGACATGGAAGTTTGACTGAAAAGTTATTGTGTAAATCATTTGAATGATGTTTATTGACAGTGGTTCACTTCCTCCTCTACTGCCTGCGTCTGGGTGAGAAACTGTTAGTTAAAAAAGAGATGACGATATTGGGAGTATGTTCGCAGAGTTGTTTGACTATGGAAAAACAAATATTGAAAACGAATCGGAGAGGATATATGCAATTGCAATTGTTAGATAGATTAAAACCTATGCTACCACTCCTCGCCAAACTTCACTGGCTCCCAATAATCTCCAGAATCCATTTCAAATGTTCCTGCCTGGCTTTCAAGATCATTCACGGAATCCTGCCTCCTCTTCTCCCACTGTCTTTCGACTCCTCCAGAACTGCCCAAAGGCTTAAACTAGCCTTCCCCTCTCCACGCGGCATCCACTATTCAGGCAAACTGGGAAAATCCCTTCTCTTCAAAATCACAGGTCTTTGGAACGACCTCACCACCCCGCTGCGGAACCTGAGCTCCCTTCAGTTATTCCGCAAACCACTGAAAAACCTGGCTTTTCAGCAAATTGTAGCTCTCTCCTTCCCCCCTTTCTCTCCCCCCTTCTACACATAAGTTCATGTCATCCTTTTTCTTCTTCTCTACCCACTATTTTAAGTTCTTGTAAACCGTGTCGAGCTCCATTCTCATGGAGATGATGCGGTATATAAACTTAAGGTTTAGATTAGATTAGATGATTTCCGTAGTGTGGTGCAAGCAGTAACACTAAGTAGAGTGGACTATTGCAATTCTCTTTACTTGGGAGTTACTAAAGTGAAGATGAGGGCACTGCAGATGTTAATTAACTCTGCAGCAAGATTGATTACTGGGGTTTCAAGAATGACTCATAACCCCAGTGTTGAACCAACTGCATCGGTTACCTATGCAGCAGAGAGTACAGTTTAAAATTCTTTCAATCGCACAGCAAATCTTATATCATGTTTCTCCAATGGCACTAAAGGAGTTTTTTTGAAATCTATCAACCCAGAAAATGTTTGAGATCTGAAAATGGTATGAAGCTGAAAATGGTATGAAGTTGAATTTAAGAACATAAGAACATAAGAAGTTGCCTCCGCTGGGGCAGACCAGAGGTCCATCCTGCCCAGCGGTCCGCTCCCGCGGTGCCCATCAGGCCCACCGCCTGAACAGTGGTCTCTGACTAATTTTATAATTTACCTCTAATCCTGTCCCTATAACCTTACCTCTACTCCTATCTGTACCCCTCAATCCCTTTGTCCTCCAGGTACCTGTCCAGACCTTCTTTGAAGCCCTGTAGCATACTTCTGCCTATCACATTCTCCGGCAGCGCGTTCCATGTATCCACCACCCTCTGGGTGAAAAAGAATTTCCTGGCGTTTGTTCTAAACCTTTCCCCTTTCAATTTCTCCGAGTGCCCCCTTGTACTTGTGGTTCCCCTTAGTTTGAAAAATCTGTCCCTGTCCACTTTTTCTATGCCCTTCATGATCTTGAAGGTTTCTATCATGTCTCCCCTGAGTTGTCGCTTTTCCAGGGAGAAAAGCCCCAGCTTTTTCAGTCTGTCAGTATATGAGAGGTCCCCCATACCCTTTATTTGCTTAGTTGCTCTTCTCTGGACTCTCTCAAGTACCTCCATGTCTTTCTTGAGGTACGGCGACCAGTACTGGAGGGTAAGATTGAATTATGGATGACCGAATTCAAACTGAAACTCAACTCAGATAAAGCCAAATTTTTTCTGGCGAGCCCGAATGAAAAATCAAAGATTCATCGATTTCTCCACATGGACAGGACTTTCCTTTTGTCGATTCCATAAAAATTCTGGGAGTGACTCTGGAATGACTTTGGAGGCACACATGGATTTATTGGTTAGAAAATGCTTCTCGATTTTATGGAAACTTAGAACCATCAGAAAATATTTTGATACAGCATCATTCCGTCTATTGGTGCAATCTTCCATTTTAAGCATGTTTGACTATTGTAACATCATTTTTTGGGAACTTTTAAGAAAACCATACAAAGACTCCGAGTTATTCAAAATTCAGCAGTTCGACTGATTTTTGGTTAAAAAAAAATGGGAACATATAAGTCTCTATTATCAAAAACTACATTGGCTGCCCCTGGAAGCAAGAGTTCTGTTTAAATTTTCTTGTCTTTGTTTCAAATCAATTTTTGGTTTGGCCCTAAGTACTTGGTTTCTCATTTTAATTTGGATTGTTCTAGAAGACCTACACATAGAATCCACATGTTTATCTACCCAACAATAAAGGGAGATGTTAGTTTCTCATGTTAAGATTGGGGCAAAAATGCTTTCTGTAGCAGGTGCCAAGCTTTGGAATGAACTGCCTGGTATTCTGCGATTCTGTGACGGAAGACTGAACTTTAAGAAAATGTTGAAAACACAATTATTTGTTAATTCCTTCATGTGCTAATACTATTTGCTGCTGAAGCCTTACCGTCCCTTAAATGTTTTTATGGGATTTTGTTTTTCCATCTTGTTGGATGAATTTGAAAAAAGGTTTTAATAATGATACTGTTAGTTAATGTTTATTGTGTTTGTTCTGTCAAAACATGTTTTAGAATTTTTAATATGTATACATGTAATTTTCTAAACCGCACAGTTTTTATGTGGTATATAAATTTTTAAATAAATAAACGTGAGTTCACTGGAGCCAATAACTGGAAAATCTACTCTTTTGGTTACTTTTGTGCTCGAACCAGATGAAACTTTACTTCAGACATTTAAATGAGCTATTTCTTGGTTCTAATATTCAAATATTTCCTGATCTCTCTTGGTTTAAAGCCAAGAAGTTCTGTCTCCTAACTTGGGTTAAACAAGAGTCCTGGCTCTGAAAGGAATTCTCATGTTAAAGTTTCCTTGTCGTCATTATATAAAATATGGTGGAAAAGATTTTTTGTTCTTTGAACCAAGTCAGCTTGTAGAATTTTTGAATGCTAGGGAAAATCCTGTTTCCTTAACTAGCTTGCCTTTGATTACTCTTATTCATCTATTTATTTTATTTTATTTCCTTATGAATTATTAGGGGGGGGGGAGGTTTCCCTTTTTTTTGTCTCCACTTTATATTATAGGCTAAAGTGCTATATTAACGATTTCCTTATAAAATTGTTTTCTTTATATCACTGCATGGAATGAATATTTTTTTCTGCTCCATTCAAGTTTAATTTTTTGAATGTAAATATGAGAAAAAGGTAATATAAATCATTTTTTTTAAAAAACAGTGTTGTATTCTGGGCAGATGAAACTCCAAACATTCACAAAAACTAAGGACTCCTTTTACTAAGCTGCAATAGCGGTTTTAGCGCGTGCTAGACGCTAACGCCAGCATTGAGCTGGCATTAGTTCTAACCACTTAGCGCAGGTTCAATGCACGTGGCAATTCTGTGCGCGCTAAAAACGCTATCACAGCTTAGTAAAAGGAGCCCTAAGTGACAAATTCGAAGAACAGAATGAAACTGAACTCCCCAAACTTTCCTTACCTCCAGCTCCACAAAGTGTCCCAGCCCTTCCACACGATCTACATGTACCCTTGTCTGGCCCACCAGGAAGAGTTGTCGTTCTTTGTTAACCACTCCAAGGATCCCACAAGACTCAGACAGCACGGCCTGTAGGAACAATCACACCATTGCAGACAGTATGACGAAAACAAAAATCGGATTACTCATTCCCAACTGGGAAGCAAAGCCAGACCACTGTTGCTTACTTTCTTAGGGTCTCTCCCAGAAGGCATGGAGCTCAGGGTTCCTATTAGAGAATGACACGGGGACAATTTTTTTCCCCGTAGGAACTCAATTTCCCATCCTGGAGAGTTCTTTTCCTGTCTCTGCCCCGTTCCTACAAGTTCTGTCCTCATCTGTAACAGCCTCAAACATTTTAAAATCATAAGTAGCAACATTCTAGAGCTCAGATTGTGATGTCATAGTACATCATTCTACCAATGCCTAAGCTCCGTCCTCATCTGCACAAGCCTCAAACACTTTAAAATCATAAGTAGCAACATTCTAGAGCTCAGATTGTGATGTCATAATACATCATTCCACCAATGCCTAAGCTCTGTCCTCATTTGCACAAGCCTGAAACACTTTAAAATCGTAAGTGTTCAAGGCTTGTGCAGTTAAAGCAGAATTTACAGGAATGGGGCAAGGACAGGGACAGTGACAAAACTCGCAGGGATGGGGAAATTGAGTTCCTGCGGGGATGGGGAAAAATTTGTCCCCGTGTCATTCTCTAGATCCTATCTCCTGGGATCACACTAGCAAACACAGATTTTTGACCACCAACTGAGTCTTTATTAATGAAAGAATTTTACAATAAAATTTTTAAACACACCCGGCATGACCATGTTTCAATACAAATCAGCCGCCAGGGATCAACAAAGCTGCAAAATATCAAAATATAAACCTATAGGCACCGGGGGTCACGGCTCTGCCAGTATTTGCCCAACACATCATCAGTGGTTAGAGAGTTTGGGGTTCAGGATGAAGATCTGGTTTATATGGGGGCAGCAGAACATCTTTTTGGTTGGGTCAAATAAACCCCTTATGCAATGGAACCTTTGGAGATTCATCTAGATGTTAACCCTTTGAAAGATCTGTTATTACGGAGAAGACATATTGCCCTTCCGTGATATCACCAATTTAGATGATTTCAATGATTTTCATTAGTAGCTCAATACCAGAGATGCGAATTTAAAATTCCAAATGAATTTTAATGAAAGAGAGAGATTCCTTTATTTTAGAAATCATAAGATAGGAGAATGGATCTTTTCGCACAAACATATCACAAATCAACAAATTCCTATCCCAGGACACTTTTTGTTGACCTCTCCCTACAGCCATACAGAAGTGGACCTGGACGGCATTGCAATGCATTCTAATGTATTACCTTTTCCCCTTTTCTTAGCAGCAACTGTGCTTCTCTCCCCTCCTACCTTCTTTGTTGTGTTGGTCTACACTTCCCCCTCCCTATTCGCGGTTTCGATGTTCGCGGTTTTGATTATCCGCATTTTTTTCCCCCAGGCCCTCCCCCCTCAGAATTGCTCGTTGGCATCGAAAAAAATGGCCCCGGGACTTGGAGGGAGGCGATCGGAAGCGGCAGGGGGGGGGCGATCGGAGGTGGAAGCGATCAGAGGCGGCGGGGGGGACAATCGGAGCAGGGACCTTACCTGGTGGTCTAGCGGTGACACAGAGCAGGAGTGATCTTCCGATACTCCTGCTCCGTGCAGAGCCGTACTGTGAGTTCCCGTGGTCTCGCGAGACTACAACAGGGAGTTCCTGTTGTAGTCTCATGAGACCATGGGAACTCAGCAGCACGGCTCTGCACGGGGAAGGAGTGTAGGAAGATCGCTCCTGCCCCGTGTCATCGCTAGACCACCAGGTATGGTCTGGGGGTGGGTCAGAGCCGGCCAGAAGTTATTAGCGATTTTTCCCTATTTGCAGCCGGCTCTGCCCTTAACCCCCGCGAATAGGGAGGGAGAAGTGTATTTCTCTAACCTTTTTAGATTGTAAGTCACCCTGAAGGTTCACCAAAAGGCAGGGTAGAAAGCCTGAAATAAACAAATAAAATACTAAGGAGTTGTCACAACCATGTAGGGCCGGCTTAACATATGGACCAGGTGAGGTTCTGACCCAGAGCGCCATCACTAAAGGGTGCCAAACGCCCACGGCCGTGACAACACCGGCCCATAAGTTAAGCTGAGATGCGGCTTGAACAAGTTCCTCCTCCTCCTCTTCCAATACAGTTGCCCAGGCCCAAAAGGATGCGGCTTCATAAGCCAGATGTCATGAGGGGGGGGGGGTGCAATGTCAGCGTCAACATCAGTGTCAGAGGAAGGCGATTTCTTCTCCCTCCCGACGCTGCTGCTCGAAACTGATGCTGGCCTATGAAGCCACATCATGTCGGGACTGGGCAGTAGGATCAGCAGAGGGATGAGGGAACTGGCCTGGGGGTGGGGGGGCAAAAATGAACCTGGGTCTGGGACGCCATAACATTTTGTGCCGGTCTTGCAGCCATGCTCGTAGTCCTTTATTTGGCACTGTTGCTCAGAAGCAACATGTGTCTTCTATGGCTCTTATGGGAGATCATAAATAATAAATAATAATAATAATAACTTTATTTTTGTATACCGCCATACCCAGTGAGTTCTAGGCGGTTCACATTAATTTAAACATAGTTACATACAGTTAAGTATTAATTGAACAGAGTTGCAGGCAACAAAGTAGATGAAGTTGGGGAGCAGGATAGAGTGGATCAAGGGGGGTGGGGGGTGGGGCGTAATAAAGGGGGAGGGAGGAGGTTTAGGTTCTTTGAGGAGGGGGCAATTAAGTGTCCTGGCCTTGGAAGAGGTGTGTTTTGAGTCATTTTCTAAAACTGAGGTAGATGGGAGCCTCGAGGATTAACTGGATATCAAAGTTTCTATTTATGTTTCCATTTATTGGCCTCAGACCCACCACTCCACCGCCTAGCAAGAACTTTCAGCGGAGAGAATGACGTGGCTCTTCATCATAGGCCCAACAAATTATATCCTTCAGCCTAATCTTATGGGAGATCAGCAGCATCTCCAAATGTCCGCTGCTTGGCACTGTTGCTCTCGTTCAACATCCAGTTACGTAAAGCAGCCGTTTCACCATCTGCCAATTAAATAAAATTTACCAATTACCAATTTCTTTGACTCAGAAGGTTATGTTTGAAAATGGATGATTTTGAGAAGAAATCCGATTATATAAAGGAAGATTTGGTCATAGGGAAACTCTAGGTATATGTATCACAAAAGCGTACAGAAGGAAAGGATTTTGGGCTCATCATGGACAATACATTGAGATCTTCTCCTTAGTGTGGTGGTAGCCAAAAAAGCAAAAAGAATATTAGGATTATTATGAAAGAAATCAAACAGAGAATATCGTAGTGCCTCTATATCTCTCCATGGCAAGACTGTACCTTAAATATTGTGTGCAATTCTGGTCATCACATCTCAAAAAAGTAACAAAGGCGGCAAACCAAAATGATTAAGGTGATGAAATGACTAACATGAGGAAAGGCTAAATGGGTTAGGACTCTTCAGCTTGGAGAAGAGATAGTTGAGAGAAGATATGGCAAAAGACTATAAAATTTTAAATGCGAATCAATTATTACTCTGTCAAAAGCTGCAAAGACTAGGGGACAGTCCATAAGTTAGAACATAAGAATAGCCATACTGGGTCAGACCAATGGTCCATCAAGCCCAGTAGCCCGTTCTCATGGTGACCAATCCAGGTCATTAGTACCTGGCCAAAACCCAAGGAGTAGCAACATTCCATTATCTCACAGTAAGCAAGAATCCGGAACCCCAAATAGTAACAACATTCCATGCAGAATCCCCAAAGAATAACAAGATTCCAGAATCCCAAAGAGTAGCAACATTCCACGCCACCGATCCAGGGCAAGCAGTGGCTTCCCCCATGTCTTTCTCAATAAGACTGTGGACTTTTCCTCCAGGAAATTGTCTAAACCTTTCTTAAAACCAGCTATGCTATCCGCTCTTACGACAACCTCTGGCAATGCGTTCCGCAGTAGCACATTTAAAATAGGAGAAAATAGTTTTTTATTCAACATATAGTTAATCCGCATAAAAGAGGACTCCCAGGTATTCCAGCGAATGCATGGGCATCAAATGGCTCTTCCTGAAGTTGACAATCCAGCTCAGGTTTCCCAGCACCTGACGCACCTGCTCCACTGTGTGTCATTCCTCGGTCAACGAGGTAGCTCTGATCAGCTAGTCATCTAAGTCAGAGTTTCTCAACATGTAGTACCGGTATCCTAAGGGGTACACGAGCCACTTTTTGGAGGTACGCAGCACTGCGTAAGTCTCCTACCTCCCCTCCCTTCCTCCTTAATGGCCGCCGCTTGGGATCCCATGCCCTCCTTCCTGCCCTCTAGTTGCCCCCCTCTGCCGAAGCCGACCCGGAAGGCTTCCCTCCAATGTCAGAGCTGATATCGGAGGGAAGCCTTCCGGGACAATGAGGGATCCAAATTACCTCCTTCCTGCCTTCAGCCACTTAGGGATGCAGGAAACAGCTCTTGCACGTGGCTGACCCAGAAGCCTTCTTTCCCCTGTCAGCCTGTACTCACTGTGACCAGACAGGATCCATACTGCAAACCTACTTTCAGCTCTCACAGTAGCTGTATAAGAAATTCACTGCCACAATGCTGGGAATGCTTACTCAAAGCTGATCTTTGGGCTGCCAGTCAGTCCGATTATACTTCCACCCCTGTGGACTACTAGATGGGCAACAGGACGGGCAGAGGAGCGAAGACTTGCACCCTGCGAGCCACTGCCGAGCCTCCTAAGAGAGCCTAATAGCCTACACTCGACCTTTGCTTAACAGAGATGAGACCACTTCAGGGATGGCCCTGAGCTCCAGAGAAAAAACTTTGCAGGCTGGCCAACAGGTACCCAAAAAGGGATCAGCCTGTCGGCTACAGACCAAAGTCTGTGAATTTTCAAGCAGGCAGAGCTTCAAATGCGCATTAAGCATGGAATTACCCAGAAAGGGGATGAAATTACATTGAATTAAAAATAAAATGAGGAGAGCACAACACAACACAACACACACAACGGCAGTCAGGCGTGCAGAAGGAAAAAAACTGTAGAGGGCGCTAAACAGTACAGTGAAGTACACCAGCGGCAGAGCGAAAAATCCGGAGCGGATTCCTTCTGCAGCATGCGGGTGTGGGGAAATAACCCAGCTGTCTAGAATGTCTCACCCATTGCACTGGAAAATTACTGAAATGATTATTAGAAGTTAAGCACAAAATATTGATTTGTATGCTTGAGTTAACTCTATCAAAATAGATTACGAAAGCAATTAAGAAACAATGACACAGTACAAACTTTGGACTTTTTCTCTGATAAAGAACAGTATCGTGTAAAACAGGGAGGAACATGAAGGACACGTTGGTACCATTAGCCTTACTTTGCTTTAGTGATAAAGGGCAATTATCATGGTTATATAGCCCCTACAAATATGAAACTGTTCCGTCTTTAATGGAGTTTTGATACTAAATCATCCACCCTACTTACAGACAAGAAAACACGCTAAGGCACTTTTCCAACTAAAATACTAAATGTGTGATAAACGTAGCTATTTGCCCCATGTAAACTACATAACCAAGAGAAAACAAAACAACAAAAAAAACGCACATTATTTAGTTTGTTTTACAACCCATCCTCCCCAGGAGCCCAGGACGGGTTACAGCGATATTATTCACAATATTTTGGAGACACAGGATTAAGGGTACATTCATAATATACTGGGGAAGTGGAGTAGGAGTCTTTTGGATATAATAATCCATAACCGACACTGTGTAGGATGAAATAGGACAATTCATTGTGGCCGTTTCATCGCGAGATGTTTCACATGGCTGCAATGAAACATTTTTCTTAGAAGCCGCTGAACACTATAGATAGGAGCATTTAATGATTCAGACCCCATGCCTTGACAAAGATAGGCGAAACGCGTCGGCAGGGGAGCGATATATGCTGACCACTAGAGAAAGCAGTGCAACACAATTTATAGAAAAAAAGAAATAAATGAAAAAAAGCTAAGTTATTATCTTTTCTATATAATTTACTATGAGGTAATAATTATCTAATTGACTACTTACAAAGCCATAGGGGATGAATGAAGATCTTAAGTTTACTTCAAAAGATCTTTCTGACACCCCATAAAATAGTATACTTCTCATCACTGAAAATTTTGTATTTGCAATGAAACATCCCATTACCGACAAAGGCACCCCAGACGTGCGATGAGAAACTGAAAGTTACGGCGGCAACTTTTTCTCCCAGGGCCTGGGATCCCCACAAGCCACCGCCGCAGAAATGCCCCAGCCCCCCCCCCCCCCTCGGTACCTAGGCTTCTCCATCAGCAACCAGCACCTGAACAGCTTCTCCCCCAGGGCTCGGGCTTCCCCCCAGCCACCATCACCTGCTTCCCAGCCTCGCCCTGCGGCCGACGCCCAGGGCGACGCCCAGGGCCGACGCTTTGAGGTCTAATTTGGGGGGGAGGGCACTGCTCCCTAAATGCCGAATCAGATTCATCGCAGCCAGTTCATCGTGCTGAAAGGGCTGTAATGAAATGGCCGCAATGAATCATCCTACACCCATGGGGAGGGGTTAATTCTAAAACCGAGCACCTTCCATTTGTCACCCTAGTGCTGCACAGAGAGTACCTATTCCATAACGACATCTGGACGCCAGGATTCCATTACAGAATACTGGCATAAACTCACACTGGTGCGCCTATAGTTAGGCCCGCCCACTTACACCAGATCAATGGCAGGTGTAAATGGGCACATCTAAGTGCAAAATGCATAACAAAGTATTCTGGAAGTTATGCATGTAAGTGAGAGACACCCCCATGTTCTAACCATGCTCTGCCCACACATACAACCCCGTGCAGTTATGCACTAAATCACTTATACGTTCCCTTACAGAATTGGCCTATAGTGCACTTACTTGCAAAAGACGCAGGTAACTGCGCATCAGTGGTTCTAGAATTGCCTTTCACAAGTGTGTGGTATGTATTTATCAAATTTTTATATTGAATTGTTTTATTGGACTGCATTTTATATATACAGGTACATTTTAAAAAATTTTACAGCTTTGTTGACCCCTAATGCAGATTTTTATTGAAACATGGCCACGTTGGGTGCATAAAACTTTTCATATACATTTATTTAGGGTTTTGTCTAATATCTGTTGTCGTTTGCTGGTTATGCTCAATACAGATCTTGTCACTTTGTTTTTCTATTCCTGGAAGCATGCTAAAATGTTTCCACTAGGACAGGGGTATCAAAGTCCCTCCTCGAGGGCCGCAATCCAGTCGGGTTTTCAGGATTTCCCCAATGACTATGCATGAGATCTATTAGCATACAATGAAAGCAATGCATGCAAATTAATCTCATGCATATTCATTGGGGAAATCCTGAAACCCCCAACTGGATTGCGATCCTCAAGGAGGGACTTTGACACCCCTGCACTAGGAGGATCTGAAGCAACTTCTGAACTCCAAAGGAATCAAAGATGGTTTACAAAGACAGCTAGAGTCTCTTCTTCAACTTAGTCCTGAAGGCACAGAAAGATGAGATGCCCTTACCGTGAG
Organism: Geotrypetes seraphini; assembly: GCF_902459505.1. Lineage (NCBI taxonomy): Eukaryota > Metazoa > Chordata > Amphibia > Gymnophiona > Dermophiidae > Geotrypetes > Geotrypetes seraphini. Next base: position 23,301,224 of record NC_047092.1, read on the forward strand.
TCTCTCAACATCAGCCGTAGGATAGATGCTGTATTTGGAAAGCTTTGGTCCGCTCAGGTCTGAACGTTTATAAAATATCAGCTGCCCCTGGTTATTCTACAGACAGGAGGAAAAGACAGATGTAATCCCTGGAACAAGGAAGGGAAGAACAGCGAAAACATACTGGAGCAAAGGATCAAGTAAGTAAGATTCGGGAAAGAGGAGAGGGGAGCAGTCACTGAACTGAGTTAAAAGTAGCACTTCTTGTTGGATCGATATGTAAATTAAATCACGCTTACCACTGTTGATTTATAATATTGGGGACAAAGGATGATGCATCGGGTACCCACCAGTTCTTCTCTCAAACATTAGCGCTGGACAAACTTACACGAAAAGTACCAAAATTATACGAATGTCAGGTCATGTGAGATGGGAGAGGCAACAAAGAAAGTTTTGCCCAGCAATATTATCGAATTGAGAGTCAGCAAGGTGGGATGTAATAGAATTATTTTTACAACTGATAACTTTATCAATGTCTTATTTTACTTCAATTTTATTGCAGCTCACTTGAAACCTTATAGTACCGGTGTCATAAAATGCAAGAAAATAAATATCCATCAGCTTCAAAAGAAATACACAGCAAAGCAAAGCCATGAATGCACATCAAAAAGGCCCCTTACACACTTAAATGTGGAGAAACATTAGCATTTAAGAACGCACGCGTCCTATATGATATTTTTTAGAACAGTGCCTCCCAAACTGTGTGCCCCAAAAAGATTTCAGGTGTGCCATGAAATTCCAGAATTTTACTTTATTTTTTTTTAATTCCCTTCATAAGTAGACACTAGAATAGATGGCATGTACATTGCGTACGCAAGTCTGTCAACGTTATGAGCGTCTGTGTGCGTAAGCCCAGACAAGCATCATTCTTTAACGCGATTGGTCCTTGAAAACTAATGGCAAGTCATTTTAGTTTTATTTTTTATGCAGTAGTTATCCTAACTTGAGCAACAAAGCAGGCTTTGTTACCATTTGGATCGTCTTATCTTAGCGAACTTGGATTTTCAGCTCTGACAGAAATTAAATTTTTTTAAAAAAGGGAACAACTGCAGACGGTGGATGATGAAATGCATGTTTGCTTGTTATCGCACTGCTTCACAGTCTTCCGTGGCTCTAACCCTGCTGCAGAGTTTGGTGTCATCCACACATTTGATAACCTCACATTTCGTCCCCGTCTCCAGATCGTTTATAAATATATTGAACAGGAGCGATCCCAACACCGACCCCTGCGGAACTCAGCTTGTGACCCGTTGCCGGTCTGAATATTGGCCCTTCACTCCAACCCTCTGTTTTCTGCCCGCCAACCAGTGTTTAATCCATCGGTGAACATCCCCCTTCACCCCGTGGTTCCACAGTTTCTTAAGCAGCCGTTCGTGGAGTACTTTGTCGAAGGCTTTTTGGAAGTCGAGGTAAATGATGTCTATGGGTTCCCCTTTGTCCATCTGGCTGTTTATTCCCTCAAAGAAGTGTAGTAAGTTCGTAGTAAGTTTCTCCTCAATACGATTCTCTTGACCTATTAACCACTTTCTTTCACCTCTTTTAAGTTCTATCAATTTGTACCTTCTTTTAATCTTTTGTAAACCGCATAGAACTTCACGGTACTATAAACTGTTATTATTATTATTATTTGCACTCATAAACAAGCACACCCATCGCATTGATTAGCAATTCTATTCTATCTACTTTAGTTTCACCATTGTTACAATTACCCACATATAGCTTAAAGAACTTTAACTAAATAACTCTCAAATGCGATGGATGCGATTGGCTTTGAGTGCAAATTAACTCAAAATGTGGTTTGACAGTTGACCAACAAACATGCATTTTATCATCTACCATCGGTAGTCACTCTCTTTTTCAATTTAATTTCTGAAAATCCAAGTTTGCAAAGAAGATCCAAAAGGTAAAAAAAAAGCCTTGATTGCTTTGTTGCTCAAGTTAGAATAACCACTGCATAAAAAATAACAATAAAATGACTTGCCATTAGTTTTCAGGGACCAATCGCGTCAAAGAATGATGCGTATCTGGGCGGTTGTGTCCTTACGCACACAGACGCTCAGAACATTGACAGGCTTGCGTATGTGACATGCATGTCATCTATTCTAGTGTATACTTATGAAGGGCATTTTAAAAATAAAATAAAATTCTTGAATCTCTAATGGTACACCCGGAATCTCTTCGGGGCACACAGTTTGAAAGACACTGCCTTATCATTCCTTATATATCACAGCTTGTCTTATTTGGGCCTGAATAACTGCAGGATCCCTGTGGCTCACAGACACACCATTAAATCCCTGATCTTCAAGCGGCCTTCATGGACATTAAAGAACGTGTCCCGTTGGACAATTCTCTCCCCCTGCGATTTGCTGAGGCGCTGGGCCGTGTTCAGAAGCTGCTCCAAATCCCGCACACGAGCCTTAATCTCCACATTGGCTGGCATCTGTAAAGGAAGGGAAGAACAGAACAGAATCTGAAGAAAAACAGTAGCAGGGCATGAGGGAATGCAAGACCACCGCTGGACCTAGTGATTCTACTTTATGAACGAGGAACCTGGAAAAATACCTCCTGAAAAACGACATGCTATATTCGATTTATGTAGCATCGGGGGATAAAGAAGGGGACCTCAGATGGGCAGGGTTTTTCTTTTTTTATAGAGCTTCTTACCAGCTGATATTAGCAGCACTATCAGCCATACGGTCTTTCGTAAAGCCTCAAAAACCTGAATTTTCGAGAATACCTTTGGATGTTCTTAGTTTCCAAGTTTATTACATATTTGATATATCATCTATCAAAGGTTACCGTCCTAGATGGTTTACAATACTACATTTTTAAAAATAAAAGAGAAGGGGGCATTCAAAGTTAAAATATCAAAGACGACACAGACAAAGACAAATAGTAACAAGGGGCACATGGGTAAGGATAAGTAAAATAGATCGAGATAAAATAAAATAGTAACAATAGGAAAGGGAAAGCGCTTCTTAAAAGGTCATCAGAGAAAAGTACCACACCCGGCTAGGAAATGACTTCCACACCAACAAGCGCGTTTGTGAGGAGATCAAGTTTCTTTATTTTTGATATACCGTCTATCTAAACAAGTGTACAATCTAAAAAGATTGAAGAAAACAATTAAAATAGGTAAATAAAAGCAATATTTTATCAAATATTTAAAAATACTAGACGGATTCACACTGACATACATGGAACAAAAGGGAAGTTGGAGATGGGAAAGGTTTTTTAAAATACATCAAAGTAAAATTAGTAAAAAAAGGAAGGTAAATGGGGAATGGTAAAACATTAAGATGGGGATCGCTTCAGAAGAAGCATTTGGTATTTCAAGGCTTCACAAGAGTTAAAGGTTTGAGAAGCGGAAGCTGGTACTAGAGAGTAAAGGCTATCATTCCTAGCAAGAAACTGCGCAACAAAATTGCTGGCTGTTACTCATCCGATGAAACATATCCAGAGAGGCCCAGTCAGAAGCATCTCCATCAAACTGCAGGAAGAAGAGAGAGAGACAGGATAACTACGTCCCAGAGGTCATTGAAGTTGATCCAGACACCAAGGAGATGCTGAAGCTGCTGGACTTTGGCAGCCTGTCCAACCTGCAGGTCACACAGCCAACTGTGAGAATGAACTTTAAAACATCCAGGGGAGGTGTTTGAAGCCACCTTGTACTATACTGTGTTCAATAAACTTGGCTATAACCCCCCTCCCCCCCAAAAAATAAAAATAACAACCTTTCGAGATTGTTACTCAGGCCTGGAAGGTTGTCGAGATGTCATTTTATTTTTCATGACTGGTAGGCATCCCTGAATAGGAAGGTCTTTAATTTGCATCTGAATTTGTCCAGGGATTCTTCGGATTTGATATCTGATGGTAGGGCATTCCATAGGGAAGGGGCAGTGACAGAGAAAATAATGTTGCGTGTGTGGAATAGCTCTCTTATGGATGGGATATTAAGTTTTGATTGTTAGATCATAGGACAGGTGATGGGGCATAGGGAATAAGGAGTTTATCGAGAAAAGTTTATTTTTAATGCACTGATTTACTGTACAACTGTGCACATGAATATGGATGCTGAGTTTTTTTTGTGAACCGCTTTAAAAATACAACAAATGAGAAGCCAGGTTTATGAACTGATCATGTTGGGAAGATACCGATCTCCCTATTTGGTTCTTATGAGAATATTAGATTTTTTTTAAGTCTTGACTTTTGTATTTAAGGTGTGTTTATATCTTTAGTACGATGTTGCTGTTCTCTTAAGTAGCCAATAAACAGATTTTTTTTTTAAAAACATACAAATGATATCACTTGAGCAAAGAATTGTGATATCCACTTCTGTTCCCTTGAGGGAGCGATCTTCTACTAAAGGTTACTGCATGTTATCTGCCACAGAACCCATTTTATTCTTATGGACTATTCTACAGATAACGTGAGTTAATCTTTAGTAAAAAGACCCTTTTGGATATGTGGAAATAAAGAACAATAAATGTGTGGCAGGTGAGACCTTTTTATTGAACAGAGTTTGTGTCTGCGCCAAGTTTTCAAGAGCAGTTAGTAAAGAAACAACTCAGTTATACTAAGTTTAACTGGTAAAGAGTCAGTTAGATCTTAGACCGTCTGTGTATACCATTAAAGCTTAATAAAAGGGAGTGTGGAATGAAAGAAACTGAAGAGATGAGACAGCAATGTTTTATGAGTATATTTAAAAGTATAGTTACACATATACTGTATTTTTCGGACCATAAGACGCACCCACCTGTACAGGAGAAAAAACCAAGAAAAAAAATTTGGTTCAGAATTTTTTCTTCTTGGTTTTTCCTCCTCTACACGTAGGTGCATCTGGTGCTTGGAAGCCCACAGCTTAAAGGCACCTGAAGCCCACAGCCACCTGTAGCCCCCCCTTTTTTTTTAGTAGCGGTGGTCCAGCATGGTCTCCTAGATGGCTGCCTTTGTATTAGAAGAGCAACGCAAAACGCAACCTTTGTGCTTCCTGCCTGGTCCCGTGAGCCAATCACAGAACCAGCCAATCACAGAGCAGTGTGACCAGGCAGGAAGCGCAAAGGTCGATGTTCTGCGTCGCTTTTCTAAGACAAAGACAGCCATCCATGAGACCGTGCTGGACCACCGCCACTAAAAAAGGTACCGGGAGGGGGGTGGGTGCGCAGTATATCGGTCCATAAGAGGCACCCTCCTTTTGGTGGGTTGAAAAAGTGCGTCTTATGGTCCGAAAAATACAATAGTTACAAGTGTATTTGCTCCACAGCTCCTCAGTATGCTCTCCTCTCTCATCTCTTCCCATACTCCCCCCAGGGCACACCGCTCATCAGATAAGTCTCTCTTATCTGTACCCTTCTCCTCTACAGCCAGCTCCAAAATCCGTCCCTCTGCTTTGCTGTACCGTATGCCTGGAACAAACTGTCTGACTCAGTACTTCAGGCTCCCTCTCTGGCAGTATTCAAATCCAAACTCAAAGCCCAAGCTTTCAATTCTAAACTTCAACCCACCTGCTAAGCACCAATATCTATCTTATCATTCCCTCTGTAATTCCCACACCTGAGCACAGTATATTGGTGCACCTTTTTGACCACTTTGTCTGTTTTGACTAGATTGTAAGCTCTTTTGAGCAAAGACTGTTTCTTCTATGCTTTGATGTACAGCGTTGCATATGTCTAGTAGCACTATAGAATTAATATGTAGTAGTATAGTTCATAGACCCTAAATCTGATGCTGGATGAGAAAATCTATTAGTTTCAAAGTGTTTACTCATCCTAATTTAAATGCTTTTCCATTTTTGTGTGCTCCAGAACAGTTGCTTAACTAAGACTGAATGAGCTCCTGGCCCAAAGTAGTGAGGGCTGCCCCACCCTCCCCCCTTCAGAGCTCTAGTTAGAAGACTGCCTCTGATGCCCAGTATAAATTGTGCCCCGTATACCACAGTCTGCACAGTACTGGATGAAGTGCCATGTCTCATGGGTGCCATATGAGTTCTAAGAATCATATTACTCCTGGGGAAAAAAACTCACCCCAGATAACCTCCAATCTGTACTACCTTCTATTGGCCAATGGCACCAAGATCAACTCTACAAGGCACGCATACCTTTTATAGAATTATGCCAATAACTTTTAGGCACACTCATTTAGATCAGTTAAAATTAGGCCTAAATGACCGTTATGCGCGCATTGGACATATTCTATAACACTGCGCTAACTTCTAGGAATGCCCCACGGGTTGGTAGATGGGAGAATTTTGCTGAAATGCTGAAAAGCTAAGTGATTTATTTAAAAACTAGTTCAATTATGAAATAAAGAAAATTAAATTAAAATATAAATAAGCTTTTCCTATGTTGTGAAGGATGAGGAACTGAACCCCAGCGAGTTAGGATTCTCTGGGGGGGGGGGGGTCTAAAATCCCATAGGTACTAACATGAATTTGTTTGCCACTTTATGAAATTGCTTTCAACATTACTGAAAATGGATACTGGAACATAAGCTAGCCAGCTTCCTAAATTCTAAGGGGTCCTTTTATCAAGCCACACTAGCAGGGTTAGCGCGTCGGACATTTCATCACACGCTAACTCCCGCGGCCGGCTAAAAAACTAACGTCTGCTCAATACAGGAGTTAGCGGCTAGCGCATCAGGCGGTTTAACGCGCAGTATTACACGCGTTAAACCCCTACCGCAGTTTGATAAAAGGACCCCTAAGCATTATTTTGCTACTATAGCTGAAAAGTGTCATGTTATTTTGCAAAGTGCCAGTTAGCAGAATTGTAGTGTTATGTCTTGACATTGTTTCATATCATTGACTGAACCATGTCAACAAAAAGTGTGGAGTTTTCAAGTGTGGAACACCGAGCTGTCATAAAGTTCCGATTCCTGCCGAAGAAAACACCAAAGGAAATCCATGAACGTATGATGTAAACATTGAGTGACAAATGGCCATCATCCTCCACAGTGAAGAAGTGGTGTGAAACTTTCAGCATGGAGATTAAATACAGTCGTATTTTAGACAGACCTTAATCCCTTCCCTAATGTTTTTCCCCATTTATGTGCTTTTCTAGATAAATTGATCTGCCTTTTTATCCCCCCCCCCCCCAAAGTTTGTCATGGGTAATGGCTGCCGTTTATATGTTTTAAGATGTTTATTTTTATATTGTAAATCGCTTAGAAAGTTCTTAAAAGCGTTTTTATCAAATTTTAAATACAACTTGAATAGTTACGAGGAAGAACTGTGAGAAGCAAGTTGCAGTTGGCAAGGTAAGAGGTGATAAGGATGTGGATAAGAGTCTTGATGCCAGATGTGCAGGCAAATCCTAATTGGTACCAAGTAACATCAACTACTGGTTTTTAGCAGCCAATTATTGCTCTTTAAATGGCCTATTAGCCAATTAAGTTGTGCACATCTCAGGATCACATCCAAATCAAGGGATGATGTCCAGATAGGTTGTTCTAAAGATCCTCCTTGCCAATCATGATTGTTGATTTAATTGTCAAAATCTCATGAAGTTAACTGAGGGGGATACAAGTCCACACTTTCCCTTAGGATGCCAAATACCATTGTGCAGGCCCTACTACTAATCATTTCTATAGCGCTGTTAGACATACACAGTATTGTACATCAAAACATAGAAGAAGAGACAGTCCCTGCTCAAAAGAGTTTACAGTCTAGTCAAGACAGACAAACTGGACAATAAGGTGCATCTATACACAGTACTCAGGTGGGAGAATTACAGAGAGAATGATAAGACAGATCCTGATGCTTAGAAGGTGGGTTGGAGTTTAGAACTGAAAGCAGCTTCAAAGCAGTGGGCCTCAGTCTGGATTTGAATACTGCCAGAAATGGAGCTTGATGTACTGAGTCAGGCAGTTTGTTCCAGGCATGTAGTACAGCCAAGCAGAAGGGACAGAGGCTGGGGTTGGCCATAGAGATAGGTACAGATAGGAGAGACTTGCCCGATGAGCAGAATACCTGGGGAGTGAGAGTGGGGGGGAGTACGAGGAGTGATGAAAGATAACGAGGAACTGTGGAGCAAATAAGAGGAGTTTAAACTGCATGTAGAAATGGATATGGAGCCAATGAAGTGGCTTGAGGAGAGGGGTAATGTGGGCATAGCGATGCTAATGGGATATGATGCATGCAGCAGAGTTCTAAACAGAGTTTAGCTGGTGAAGAGGGTCTCAGCAGTGCACTCAAAAAGGATGGGTCTTATCCTTGTCTTATGTTTATCTCCTCTTCTGTTGGATTTTGTTATTGTTATGTTAACTGTTTAGATCAGGGGTGTCCAACCTTTTAGCTTCCCTGGGCCGCACTGGCCGAAAAAAATGTTTCTGGGGCTGCACAAATGGCAAAAACTGCAGCAAGACAGAAGAGTGAGGCGGCAAGATGGTAAACACCCGGGAGCAGCAGAGGAAAACACTGCATCGCACTTGACCAGGGCCGCACAAAATACTTCACGGGGCCGCAGGTTGGACACCCCTGGTTTAGATTTTAACCTTTTCCTTCTGCTGAGTGTAAGCGTGGTTCAAAATACATTTTTTTGCTTTCCTGATGCAGAAAACGAAACGTGTTCACAAGGAACAATTATATAGCTAAGTGACTTTTTACAATTAATTACTGAATGCTATTTTGGGAGTTTTTAAGAAGATTTTTCACTTTCAACTGACACAAATATATACATAAAAAAGTTAAAAAGCTAAAAAAAAGTGTGGAGGACCAAGCAATGATTGGGTAGTGACTTGTCCCCTGTTATGACCCCTCCGTGTCTCTGAGCGAATCCTACCATATGTAATAGCTTTATTCAAATTAAAGTGTATTAAATTGAAGGGAAGTGTTTTGGGACGATATGTGGATTTTGTTATTGTACATGCTGTTGTTTGTTAACTCAAAAAAATTACAAATAAACTAAGACTTGAAAGGGTTTGATTTGTTGTCCCTAAACCAGGTCCTACAGACAGGACTGCAATCTTTCCCCATTTCCAGAATGAGTACCGCAGGAGGCTGATATAGCCACAGGATGAAGATAGGGCATGCAAACAGATCAGACTCAAATTATTATGCATTACCCTCCCGATTTGTTCGGTTCACGATTAATTGCGAGTCCCATAAAAAAAAAAACCAACCCTCCAACCATTGATTAACTCTTACAAACCTAACCTACCCACCTCTACTACGCTCACGCTTCGGTCCAAAACGCGGCTTGAAACGCAGTCTCCCCCCCCCCCCCCCTCTTGACGTCTTCCGCTTCAAATCCAGAACGAGGCTCGGCACTCAAGACCCGCCTCCCAACTTCGCTCCGCCCTCCGTCTGTGTTTGATTGGAGGAGAGGCGTGGCCACCTGCGCGGGGAGGGAGGGGAATCGCCTAGGTTGTCCGCCGGGGAGAGGGCGCCAAGTCAATGTGTAAAATGTGGTGCTCGGTGAAGAGCGGTTCGGACGGAGCCAAGGCGCCGGTGATGCCGTCGCGCTCGCAGCAGCAGGAGGAGGCGGAGAGGAACGCCGCTTCGCCAGAGCCCCCCAGGACTGCGTGCGAGGGCGCTGGGGCGAAGGCGGATTCGGAGACCGCGGTGCACGCGCGAGGCCGCACGGAGGTGAGTCCGGAGATGAGGATGAACGCGTTCGTCTGGTGCCGGGAGTTCCTGGGGGGCGCGTGGAAGCTCGTGCGGCTCGAGGACTTCAGCATCAGCGTCGTCAGGTAAAAGGCACGAGGGCAGGGAGGATAACGGGCATGGCGACGAGATGGGCGGGGGGGGGGGGAGGGGGGTGGACTTCGTTCCCCTGGTGATGTGGAGCGCGCGAAGGTTCTGTGCGGAGGCAGAGGATGAATCAGCACGCGCTGGACCATGGAGGGCGGATGCAGAAAGCTCTGCAGCAGTGAAGCTCCCTTCATTTATTCCGCAAGCAACAAAAAACCTGGCTCTTCACTAACATGTAATTTCTTTTCCCTTACTTTTCCACTCGATTTATAAATTTATGTAAACCTTTTCCTACCCTTTCTCATTTTTAAGTTCTTGTAAACCGTGCCAAGCTCTACTTCCGTGGAGATGATGTGGTATAGAAACTTAAGGTTTAGTTTAGTTAGTAATCCGCAGCTCGCCCTGAAATGCACCCCATCCTGCCTGTGCACTCTTGCTGGAATTCTGCACACACAAAAATCAAACTTCTCTGCACAAAACTTGTAAATTCTGTAAGTTTGACAACATTTGAACAATATTTTTGCTAACTATTATCCAGAATTTCAGTACAGTTCAGGATTTTCATTATACTAGAGAAAACAAAGAACCTTCAAGTTTTTCGCACTACCCCTCCCCCTTTTACTAAGCTTTTACTGAAACGTTACTGTGCTCCGATGCTGCTCAGACATAGAATTCCTTTGAAGCATTGGAGCATGCAGTGCCACATGCCATGGTAGAAACCTCTACCACGCAGTGGCATAGTGAGGGTAACAGCTCCTTCCCTTCTGTACCTCTTTAACACTCCCAGGGCCTCTTCCTCTAACGTCACTTCTAGGCAGAGCCAACGTCGGTGCAAGCGGCAAATTGGGGTTGCTGCTCACGTTGGGAACATTAGAGGTATGAAGGAAGGAGGGGGCAGAGAGGAGGAAGGGTGCCGGCACCCGGGGGCGGACTGGCCCCCCACTACGCCACTGCTACTGCAGCGTAGTAAAAGAGGGCCTTAGAGACTTTCTTCTGGCAGTATGAGGGGTACCGAAAAGTTCTCAGCCCAACCAACTTCCTAAATTGTGATCATTATTTTACCACTATAGCTGAAAAGTGTCATCTTATTTTGCAAAGTGCCAATTTGCAGAATGGTAATGCTATGTTTTGAGATTGTTCCAGATCATTGATTGAACCGTGTCAATGAAAAGTGGAATTTTCAAGTGTAAAACTCCGAGCTGTCATGAAGTTCTCCACAGCATACTCCACATAAGAATTGACGCTGCTGGGTCAGACCAGTGGTCCATTGTGCCCAGCAGTCTGCTCCCGCGGTGGCCCTTACGTCAAAGACCAGTGCCCTGACTGAGTCCAGCCTTACCTGCGTACGTTCTGGTTCAGCAGGAACTTGTCTAACTTTGTCTTGAATCCCTGGAGGGTGTTTTCGCCTCTAACAGCCTTCGGAAGAGCGTTCCAGTTTTCCACCACTCTCTGGGTGAAGAAGAACTTCCTTACTTTGTGCAGAATCTATCCCCTTTTTTAGCTTTAGAGAGTGCCCTCTCATTCTTTCTACCTGAAAATGCTGCAAAATCAACTTAGAAGTGTCCACTCAGTGTTGTTTCTTGTCAGCATTCAAACATTTGGGCACCTACTTGGCCGACAGCTTCTGCATACCCAGCTGCTTGTGGATTAAACAAACAACACGTTCCCTGGATATCTATAGTGTCTCAGCAATTGTTTTAGCTGGCATTCACTGATCTGCCAAAATCAGGTCATGGTCAACAATTTCAGGATTTGACACCGTTTGAGGCCTACCAAACCTTGCTGCATCTTCAGTCTCAAAATCTCCGTGCTGAAATTTGCACACCACTTACTGTCAATGAAACTTGGTTACACCTGAGCCAAAACAGTTCATGCGATGCTGGCATTCAGGTTTTCCAGGGCCAAGGAAATTCAAGACCCAAAAGTCATTAGGAAAGGTCATAGCCACAGTGTTTTGGGATCAGGAAGTTGTTGTAATGACTGTCTTTCAAGGGGCCTAACAGTTAATGCAGAATACTACTGTAACTTGCTGTGCCGATTAAAGGAAGCATTGAAAGAAAAAAGGAGAGGGACACTACGGAAAAGTTCTCTTTTTGCAAGACAATGCACCTGCTCACAAGGCTGGCAAAGTAATGGATGTTTTGACACAGTTGGGGTTTCAGTGCATAGACCATCCGCTCTACTCTCCAGATCTAGCTCCATCTGACTATTTTCTGTTTCCTAACCTTAAAAAGAGTTTGAAAGGGCAACAGTTTTGAGCGATTCAGGTGATTGCAGCAGCGGAGCAGTAGTTCAATGACCAGACGAAGTATTTTTGGGAAGGGTTACAGAAACGTCAGACATGATGTCTCAAATGTGTTGATCTTGATCTATGTGGAATAACTTTTACATTTCATGACTTCACTTCATTCCCTTCTAGGTTGGGCTGAGAACTTTCCACACTCCCTTGTACACCTTTGTAAAAACCCACCTTGGTGAAGTTTGGTTGGCTTCATAGTACTTCACTTTGCCTTTATGTTGAAAAACATTTCTGAAAGCTGATGCATTTCAATAAGTTAAAAATAAAAAACTGTATTCTATCTTTAGTTATCTAAGCAGTTTATTTTCCAGTCACTTAGGCCCAAGAATTCCTTTTCTGCTTTTTTTTTTTTGTAACACTTTTCCTAGGATCACCTGTCCATTTTACATTTTGTCCTGTCCAGCATCTTTCACCCCTGTCCCCCTCCCCAGCCAGCATCTCTTTCACCCCTGTCCCCCTCCCCCAGCCAGCATCTCTTTCACCCCTGTCCCCCTCCCCCAGCCAGCATCTCTTTCACCCCTGTCCCCCTCCCCCAGCCAGCATCTCTTTCACCCCTGTCCCCCTCCCCCAGCCAGCATCTCTTTCACCCCTGTCCCCCTCCCCCAGCCAGCATCTCTTTCACCCCCGTCCCCTTCCCCCGGACAGCATCTCTTTCACCCCCGTCCCCTTCCCCCGGACAGCATCTCTTTCACCCCCGTCCCCTTCCCCCGGACAGCATCTCTTTCACCCCCGTCCCCTTCCCCCGGACAGCATCTCTTTCACCCCCGTCCCCTTCCCCCAGACAGCATCTCTTTCACCCCCGTCCCCTTCCCCCAGACAGCATCTCTTTCACCCCCGTCCCCTTCCCCCGGACAGCATCTCTTTCACCCCCGTCCCCTTCCCCCAGACAGCATCTCTTTCACCCCCCCCTCCCCTTCCCCCGGACAGCATCTCTTTCACCCCCCGTCCCCTTCCCCCGGACAGCATCTCTTTCACCCCCGTCCCCTTCCCCCGGACAGCATCTCTTTCACCCCCTTCCCCTGGACAGCATCTCTTTCACCCCGTCCCCTTCCCCCGGACAGCATCTCTTTCACCCCCGTCCCCTTCCCCCGGACAGCATCTCTTTCACCCCCGTCCCCTTCCCCCGGACAGCATCTCTTTCACCCCCGTCCCCTTCCCCCGGACAGCATCTCTTTCACCCCCGCCCCCTTCCCCCAGCCTGCATCTCTTTCACCCCCGCCCCACTCCTCCAGCCTGCATCTCTTTCACCCCTGTCCCCCCTCCACCAGCTAGCACCCCTTGTCCCTCTTTCCCCAGCCAGCATCTCTCATCCCTGGCCCTCCCCATTTTCCCCAATACAGCACCTCTATCATCCTTCCCCCCAAGCTAGCATTTCTTATTTTTCCTATCCTTCCCCCAGCCAGGATTTCTTACACTCCATCTCCCCTCTGCCCCAAATGGCATCTGCTCCAAGGGCCTTGGCCTTGCATGTGCCCCTCTTCCCAAGGTTTCCCCTGTGTACCTCAGCGATGCCAGTTCCAATAGGCAACCTGCTGCTAGCTCTGCTTCCCTCTACCATGGTCCTACCTGTTGAGAGAAGAAGTGTCATAGATGGCAGGAATGCGGTAGAGGATAGCCTGCAGAGCTGCCTCCAGCAGTGATTTGGGCCGCAGATGGAAAAGGGGGGGGGGAGGTTCCAATGCCAAACTCTGTTCAAATTGTGCAGTTGTGGAGAATTTTTACTAAGAGTAACTTGCACTGACAATAAGGGTGACTTTACAAAAAAAAACAAAAAACAGTTGGCATCTGCATCGACCTATGCTGTTGACTGAAAACAAAATCCACCCCTGGTGTCTAGTGATATTCTCCCTCCCCCCACCCCCCGACCGGGTGTACTTTAGAGGAGACAGGAGTAGTGGCCTTTCTCTCCTGCCTCTGGCACCGCCATTTTGGAAAGTATATCCTGGGATGCACTGAATGGGGCTAGTTTGCCAAATGAGAGACTATTTCCTTATTTGGTAGCAGGGCTGTCCTTAGCAATTGCAGGGCCCTAGACGGACCAGTTTGGTGCTCCCCAGTAAGATCTCAAATGAGGTGTAAGGGTCTTGCTGCTGGTGGGAGGAACATAGAGCATTGATAATTGAGGTGATGATTACTGAGGGGGAGATGGATAAAGAAGCTTTAATTGTCAGTGCCAGTTGCAATAAAATGTAAAACACGGGGCCTTAGAAACATGGAACTGTGTGGCTGGCCCTATTTGGTAGTGTAGGCAGAGACTACTAAATAAGAAATGCATTGCACAGGGTCAGGTGCTGTTATTTCAAAATGGCAGCCCTAGAGGCAGGAATGAATGGACATCTCAAGGTACACCTGGGAGGGGAGGGGGGTGTATGCCTTTAGACCTCAGGGAAGTTTTTCTCTCTTGCGGTCAGGGTGGGAGCCACTATGCTACCAGGGGTTTGTTATTTTAATGTTTGAGTGGAGGGGGGCATTAAAGAGTCATGGATTTAATCTTTCTGTAGTTCAATCAGAGCAGTTTATATTATATGCAGGGTACTTTCTGTATCCCTGGTGGGCTCACAATCTAATTTGTTATACCTGGGGCAGTGGAGGATTAAGTGAATGGGAGGGGAAGGTCGCTATACCAGGGATCAATGCAGAAAGCTGTTAGGGACGGGGATTAAGTGAAATGAAGAGATGCTGCAAGACACCTGTTCCTTAAACTCACTTTTCTATACTTCTCCAGACTGGCAAAAACTTATCTTGCATTGTGTAGATATCAAAAGCTCTTTTTTATTGTGCAGGGAAATAATTAATGGCCGCATTAAAATGAATGTTGATATAGTTACTGAGTGAGAGCCCCTGTGCTCTACCATTTTTTGCTTTTGTGTGGATTGTAGTAGCTTTCTGCATTGACCTTACAGAGCCGTTTTCTATTTCCTGCATTTATTTTAAAGCAAAAATAAGTTGGGACTCAAACTAATAAAAGATTAAACAAAAATCAAGAATCTTATTTGTTGCTTTATTCTTTTTTGTTTGTTTGTTTGTTTAAATCTTTTTGCAGGGATAATTCATGTTTGTAAAACGAATGTGTATTTTCTTAATACTGTATTTTTCTTCCCTCCTGAATCTAACTTGTAATCTTTTGAAGAGTTATTGGGTTACACCTCCAGAATAAGCTACCTGCTGTTCTAATCACTGTCAGCCACTGCTGTTTTGAGCTATTGATAAGCATCCAAAGTTTAATTACAGTGCAAACACCTGGAGAAAATAGAGATATGTACCTATTGTGAAATACCCCTTTTCATGATTCTAGTTAAGAATTATACTATTAATAATTAACCTGCTTTAGCAATAAAGTAGATGAAACCAGTATTTAATCTGTTCCTCGTGACCCCAGGCAAGTCACTTAATCCTTCAATGCCCACCGCTTTGAATGTCAGATTTGAAATGCCAAAGCAACATAAAAGCTGTATACAAGTCCCCATTCCCTTTTCCTTAATCTAACAGTCGTGAGTCTATTAAACTCCAGGTAAGCTTTTAGTTTTTCTCACTTGTGCCACTTACAAAGAAACCCGTTCTGAGTCCAGAACAGTCATATAGTAAAAATATACAGCAAACAGGGCAAACAAAAATTAATGCACCACACAGCAGTAACAGAGTGGGCAGACTTGATGGGCTGTAGCCCTTTTCTGCCGTCATCTTCTATGTTTCTAACAGGATAACCAAGAAGTAGATTAAATTAAGTATTACAGAGCCATTGTTGAATAAAATCAGATTAAAGCCTGTTTAAAAAAAAGTCTCACTCCCCATTTTCCATGTTCTAAAATAGTTGTCAATTTGAGCCTCCGTTTCGACCTTTTTTTAATTTGTTTTATTGCAATTTAACATATTTCACAAGAACATAAGAGAAATCTTGCTCAAGAAAACCAGACAGAAATATAGAAAATTAAACAATAAACATTCACTAAATCTTCCTTAGACCACAATAATTGAAGGAGGGAAGGTCACGATAGAGCAGTGGTCTCAAACTCATGACCCATTGGCCACATGCGACCCACCAGGTACTATTTTGAGGCCCTCGGTATGTTTATCATAATCACAAAAGTAAAATAAAACAGTTTCTTGATGATATGTCTCTTTAGCTATAAATTACAATATTATTATTAAGACTTAGCCAAAAGGAAAGATTTATAAACTATAAAGAGTTTTTACCTCATGCAGAAATTGTCATTTCTTTAATAAGACATTAACTATTTTTTCTCCGAGTACCTACAACTCTAAAATGTGGCCCTGCAAAGGATTTGAGTTTAAGACCACTGCGATAGAGCGAAGAGAAACTCAAAAAATTACATATCAAGAATAGGCTTAACAGCTGAATTCCCCTATTCCCCAATTACTGTTCCATGTTTCAACCTATTTTTGATCTGTTAGTGGGTCCTATCACTTACGTGTTTTCTCTAAAGATCTTTTAACATTTATTTTTATTAAAATTTTATAAGGTATATCAAATGCAAGTAAACAGAACTCTACATTGTAGGAAAATACCCAACAACTTGAATGACTTGGAGCTCCTTTTACTAGAGGTTTTTAGTACAGGCTGGTGAGGTAAGTGCTCCGACGCTCAGAGAATTCCTATCGGCATCAGAACATTTACCTCCCTGGCCCATGCTAAAATCCTCTAGCGCCGTTTGTCCTCCTTCCTCTTCTTTCACAATACACAATCACATGCTGTGTCCCTTCACATCACATGACCTTTGACATTTTTATTTACTAGTCTCTTCTGTGAGAGCATAAGCAAAAATTATAAAGTGAGCCGGATGTGATGTCACCACAGTCACAATTGTAAAATTATGGATGACCAAATTTAAGTTAACTCAATACAGAAAAAAACCCAAAATTCTTCTGTGCTACTCCTTGCAAGAAGAAAGAAAGAAAAGACGAGTATAAATTTGAATGGAATTTTGTACTTGATTAATCCTGCTATAAGAATTCTAGGGGTTATTTTAGATCCAAATTACATAATGAATTCAAATACAGATGCTTTAGTAAGGAAAATTTTCTATAAGTTGTGGAAATTATATACTATTAGAGCATATTTTGATGTTTCTTCATTTAGACTGTTGGTACAGTCATTAATTCTAAGAATTTTTGGATTACTGTAATGTAGTATTTACAAACTCTTTATCACAAGAAGCTGCCTAAAAATATAGGAGTCGTTGAAAATAGCTCTTGTATAAACGACCCTTTACCAGTGGAAAAGCAAACAAATTACAATATCGTCTTGGGTGTTGTGAATTAATAAATAAAAAATGATCCACAAGATAATCAGGTGCTAAACCATGTAAGACTTTATAGCACTCGTATACAACCAGACTTAAATCTGACTCTGGCCTCGACTGGTAACCAATGTAGTCTTTGGTAATAAGGTGCAACATGATCTAATTTTTTTCAGATTGAAAATTAATCGACTGCCGTGTTTCATATGATGCGGAGTCTGAAGATTTTTCTGATAACCCGCTAAATATCTGTTAGCTCCGTCTCTTACCAGCAATTTAGGAAATTATTGAAAACCTACTTATTTAAGAAATTTTTGTAATTTCTAGGTCATTTGTTTTTATTGTCACTGTCTCAATTTTCTTTTGTAAACCGCATAGATCTCCAAAAGGTACTGCGGTGTATAAATAAATGTTTGTTATGTCAGTAGGTTCCACAGTAATGAAAGACATTGATCAGCTTTGCACCACAGAGTTCAATAGTAAACCTAGGTCTGTAGTCTGGAATATAACTACAGTACTCGGATCTCTTTCTTCTGACAAGGTAGTTTAACCCCTCTGAAGTCAGGCGGTGGAAGGGTTGGGGGAGGTTACTGGAAGCCTTATTATGGCAAATCCCATACTGTAGGGCATTATGCAGTAGGTCTTTTTATAAAGCACAAAAAAAATTGTCCATACCCATAATGTCTGACTAGTAGGTATACTGGGGTAGGAGCCTGGGTTTTTTATTTGATGATGATAAGGGGTTAGGTCAAGAGAGGTCAGGAATTAGGGAAACTGTTTATAACCAGGAAATGTGAAAGGGGGAGGGGGTGGAAAAGGGAAAGGGTTTGTTTGTTTTTAAATATTGTTTTCATGTGTGACCTGCTTTGATTTATCATCATTAACAGGTAGGCAGTATATAAGGACTTATATAAATAGTCTCTCAGGGTCAGTTGTACTGTCCATATCCCTGCATCATGAGAAATGTACCATTCTTCTCCCCGCATCTGGCTGACCACCTTGGTCTCCCCCAGGAGTGGCCTATAGCAGATCTAGGTCCATGTCCGTAACTCACTGAAGCCTTTTGTATAAAGTGTTGCATAATTAAAAGACATAGATTGGGCATTGCTGGGGGCAGAATGTTGTATTCAAAGAACCTTTGTTCAGCTCCATAAAATAATATGACATGCATGTTACCAGTTATG
The DNA here is from genome assembly GCF_902459505.1 of Geotrypetes seraphini. Taxonomy (NCBI): domain Eukaryota; kingdom Metazoa; phylum Chordata; class Amphibia; order Gymnophiona; family Dermophiidae; genus Geotrypetes; species Geotrypetes seraphini. Next base: position 23,319,692 of record NC_047092.1, read on the forward strand.
GTAGTGTCTTGCAAACTTCTTGAAGCCGTGGCACAGTAAACTCAAGGCTGCGGCTGGCGGGCATCCAGACATGCACGGGCGTTGATGTGATGACATCACACGTGTGTGATGTCATCACAGCGATGTCCGTGCGTGCGTGGAGGCCTTCCAGGTGGAGCCCCCAAGCTTACTTAACCCTGAGAGGAGAGGAGGAGAAGCACTGGCGAGAAGAACCGGCTGACTGCCTACAGGATATGCCTCTCGCTGTGACAGGTACATCGTGTATGTAGTCAGCTGGCGCCTCTCCTCGCCAGTGTCTCGTGGCACACCCTGAATCTCGCTGTGACACACTAGTGTGCCACTGCACACAGTTTGCAATACACCATGTTATGGTATATTGCTGTGATTTCTCTTTCACAGTTAACTAGAAAAACCCACTATGCAAATTTTGGTGTCGCTATGATGAATCTGTGGTGCTACAACACGACCACTTAAAAAAAAATTCCAAACCCACCTCCCATATATAGCAACACTATCATTCCAAACCACCCACAGCAAAAACCCTTTCTTTAATGTGGCAGTAATTTAAGCAATACACCTGTTGGAAAACCAGAACAGTGTCCGTTCAACCTTCATACTATCAGGATCCCCAACCTTGAACACCTTGAACCTTGGACTGAATAATGCAGATTAGAAATTAATGTGGACAAAACCCCAAGAAGCAGAGTCTGTGTGCAATTCACCAGCCGAGAGAGAGAACAGAAATGGATTTTGCACAGTGAAAGAAGAAATTCAACAATATCAGATAGGCACGTTTCCCAAAAGTGAAAAACACTTCCTAAAAGAGTAAGCTGGGGGGAAAAAAACCCCGGACAATTCCAGGGGAAACAGAAAATCCAAGTGCAGCAGCGAGAGCTACTTTGAGTTAGGAGTGAGAGGGAGGGCTGGGATTATTTACTCCTGCATTTATAGGGTATCTCACTTTGATCACACAGAAAAGCATGGCAGAAGCACATAGGAATTCTAAAGCAAAAGAAGGGATTATAGATTCCATGCAAGAGATTTACATACTTGTCACTTCCATTATATGCAAATCTCTCTCATGCATATTCATTAAGGATATCTTGAAAACTCAACTGGCTGGGGGGGATCCTTCAGGACAGGGTTGGGATCCACTGGGGTAGACCATATTGTCTTTATCTACTGATAATTTTCTCTTGTTTCTGTGTAAGATGCAATTGGACCTTCAGCAAACATGGAATATGGTTGACCACAAATTAGAAATGTATGGTAGAGTGGCTTCCTGTGGTTCCATGTCACTTTGCTCGATTATAATTTGTGGCCAACTATATTATGTGGTGCAAAACTGGAGAAAGAGCAACGCAAGCATTTCTGATCCCTAGTTCTTAGCCTCTAGTATTCTTATGGTGGAAAAGTATTTTATAACACAAGTCTAAACTTGATTCCTGAAGATCATCCTCAACATTGCACCACAAATGAAATGATGGGTGTCCAGTTGGCCCTCTGCTTTTACAACTTGGCCCCATCCTCTACTCGGTGCTAGTATTCCCTTTTGCTCTCTTTCCCATGCCTCGGTCTCGCATACCTTTTTGTTTCCAAGCAGTAATAGCTGAAGCCACTGTGACTCAGGGAGCATGCAAGCTTGACACTGCTATTGGTGAGGCTGACCTGCCCTTGGTGCATGTGAAAACAGTTTGCAGCAGTGGAAAACCTGCAGGTCTGATCGGGGCCATGAGATATGGATGAGGATCCTGGAGGCATGTTCCGAAAACACACCTTCTCAAGCATAAAGCCAACCTTGGCTTTCCCCGAGTCTTAACATTCCCAGTCCCTATTTTAAATGATTGTAATTTACTGTTTTATGTCTCTAGCAGCTGTATAAGAACTCTCTATACCTCCAGTTTCCCATGACTTCATGCTTCTCTATGGGCTTTTGTTAGCATTTTGGGACAAATCTACCTCTGATACTTCCTAATTAGGCTGCTTATTCTATGGGAAAAGACACTTTCATAGTCTCTCCTCACCAGATCTTGTAGTACCATACATTGACCTGAGACACCAAAGACCTATCCAACTGTCCATAAAGGCTATTTGTCCTCTGCTCTGGAATACTTTCAAAGTTTTCTTACTTACACCTGATCATGTTTCAAATGGTCATAGGAGTGCTTTTCCCTTCAAGAATTTAGAAATGTTTCAAGAGTTTTTATTAATAATATATATATATTTTTTTTTACTCTTTAAGTATACAATAATAATGCTTCAAAAATTTAGGGTAAATACAAATTAATATAGGCATGTAAGAGTACTTGTTAAAGAGAGTAGTACAAAGAGTAGATACATTTTAAAAATTGCTTCTTGAAGCCAAAATAATACAAAAGACTAACACTGGCTTTTACAAAGCCGCAGTAAAGGTTTCTGTGAGGTAAACGCTCTTAGAATTCCTATGAACGTTGGAGCATTTATCTCGCCCTGGCTTGCTCTTTATATTATTCCCAGAAGGAACTCTTATTTCTCCTCCTGCCCTCTGTCCTGCGCTTGGATATCACTTGAATAACCTTCAAAACTGCATGCATCATTCACCGTATACTTTAAGGAAACTCCGCGGCTCCTCTTATCCAATTCTTCTCCAAGGCATGGTCTACTTCCCGTAGAACCCTCAACAGAATACTTCTAAATCGCTCTTCCACAAAAAATCTGCAATACAAACGTGTTTTCCACTCCTTGCTCACCTTTCTAGGCGTAAAAACTTGGAATGACCTTACTGAAATGACAGGGATGGAACCTAACTACACCATATTCCGGAAGAAACTGAAAACTCATCTATTTGACACTTAATCACCTGTATCCTCTCCTCCCTCCTCCACCCCTCTCCTTACCCCCTCCTACCCTCTTCTTCTCCTACTCCTCTTCCCTCTTCTCCTTCCTCCCCCCCCTAATTAAGTCGCCTTGAGTCTACCTAGGTATGAGTGATGCAAAAATAGAAGATTAAATTGTAATATAGCCTTGAGTTATCCAGGTCTTACTCACCCCCCCCCCCATCCTCAGTCCCAAACTCTGGAATACTCTACCTCTCAACATCGGATTAGAAGCTTCCTATCTCAGATTCAAGACATGCATCAAGACTTGACGCTTCCATGAGACTTTTGTAGCGCATATCTAGAATTTCACTTTTTTTTCTGCTTCCCCCCTTACCCTCATTATTCCACCTTTTCCACCCCCTTCTCTCTGCTAATTTTTTTCTGTACACAGCATAGAAGCTATTGCTATAACCCTAGGAGTATATCTAACTGCTTTAAATAAACAAAAGTTTCTCTTTAGGATTACTATCTACTGTGTTGCATTTTTACCCATGACTAGAAGAAAAGAGCATCATTGCTTCCTCTACTGCTTTCCCAGTGGCTTATGTTAAGACCATAAGATGGATTTAAGATGGATTTAGTGAATTTGCACACTTGGATCTGTATGCATAAAGAACTATCATTTCCGTTTTCTGACATTTCTAAAGTTTACAGTTTAGTTTTTCTATATCAGTAACTCAAATTCTAGTGCATTGTGTCTAGTAGTCCTGAAACGATAGGGTTCTGTATCTAAACTTGCAAATTACTTGCCGAAAACTGTCAATCATGTTTTTCAACTCAGTCTCCTTCCCAGGGACTCCTGCCCCCTTAGTTTTTTTTTTTTGCAAGCAAGTTGCTCAGAAGTGCTCCTGATCTCTGTGGTTTTATTATTTTTGAGTATTTTTTTTTCTCTGTGTTTGTTTGGAGGCTAGGTGCAAAGAGATTCCCACTTTTTGGGACCTCTGCCTAGGGGAAGACGTAGACCCGGATGGCGGAGGTCTACTGCCAGCAGGATCAGCCCTTGGGGACACCTAACTATCCAGTCTGCTTTTATATTTTTTGAGCTCAGGCGATGTCTCCTGCATTGCTGCTCGCATCCTTGATATACTGAGGAGCACATGCTGTTTGGCTCCTTCCTAGCTCGGCCAGGACTAACACTGGGCTGGTTGCATAATCCTCTTTTCCTTCATGGTGAGGTTTTCGGGGGTTAAGGCTCAGGCCAAACTCAGTCTCACTGGTAGCCAGGTTTGTCCAGCGAATATGTAAGACAGAGTGCTTCATTTGTTCTGCTGAAATCCTATGCTGAGGCAGGCAATCCATAGCACCTTGAGTAAGGCTATTATATAGCCTATGGAGAAAATTGGAGGGTTCTCCAAAACTCATTTTTGAAAGTTTCTGCAACCAGAGCCTAGGTCCCCCACCTTTAAAACCCCTTTCCCAGCATTTTTTTACTTTCAGGGAAGTCTCCTTGGGACGTTGCAATTTTGCTGGCGACGGCCATCTTAGATTTTAAACTACCATTTTTTTTTCTGAAGCCTCTATCTCCCTCAAAACCCCTCAATTTTTCTTAAAATCAACATGGATGGACTTCTCAGGCCTTCTTATCCCTATATCATGCTAGATTTGTGCTGGATGGCTAACTGGGGAGCATCAATGTCCCACGTGCAAAGGAGCATGCGGGGGGAGGGGCGGGAGCCAGAGCTGGGGATCCACAGGAAGTGTGTCCCCAGGGAGAGAGACCCCTTCTAGGCCCCTCCAAAGGTGGTTTAGCCAAGCACAGTTTTGTGGGTGCCAGGGAGCCCAGGAGGACTGGCAGAGACTCCCTGTACAAGGTTTCACTCCAGATTTTGTGAACTTTATGTGGAATGTCTATTTGAACTGCCAAGGGTCCTCAGTGCCTGTTTGCAGTGCACCAATGACAATGGCTCAGGGGAAATCCCCTCAACATGTGCCCCAACCAGATGAGGACACAGACCTAGATCAGAAGGTTGTCTGTTATATACTGGGAGGATGGAAAGTCAGATTACATGCCACTTTTGTCCCAAGATGAAGTTTCTCTGGCAGAGTCTGCTTCTTTGCATGATAACGGCAGTCATGAGGCTGAGGCGGTCCTGGATCGGAAGACCCCACCCACAAAGTGCCGGTTGTTCAAAGCCTTTGCACTCTCAGGCATTATTTCCGCCTCACGAGAATTAAAGTTACCTTACAGGATCTACAGGAAGTCCGTTTGCCCAACTTTTGCCCTACAGGATCTAAGAAAAAGGATAAAGCGTTACATTTGCTAGATGTCAAAACGAGTGCTTCTCTATCTTACTAGTTATGCCAAGAAAGGGAGGCTGAAATCTAAAGCCTAGATTTCCAGATGGATTAAAATGGCCATTTCCTCTGCATATGTGAGCTGTGGTAAACAGCCGTCCATCATGTTGAGAGCGCACTCCACTAGAGGAGTTGCTGTCTTGTGGGCGGAGATTAGGGCTGTCTTGTCCAAGGAGATTTGTAGAGTGGCTGCATGGTCTACTCTCCATACCTTCACCAGGTTCTATAGGGTGGATGTAGCAGCTGGGAAAGACGCCACTTTTGGAGTCTGGCAGGCACAGTGGGCCTGCCCTAGACTCTGGGAACTGATTTGGAACGTCCCTATCATTTCAGGGCCACCAAACACATTGCATTAGAAGGAAAATTAGGTTCTAAACTCAGTAATTTTTCTTGTGCATGTTCTAGTGGTCCTGAAGCCCCCCTGCCCTGTGAATGGGCTTCACCTGCCTTCAGCCTTAGGATCAGTCTGGATTTGAAGAATTCTCTGTCTCTCGGAGGAGCTAAAAGGATATTAAAAAAAACAAAAGATAATGCATAGGAAAATCCTCAAGACCATACAATCTGGTTTAAGTCTTTGCTTGCTAGCAGGACATGCAAATAGCTACTAGCTCTATACGTGGTAAGTGTTGGTAGGACAAGTTTGGATGTTATAATGTTGATTACTATTCCCCACATTTAGTAAGCTGCAATAGAGGTTTCTACCGCAGCCTGGAGCACTAAATGCTCCAATGCTCATAGAATTTCTATGAGCATTGGAGCATTTAGTGCTCCAGGCTGCAGTAGAAATCTCTACCATGGCTTAGGTGTGGGGGGGGGGGGTTATGTTGTTACAGAGCAGAACAGAATTATCGGGGATTTTTTTCCCCATTTCCTTCCTTCCAGTTATGTCTTTTGTTACAGTGCCACTTGATTGCTTTTGTACGAACTGAGGGGGAAGGAGCAGCTCCCTAGGAAGGAGATGGAGTTGAAAATATGATTGAGAGTTTTCTGCAAGCAACTTCTGAGTTGAGATACAGAGCCCTATAGTTTCAGGACTTCTAGACACATCTACAAGAGAGAAGATTACCGAGATAAGAACCTAATTCTTTAGCAATCTCCAGACCAGTAGAGGTTAATCTTTACGAATAGGTATATCCAATCATGACCAGCAGGTGGAGACTGAAAACAAAACTGTGGGATAGTACATAAGATATCCCCTTCTCTATTCTCATCAGTCTACCTTCAGTCTCCAGCAGGTGTTGAGTGATCTATATCCATCTCCCTTGGTAGGGCTGTTGAAATTTATTTAGGGGTTTCTAGTCCCTGTTTTTGGCCGGATTGAGCTTGGGTGGGCCCTGTTTGGGGGTCCGTCTGACCTCGGGGGGGTGTCAAACCCAGCGGGTCTCAAGCGGGGTCCCTCCCCCCACTTCCTCCACCTCCCCACTGCTGGTCATGATTGGATATATACCCATTCGTAAAGATTAACCTCTACTGGTCTGGAGAAGCTAAAAAAGTAAATTAGCAGGTAAGGATCTAATTTCTCTCCACATGTGGTTGTAAGAGCATACAGACACTTATGGGAGACATTTCCTATCAAGTTCTGTGCCCAAACATTGCAGGTCAGCTTCAAGAAGCTTTATAATACTGTACTATGTGCAGCCAGTTCGATGTTGCTAATATCTAATACTAAAAATGTTACTGCACCAAGGTAAATTTCATTATCCCAGGACAAGCAGGCATGATATTCTCACATGTGGGTGACGTCATCTACGGAGCCCCGATGCGGAAGCATTTTCAAGCAAACTTGATTGAAGATTTAAGTTTGCTCTGCTGCTCCACGCATGCGTGCCTTCCTGCTCCACTAGGGGGTGCATCCCCTCGTGGTCTCCAGTTCAAAAATTTTCCGCGAGCCTAGAAGACGTGTTTTTCAGGCTCTGCCCCAACTGCCTTCTAGCACCGCGATTTTTTCTTGTTTTTTCACGATTAAGTCGCTGTGCGCGAATTCTTTACTTCTTTACTTGATTCCTGCTTCGTTTTCGACGACCCGGAGGCTTCCGGGTCCCCGTGGCCGCGTGGCTAATCGAGCCGCGGCTACTTTCGATTTAATGTCCCGGCCTCTGACCGGATTTAAAAAGTGCACCCGGTGCGAGCGGCTTCTTTCTCTCACAGACCCGCATCGCCGGTGCATCCTCTGTCTGGGGGCGGCTCATCCAACCGACTCCTGCCCCCAGTGCGCTATTTTCCAAAACCGGGCCCTCCGCCGAAGAAAAGCCCGCATGGCGGATCTCTTCACCCCGGACCAACCCTCCACCTCGGCCTCGAGGTCGGCCCCGGCCTCGAGCCCGGCCTTGACCTCGGCCCCGGAAACCTCAGCATCGCCTCGAGACTCGACCCCGAAGTCCTCGGGACAACAAAAAGCCTCGGCTCCGGGTAAGTCCCCTCTTCCCTCTTCAGGTTCTGTAACAGCGAAGAAGCCAACCTCGGGGACAACGGCGACGCATGGCGGAAGCCCCATGCTTACAGCCCCGTCTAAGCCCTCCAAGCCTTCGGGCCGTGCCTCCACCACACGGGAATACTCTAATACGAGGTCGCCCCCGGTGGAGCGCACCGAGGCAGTGGACATGCCTTCGATGCTGTCCGTGCCCGTCTTCCAGGACCTACTCCGAGCGATGATCACGTCGGAGCTGTCCGCTGCAATGGCCCAGTTTCAATCGGCCTCGACCTCGAATGTGCCAGACCAGCCTGAGCCTCACACCGAACAACCTCGAGGAAAGGTGCGCAACCCTCGCCGCATCCCATCCTCCTCGGACTCCTCGCCGAGACGCCCGAGACGTTCCCCCTCCGCAGACCGCAGAGGGGCAAAACGTCGGGTTAGAACTACAGAAACCTCGAACCGCCGTACCTCCAAGAGGGCACGAGGTTCACCAACTCTACGAGGCCGTTCTCCCACACCTCGTACGGGACCACTAAGGGTGGCTGAGTTATCACTCTCCAACCCGCGCATCCTCCGAACTCCCCCTCGGACGCATTCTCCGAGGGAGTCCGGATCAAGGTCACCAATCCGACATCGATCGGTACCCCTAACCCCGGCATCGTCTCCGAGGGGCTCCTCGAGACGCCGAAGATCGACAACCCCGGAACACTCTCACAGTGCTTCCCCAGTCTCGGAGCATGGATCAGAGCATGAACCTCGATACTCGAGGGAAGCCTCCTTATCCTTCTCCAACCGACGAAGGTCTCGTTCCCCGACCCCGCACGGGGCCCCGGGGACATCTCGCCCATCCTTCACTCGCTTTGTCCAAGACATGGGCCACGCATTGGACTTAGACCTCCAGTCCGACTCCAGATACTCTAAGGAATACCTGGCGGAGCTGGATATGCCATCACTGCCCAGAGAGTCCCTTCGCTTACCACCTAACCCGGTACTCCAACAGGCCTTCTTCAGGAACCTGGAGACCCCCTACATGGTCACGGCCGTACCCTCCAAAATGGAGGCCAAGTACCGCACAGTACCTTACCCGGGATTCGAACAACCACAGCTCTCCCACCAATCGCTGCTAGTAGAATCCTCCTTGAAAAAGGCTCACCCGTCCCGGGTCTCAGCGGCGGTCCCCCCAGGCCGAGAAGGCCGAACCCTGGACAAGTTCGGCAGGAGGCTATACCAAAACGCAATGATGGCCTCTAGGGTGCAAAGTTACACTTTCACCTTCACATCATACCTCAAACACCTGATTGGACTATTGAGAGCCTTTGAGATTGACCTACCGGCCTCCCGGCAGGGAACGTTCGGCATGCTCTTAGAGTCCCTCTCCAACCTGCGCCTTCATCTATTCCACGCGGCCTACGATGGCTTCGAACTCTCCTCCAGAGAAGCAGCCTTCGCTATCGCCATGCGCCGACTAGCTTGGCTGCGCCTGGTCGACATGGACCCCAACCTACAGGACCGGTTGGCTAACCTCCCCTGCGTGGGAAAGGAATTGTTCGATGACACTATCGAGGCGGCGACAAAACGCCTCTCCGAACATGAACGCTCGTTTGCCTCCCTTGTCCGGCAAAAGCCCAAACCGCCAGCGCCCAGGCCATACAGGGCCCCTCCGCGCCGCTACCCACAAAAGTCCACCCCTGTTTTCTCGCGGCCCCCACCCAGACGTCCGCAAGCCCACCACAGGGCCATGCCCAAGTCTCAACCGCCCGCGAACACCAAACCATCCCCGTCCTTTTGACGGGACACGCGGAAGGGGGCGGGCCCCCTCCACCATAGTCCCAGGCCTCCTTCCCATCGGGGGTCGACTCAAAGCCTTTTACCCTCGCTGGGAACAAATCACGTCGGACGCATGGGTCCTTGGCGTGATCTCATCAGGGTACTCTCTCAACTTTCGGGCCATTCCCCCAGACAATCCACCAAGGAATTGCCCTCCCAACCGGACTCAGCTACCTCTACTCCTCTCCGAGGCTCGAGACCTGCTCCGCCTGAGAGCAGTGGAGAAGGTCCCCCCCGACCAACGGGGGAAGGGCTTCTACTCCCGCTACTTCCTGGTACCGAAAAAAAACGGGAGACCTACGCCCAATACTAGACTTGAGACGCCTCAACAAATTCCTGGTACGAGAAAAGTTTCGGATGCTCTCACTACCAACACTCTACCCCCTGATCGACGAGGGCGACTGGCTCTGCTCCCTCGATCTCAAGGAGGCGTACACACATGTCCCAGTGCACCCCGCTCACCGCAAGTTCTTGCGTTTCCAGGTAGGGGACTGGCACCTACAATACCGAGTCCTCCCCTTCGGACTAGCATCATCACCTCGGGTCTTCACCAAGTGCCTCGTGGTGGTAGCAGCAACCTTACGTTCCCAGGGCCTCCAGGTATTCCCCTACCTGGACGACTGGCTAATCAAAGCCCCGTCCAAGGAAGGGGTTATCTCAGCGACCCAACAGACTATTACCTACCTACAAAGTCTGGGGTTCGAAATAAACTTCCCAAAATCTCAACTACGCCCCTCGCAGTCCCTACAGTTCATCGGGGCCACGCTGGACACGGTTCGCCTCCGTTCCTTCCTCCCCCCTCCGCGCTTGGAGGCGTTAGTAAGTCTGAGCCGAAGGATCTCTCGGCTGACCTCAGTATCAGCCCGACAGATGATGACCCTCCTGGGCCACATGGCCTCCACCGTCCATGTCACACCCTTCGCCCGCCTCCATCTGAGAATCCCTCAATGGACCCTGGCGTCTCAATGGCGTCAAGACCGGGACCCGATCGACCGCTCCGTGACAGTGACTCCTTCATTGCAACGATCGCTCCGCTGGTGGGCCGACTCTTCAAATCTTTCCAAAGGTTTGCTCTTCCTCACCCCACCCCACAGCAAGGTACTCACCACGGACTCGTCGGAGTACGCTTGGGGAGCCCATCTGGACGGCCTACGCACCCAAGGAATGTGGTCAGCACAAGACCGTCGCTGCCACATCAACGTGCTAGAACTTCGGGCCATCTACCTCGCAACTGTAGCCTTTCAACATCTGCTCCGCGACCGAGTGGTTCTCATCCGAACCGACAACCAGGTAGCGATGTACTACATAAACAAACAAGGGGGTACAGGGTCTTGGCCCCTTTGTCGGGAAGCCCTGCGCCTCTGGAAATGGGCAATCTCCAACAACACCTTCCTTCGGGCGGTGTACATACAAGGAGAACAAAACTGCCTGGCGGACAGACTCAGCCGCCTCCTCCAGCCACACGAGTGGTCACTACACTCTCAGGCACTACGAGGAGTGTTCGAACGGTGGGGGACGCCTCAAATAGACCTGTTCGCGTCCCCTCACAATCACAAGCTACCTCTCTTCTGCTCCCGGATATACTCCCCGGACCGGCTCGAGGCCGACGCCTTCCTCCTCAACTGGGAGGGAAGGTTCTTGTACGCGTTCCCGCCGTTTCCTCTGATACTGCGGACGCTTGTCCACCTGAAAACAGTACAAGCCACCCTGATCCTGATTGCCCCTCGCTGGCCACGCCAGCCGTGGTTTTCCCTGCTACTTCAACTCAGTGTCAGAGATCCACTGCCTCTGCCTCTGTTTCCCTCTCTACTGTCACAGGGTCAGGGTTCACTGTTACATCCCAATCTTCAGTCTCTTCATCTGAATGCTTGGTTTCTCTCCCCCTGACTGCTCTCCCCGTGTCTCAATCAGTCAAGGAGATATTGGAGGCCTCCAGAAAAACCTCAACGAGAACCTGCTACTCACAAAAGTGGACCAGATTCTCAACCTGGTGCTCCTCCCACAGCCAGGACCCGGTGTCGGTCCCCGTCCCCCTGGTCCTTGACTATCTACTTCAACTATCTCATTCCGGCCTAAAGACCAACTCCATTCGAGTACACCTCAGTGCGATTGCGGCCTTTCATCAGCCCCTGGAAGGGAAAGCCCTCTCGCTCCATCCCTTAGTCACTCGCTTCATGAAGGACCTGCTAAACGTCCACCCCCCTCTCAAACCTCCTCCGGTGGTTTGGGACCTTAACGTGGTTCTGGCTCAACTAATGAAACCTCCATTTGAGCCATTAGACAAATGCCATCCAAAATTCCTCACTTGGAAGGTAATTTTCCTACTCGCGCTCACGTCCGCACGGCGGGTTAGTGAGCTACAAGCACTGGTAGCGGACCCACCCTTCACGGTATTCCATCACGACAAGGTGGTACTCCGCACCCATCCAAAGTTCCTACCTAAAGTAGTGTCTGATTTCCATCTAAATCAGTCCATCGTCTTACCCGTGTTTTTTCCCAAGCCCCACTCTCACCCAGGAGAGGTGGCGCTCCACACTCTTGACTGCAAAAGAGCGTTGGCCTTTTACCTCCAACGCACTCAGCCACACCGGAAAGTCCCACAACTGTTTTTGTCCTTCGACCTAAACCGGTTAGGCCACCCAGTTTCCAAACGCACCTTATCCAACTGGTTGGCCGATTGCATCTCCTTTTGCTACGCTCAGACTGGTCTCGCGCTGCATGGTCGAGTAACGGGACACAAAGTCCGAGCGATGGCAGCCTCCGTAGCCTTCCTCAGGTCCACACCTATCGAGGAAATCTGCAAGGCTGCCACGTGGTCTTCGGTTCATACCTTCACCTCCCACTACTGTCTGGACTCCCTGTCCAGAAGCGATGGCCGGTTCAGCCAATCGGTATTGCGAAATCTATTTGCTTAAATTGCCAACTTCCCTCCATCCCTCTTCAGTAAGCTTGGAGGTCACCCACATGTGAGAATATCATGCCTGCTTGTCCTGGGATAAAGCACAGTTACTTACCGTAACAGGTGTTATCCAGGGACAGCAGGCATATATTCTCACAACCCACCCACCTCCCCGAGGTTGGCTTCTTGGCTAGTTAAGTGAACTGGAGACCACGAGGGGATGCACCCCCTAGTGGAGCAGGAAGGCACGCATGCGTGGAGCAGCAGAGCAAACTTAAATCTTCAATCAAGTTTGCTTGAAAATGCTTCCGCATCGGGGCTCCGTAGATGACGTCACCCACATGTGAGAATATATGCCTGCTGTCCCTGGATAACACCTGTTACGGTAAGTAACTGTGCTGAATCTTAAAAGAATCCTTTTCCTTGCCACAAAGGATGAAGCAATATTTATAACTTGAATGTCTCCTTTTCAGCTTATTTGGGGAGGGCAGCAGGTTTTGAATGTATTTGTTTTTCCACAGGTTAATTTCCAGAACTGGTTAAGAGGCCCTTTTACTAAGCTGCGTTAAGTCCAATGCAGGACACGCGAAAGTATTATGCAGGTGTTTTGTCATTTGTGCACAATGATCACGCGGTATTTATAATTTTTGAAAGAGCACGTCGAGGGCAGAGAATGAGTGTGGAAGCACTCTTCAGCTAGTATGCTGACTTTATACCAGCACACTTAACTGGATAGCGCGTCCCTAATGCAGGAATCCTTCGACCTCCTAAATCGGAAGTGGCAAGGCTCCCGTGTTAACTCTTTCAAATGGCCGCACGCTAATGCTAGCCTTGCATGGCCAGAAATTCAATGTAAAAAAATGCTTACTTTGTGGCCGTGCTTGAAATGGGCTTACCGTTCAGGAAAAAGCCCTGCTTTATAGTGCATTAAGCCAATTTACTAAGCTAGGCTAGTAAAAGGGTCCCTATGTGATGTGAATTTTTAGAGCAGATGAAACATTTATTCTTTAGCACTCTCCAGACCAGTAGAGGTTAATCTTTACAAATGGGTATATATCCAATCATGACCAGCAGGTGGAGACTGAAAACAAAACTGTGGGACAGTATATAATATACTCCCTTCTCTATTTACCTCAGTCTTCTTTCAGTCTCCAGCAGGTGTTGATGTGATCTGTACCCATCTCCCATTTATTTATTGTTGTTTATTTTTATAGCCCGTCCTCCCCAGAAGCTTAGAACAGCTCTGCCTCAATCCCCACCGACGCGTTTCACTCTTTCGTCAGGGTCGGGGAAGGAGAATACAGAACAGTTCAAAAACTTAGCATAAGTCCCGGCGGATACTTTAAGTATTTAGCTTATGCTAAGTTTTTGAACTGTTCTGTATTCTCCTTCCCCGACCCCGATGAAAGAGTGAAACGCGTCGGTGGGGATTGAGGCAGAGCTGTTCTAAGCTAAGTGGCATTTTTGCATACATTAGGAAATTTAGATTATTCATTCAAATACGAGCACTGGCACGTTATAAATAGATACGATTAGAGACATTTATCATCAGAATGTCCAAATGAAATCATTAGTTTATTTATTAGAAAAATTATACCATATAAAGGTTCCTATGAGGACGGCTACCACACTATAATTTAGTGTGGCATTCTGAGGAACATGGTGTGGGTAATGAATGGACACAGTGGTGGTGGTAACTAAGTATTGATGAGCTGATTAATTTGAAGTTTTGGACACCTATTTTAAAACAGTTAACATTGGTTGCCAGGGACCTTAGAGGGTACAATTTAAGGTGTTATCCTTGATTCATCAACATTTATATGCTGCTGCGCCCTGGTACTTTGTCCATGCAGTGTCAGTCTGTTACTCCTGGCAGAATTCTGTGCGTGTGAGATTATGGTTCACATAAACAAATGGGTCTAACCAGCGCAGGAAGAGGAAATGACCCGCTGTGCAGCGGGTCACTTCCTCCTCTATTGATCGTGTCTGCCCTGAGTGCTACGACAGCATGTGCAGAATTGTTAAACATCCTGAGGGAGTGAGGAATTCTGCAAGTGCAGAATTCTGCCAGGAGTAGTCTTATCTGCCAAAGAGACAGTTAAGATGAGAAACATCAATGCGTTTATCTTTAGAAAGTGTGCAATATGCAGCTACTAGACTGACTTCATTTTCCATGGCCGTTTTCATCTTTATTTAAAACTCACCTATTTGTCCAGGCATTTTTAACGTCCAATGTGTACAGTAATGTGCTCATTTAAATGGTAGACTGTTGTATTATTAGATGGAATATGCCACCGACTCATGGCAGCGTGCACAGTGAGGAATCCACCCTGTGATGTTTTCACGACAAGAGTACAGGAGTGGTTTGCCATTGCCTTATCCCGCATACTGTGCGGATCCACTGTGTTGCTGCTGCCCAAAAAAGCGCCCCTCAGCCTACAGCACCTGGTATGTCCCATGCGGTCTCCCATCCAGACCCGACCCTGCTTAGCTTCCGATAGTAAGAGTGGGCCTACTCAGGGCGGCCAGGCCGTAGGCCCGTTGTATTACTAGGGTGTCAACAATACAAAAGTGTGTTTGACTTGATATGTCAGGGCAACAATGAAGCAGAAATGCAATTTTTTTTCTGTGTGTGCGTTGTATGCGTGTAATCCACCTAGGTTATGAGTGGGATAGAATTTTGAAAATAAATGCTTTTCTGAGATGATTTAGGTACAGTGGAAACAAGGGTATAGGCTACTATATTCTCATTCCTTCAGTTCTCCCTTGCCATGTTTTTATGATGGTGTTCCATAGCTGCCTCACTGGCTGTCATGGTGTGATCTTATTGAATGAAAGGTTATTTGTGATCCCTTAACTCACAGGTGCAGTCCACTCCTTGCTGAGTAGCGTTTCCTGTATCGTGGATGGGTATTGGGTTATATCTTCCTTTTTTTTTCCCTTACAGTGGTGGCCTCAGTAACCTCTTATACAAATGTTCTCTTCCTGAATACATCAAGATTGTAGGTGAGGAGCCTAGCCATGTGCTTCTGCGTGTCTATGGGGCTATTCTCCAGGTAAGCTTCCTTGTAATACCTTCTTTTACTTCTAAAAAAACAAAAGGTCATCCTCCAGCCAGCAGAGGGCATTGAGTATTGGGTCTTTTTCTTTAGTTTTGGAATGCAGCTTGTGAAACTTAGCAAATTTGCTTTGATTTGTACATGTAGAGCAGTGTCTCGCAAACTTTCCAGCTGGCGGCACACTAAATCCAGTGCCCCGGCTGGAAGGCACTGGGAAGTGTGCGGACGTCTGCACGTGCGCGGAGGCCCATCTGACCACAACCCACTTCGGTGGAGGGATCTGGGAGATGCAGGGAGAGGAGGAGAGATGCTGACCAGGAGGAGAGTCATCTGCGCCAGCTGACTGCCTACAGGACGTGCCTCTCACTGCGAGAGGTATGTTCTGTAGGCAGTCGGCCAGCGTGGACAACGCTTCTCCTCGCCAGGCACACAGTTTGCGATACAGTGATGTAGAGGCTACAAGCTTATGATTTCTCCATGTGAGTGCAGGCTGTAATCAGGGACGGTTTTAGACATGCTGGAGCCCAGAGCAGAAATTAAGGAGGGGGCCCCTGATCCCCTCGCCTCCCTGCATCCTCCCCCTGATATCCCCACCTCCCATTACTACCACACATAAAACAACTTTAAATGACTTTTTTTTACACACAAAACATAGACCTTTACCAAATACAGAACAAGGGATCACAAATAGAAACTGAACTGCGAACCCCAAGAAATTAAACTCAGGGACTTCCGGTGACGTCGCGAAGCATGGTGGTCGGTTAGAGTGAGAGCTCTGACTTCCGCGGGTTTCTACCTCCCTCCCGAAGGTGTTTACGTGCTTCCTACTGGCCCGGAACCGGGTTATTATAAGTCCGGAGCAGAGCGCTCCTGTACAATGCCGTCAAAAAAGCAGTCGGCGGAGGGGCGTCGGCCCGATACGGGCGGTGAGCAGTGCGGCCTGCGCCATGTGCGCGGGGCCTCCAGAGCGCCCGAGCGCGAGTCTGGAGAGAGTGCTTCGGAGGAAGAGTCGGAGAGGGGTGCTTCTCCGAGATTGAGAAGACAGGACTGTGCCGCGGCGGTCACTAAAGCGGACCTTCAGCAGTGGGCTCTGGATATCAAACAAGAGGTGGCAGCCGTGAAGGGTAAAATTAAAGATGCAGTGAAAGAAATCCGGAAGGACTTTGCTGACCTCCTTGGGAGAGTGGAGGAGACCGAGCGGCGTATTGGGGACCAAGAGGTGGTGGTGCAAGATTTGAGTGGGGCTTTTACAGAAGCTCGGAAGGATTGGCAAGACTGTTTTAACCGCCTTGAGGATCTGGAGAACCGGTCCCGAAGAAATAATGTGCGTATCAGAGGGGTGCCTGAGCTGGCTGAGTTTCAAGATGCTGTACAGGTGGTCCAGGGGATCTTTGGAACCTTATGCCCACAGGAGGGGGAAGAGGTGGGTGCCAGGAAGGTGAAGGTGGACAGGGCCCACCGGGCTCTGGGACCCAAGAAGGATGATAATCCTCGAGATATCATTGCCTGCCTTCATGATTTTGTGGACAAGGATCGGATGGTGCGAAAGGCCAGGGAGTTGGGCACTTTTGCTTGGAAGGGGCATAACGTGGAAGTTTTTCAAGATCTTTCAGTCATTACACTGCAGAGGAGGAGGGAATTTCGTCCTGTGGTGCAGATTCTGAGAAAGCAAAATTTGAAATATCGCTGGCTCTTTCCATTTGGGCTCCTGATTACCATCAACGGGGCACACAAGAGAGTTACAACCCTGTCCGAAGCTGGGGCACTGCTGCGGAGGGAAGGTCTCCTGAGTGCGGAGGATCCCCCTCTGGGGAAACCTTTGGGCCAGTCGGCGGAGCGATTTCAGTGGCAAGCTCGATCACAGCGGTCCCGCAAACGCCGACCTGATGGTGGAGAAGGCATAGGGTCCTCGGCGGGACGAGGAGCAGGACCAGCGACTTGAGGTGTAGCTGAGACTGAGGCGGTCTTATCCTATGGAGAACTCATGGAGACTTGAGACTTTTGGAAAACATGGACTGTTTCCTGTGTTTGGCGGTATGCTTGGGGGTGCGAGTGAGGGGCATATGTAGGGGGGAGTGGTTGCAGTGTGTGTGTGCTGGGAGGTACTTTTGGGAGGGGGGTACATGATGGGGAATTGGGCCTTGGTGAGGTCACCCGAAGTCATGGAAGGGAGACGGTGGTGGCGGGATTGGGTTGGGTGGGGTGGGGGGTGGGGTGGAGGGGGGATGGGGGGTAACAGCATGGGAGTTGGGAGATGGTGTGGGGGGAGGAGAACGGGAGGAGATTTGTGGGGTTTTGATATTCGGGGTTATGGCGGTAGCTAAATTGAGAGTGGGCAGCTTTAATGTCAAGGGTCTCAACATGCCCCGTAAACGCCAATTATTGTTAAAAGAATTAAAGCGGTTACGGATTGATATTAGTTTTGTGCAAGAAACCCATTTTTTGAAAACTGGGGAAAAGCTGATACAATATAAAGAATATCCGGATAGGGTTTGGGCCTCTAATAGGAAGGAGAGGAAGAAGGCGGGGGTGGGCATTTTGTTTGCTAGACATCTTAAAGTGGTCCCTGAACAGGAATGGAGGGATGAGGGAGGGCGTTGGGTTATATGGGTGGGCCAAATTAATGGGGAAGTGGTTACGTTAGTGAATTTGTATGCCCCGAATGCTCAACAGGGTTCCTTCTTTGATGAGGTATTGGCCAAGGTACTGTTGGTTAAAAAGGGATCGTTGCTGGTGGGCGGGGACTTCAATCTGGTGGTTGACCCCCGTTGGGATTCCACTGGGGCTGGGGGAGATAGGCATAAGGCTGATAGGCAGCGTCTTAAGCATTTTGTTGATGTTCTCAACGTGGTAGATGGTTGGCGCTCTCAGCACTGGATGGGTAAGGATTACTCTTATTACTCCCCCGTACATGCGGTGTATACTAGAATTGATATGTTATATATGGATAAGGGGTGGGGGGGTAGATTGCTCGACACGCGCATCGAGGACATTGGGTGGTCGGATCATGCTCCCATTTGGATGGATATCCGATGGGGGGCTTCACGAGTGGGGGACCGATATTGGAAATTGAATGATAGTTTATTGAAGGATCCGTTGCTACTCCGTAGGGTGGAGCAGGTTATTTTGGACTTTTTGGAGCATAATGATGTTGACCAATATTCTCCAATGACAATCTGGGAAAGTTTGAAAGCGGTGCTACGGGGGGAGCTTATCTCGATGGCTGCGTATAAAAAGCGGCTTAATTTGCAGCGGGAACGGAGCCTGAGAGAGAATCTACGGCACCTTGTTGATCAACATAAGCGGGGTCAGGGAGGGGCAGCCTTGGGGCTCCGGATTCGTGAGGTGCGGGCGGACTTGGGGAAGTTGGAGGATGAGGAGATCAAATTCAATCTTGAACGCCTTCGTCTACGGTTTTTTGAATCTGGTAATAGAGCGGGGAAATTGTTGGCTCATCGTCTACGACTTAGGCAGACGCAATCTAATATTATGGCTATTAAGGATGGTTCGGGTCAGACATTGACAGCTGAAGGAGCTATCCATGCTCGCTTCTGTGAATTCTATCAGCAGCTTTATACACCAGAGAGTCAGGGATCAGAGGAGGAGATTCGGACTTATCTACAGGATTTGGGCTTGGAGTCCCTTCCGGCTTCGGTGATGCAAGGGCTGGATGCTGATATTTCTTTGGAGGAAGTGCATAATGTGATCAGCCAGCTGAAACCGGGGAAATCTCCGGGTTTAGATGGGTTCACGGGGTTGTTCTATAAGAAGTTGTCTTCCTTGGTGGTGCCGTTGTTGGCACGCGTATATAATGACTTGAGAGATGGAGCTCAATTACCTTTCTTCATGCGGTTGGCAGGGATCACAATTTTGCCGAAGCCGGGGAAGGACGCTACCCAGTGTGGGAGTTATAGGCCGATTTCCCTGCTGGGTATTGACACAAAAATTTTTGCTCGGGTGCTTGCTGATAGATTGGCATCTCATCTGACGACACTTATTCACCCCGACCAGGTGGGGTTCATAGGGGGTCGGCAGGCGGCGGATGGGATCCGTAAAGTTTTGAATTTGGTTTGGCAGGCCCGCCGTTCAGGCGGTTCCTGGGTGGCGGTGGCGGTGGATGCCGAAAAGGCGTTTGACCGGGTGGATTGGCGGTTTATGGAGGCGGTCTTGCGCCATGTTGGCCTGGGGCCTCGTTATGTGTCCTGGATTCTCTCTTTGTATAATGGACCCATGGCGTGTGTGAAAATTAATGGGGTTTACTCCTCTCCCTTTGAATTACGGCGGGGGACGAGGCAAGGTTGTCCCTTATCGCCCTTGCTATTTGCTTTGGTGATTGAGCCTCTTGCACAAAAGATTCGACTGACCGCTAGGGTGCGGGGTGTGACGGTTCGGGGGAGGGAACACAAGTTGTCCTTATTCGCTGACGATATCTTGGCAATTGTAGAGGGGTCTGTGGAATCCCTTAGTTCCCTTCAGGAACTTATGGCAACCTATGGGGCTTTATCCGGTTTTAAGGCTAACATGGATAAAACGGAGATCCTTAATTTATCAGTCCCGGAATCTGATATTCCTGGTATAAAGCGGGTGGTGCCCTTTCGGTGGGTTAAGGGCCCTATTAAATATTTGGGTATCCAGCTGGGGGTGGACTGGATGTCCTTATTTCAACTTAATTATATTCCCCTGGTGGCGTCTCTGAACCGGGATATGGATCGGTGGGATAAATTGTATGTGTCTTGGATGGGCCGCATGGAGGTATCTCGGATGTTGATGTTACCTAGATTCTTGTATTTTTTTCAAGTTTTGCCTATTGAAATTCCTCGGAAGTATTTTACTCGTTGGCAGCGCAGCCTCTTAAGGTTTGTGTGGGGAGGCAGACGGCCCCGGGTGGCACAGTGGGCCATGTTTAAGTTTAAGGCAGAGGGGGGTCTGGGGATCCCTCATCTGGAGCATTATTATCAAGCGGCCCAGTTAAGAGCGGGTGTGGAGTGGCATGCGCCCTCAGTGAAGTTATGGGTGCAGGTGGAACAGGGATTGCTGGATGATTCGGGGGGAACTAGGACCCTGGGGTCGCTATTGTGGGGGGATTTGGGGGTCAGGGAGCTGGGGACCGTTTCTAATCCATTCACATCCTGGACGTTGCGGGTTTGGAAAGCGGTAGCGCGCAAACTGTTAGGTAAGAGCAAGGGGGTGCACTTTCTTCCATTGCGCTTTGCCTCTGATTTTGTACCGGGGAGAGATGGGGGGATATTTGTGCGGTGGGCAAGGAATGGGTTGCAGTACTTTGGCCAATTCTTGGAGGGTGAGAATCTTCGGGCTTTTCCGGTGCTTCAGGCCCTTTATCAGCTAGAATCTAGGGACCTTTTCCCATATCTCCAGGTGAAAAGTTATTTGCAAACGGCTAAGCGGGCTGATGCCGCAGTGTATACCTGTTCGGCCTTTGAGCGGATGTTGGGTTCCCCAGTGAGTAGAGGCTGCATTTCCCTATTGTATAAATGGGTGCATAAAGATGGGGCCCGCAAACCTAAATACCTTGAAGCTTGGGAAAGGGATTTAGAGCAGGAGTTCGATGAGGCCTTGTGGGAAACTATATCGCTTCGGATACACCGTTTAGCGGTGGCTCCGGTGCTAGTGGAGAATGCTCTTAAGATGCTGGTCCGCTGGTACATGACCCCGGTTCATATGAGCAAAATATCTGCCCAGGGATCAGACTTGTGCTGGAGGGGATGTGGGCAGCGGGGAACTTTTCTTCATATGTGGTGGAGCTGCCAGCCACTTCAAGAATTCTGGAGACAGGTGTTTCACTATGTGGGGGCTCTCCTCCAGGTGTCCTTGCCTGAAAGAGCGGAAGTGGCCTTATTGGGGTTTCCTGTGGGGGGGGTTGATGCTTCACAGGATAGGCTGGTACAGCTGGCGTTCACGGCTGCTAGATTGACTGTGGCACGCCATTGGCGAAGCACGATCATACCCACGTTACCTCTTATGAGAGCTAAATTGGGCTGGGTTTGTGATCGCTATAGGCTTTCGGCTCTGCTGACTAGACGTTGGCAGCAATATTATGATCTATGGGGAAGATACTTGGCTGTGGAGGAATTGGATCTGGAGACCTCTGTTGTCAGCTGACCTGCTGGATCTCATATGGATTTGGGTTTTGGGGGTCTGTTTTGATCTGGTTTTGTGTTTTGCTATGTCACCTATGTATTCTTTTTCTCTTTTTTTCTCCTTCCTTTACTCGGGAGCTGAGATGCTCGTGGGGGGGGATTTCTGGCTTACAGGAGATGAGGGGTGCTGTATGCTGTTACGGGGGGGGGAGGGTAGGGGGGGGTGGTTTCCGGGGGGGGGGGTTGATCAGTTGATTGACTGATTGTTCTGTTTTGGCACAGTACTGCTGTGATGTTGTGCATTTCTTTGTTATAAATAAACAATTACAAAAAAAGAAATTAAACTCAGAAAGTATTAACAACACTGGAGAAATAAAAACAAGACAGATATGCACTGAACATTTTATAATGAACACCTGGTAGGGCCTAGCTCCACCAGATATTAGCCACCTCCCTTGCTGTGGCTGGTGGAGGTCCCAGAACCCTGACAGTTGAAGACCACCACCTTCAGTCTGGCAGCCAGAAATCTCCAAGCTCTGTAGCTAGCAGAAGCATCCTTGGCCTGCCACCAGCTGTAGAACTTGAAACAGTTTTGGCCGCTGGACTGGAGGAAGAAGTTTTCAGCTGACAGGGCACTGGGGAAGTAAAAAAGGTACAGGGGACGACAAGGGCCATGCGTGCGTATCAAGGAGAGGAGGAGGGTTGTCCCCACCTCTCCCCCCCCCCCGCCCTTACTGCTACATGTTTAGGGTTTTGGCACAAATAAGGGTCTTTTTTTGAGGAATCTGTGTTTTAGTGAGGGGAGGGATTCAGGTCGAGGAAGGAATGTGGGATGGATTTGAACTTAAGACGTGGCCATTTTAAAACGAGGCTGAGTGGGTTAAATTTAGGACTCACATTTTCAGCCAGTAGATTCTGCCAAAAAGTCCCATAAATCTAGATGGCCTGAATTTGCTTCGGCCAACAATGCACCTGAACATGGCTTCTTGAGCTCTGCACTTCTTGGGTTGTAACACATTTTGTTTGCTTCACAGGGGGTGGACTCCTTAGTTTTGCAGAGCGTAATGTTCGCTATCCTGGCAGAAAGAACATTGGGACCACGACTCTATGGGATTTTTCCTCAAGGACGACTGGAGCAGTACATTCCAGTAAGGCGACAAGTAGACTCTTAAGCAGGCACAGAAAGGTGACACTAATGAATTTTTAATTGGCTTCAAAGCACATAGTTACGGCTGCTAACCAGGTCCCAGATGATCGCAAGTCAGATTCTCTCACATCAGAACTGGCTGAGGCAAAAAGTTTCTTCTCTGTTAAGCACACACAGCTGCACTATTGGATTGCAAAGATTTTATTCCATGCATTTCTTGATATGGAAAAAGCTAATATCTCCTTTTCGAGATTCCATCTCCTATATCAAGGAGATTGTTGCTGTGCTCAAGATCAGAAGGAAGCATACACCCATGTTGTGATTTCATTTGAGAAATGGTCTATTGCCTGCTAGACTGACTTCCTTTCAACAAAATATTTAATCATTATTATAACAGACCTGCATTAGCTTGGGAGGGGGTACATTATCCTTCCCCCAACTCCTGAGAGATGCAGTATGATGTCTTAGATCAGGGGTTCTCAGTCCAGTCCTCAGGACATACCTAACCAATCATAAGAACATAAGAATAGCCATACTGGGGCCTAGATGCACTAAAGTCAGTGATTGTCTTACCAGCACTTTTTTTTAATGGGCACC
The DNA here is from genome assembly GCF_902459505.1 of Geotrypetes seraphini. Lineage (NCBI taxonomy): Eukaryota > Metazoa > Chordata > Amphibia > Gymnophiona > Dermophiidae > Geotrypetes > Geotrypetes seraphini. The sequence goes on from NC_047092.1 coordinate 23,342,885, forward strand.
AGATGCTGTGCTTGTGTTACACATGCATAATATCTGCCCTATTTGAAAAAAACAAAAAAACCTCCGCCCAGCGATGACAGCCCTCCCTGACGAACTGGCAGTGGGGGATGGACACCCCCTCCCAAATGCACCAGCTAAAATCGGCAGGAGGGATGCTTCCCCCCACGCCAGCGAAAATCAGCAGGAGGTGGGGTTTTAGGAATCTAAGCCAATCAGGGCTTTAGGCCCCTCCCTGTGCATCACATGATGCACTAAGGAGAGGAAGGCCCACAAGTTTCAAGTTTATTTAAAATTTCTTATACCACCCAATCAAGCCTTCTAGGCGGTGTACAAAAACACCAAAACAATGTGCCAAATAAAATACAATTTAAACAGAAACAGACCAGGGGAAATGACAATTTTTAAAGACAATGACTAACGGGAACAAAAAGAAATAAGGGTTAGAACTACAATTCAGAGAGAGAAAGAAAACACACAAGGGAAAGAATGACATTTTGGAGTGGAGGGACCTAGCCTCCCTCCTTTCTTCCCACAAAGGTGGTGGGGGGAGGTTTGGGGGAGCATCTGGTGGGCATGCCTCCTGCCTTTTGGGGGGGGGATGGTGTGTAGGGTAGGGGATGGTTTGGGGAGATGGCATTTGGTGCGGGGGGAGAGCCTCCATTGGCAGGCGAGAGTGGGCATCCCTCCTGCCAATATTTTTTCACACTGGAGGGTGGTTGGGAAGGCAGGAGGGAGTGGCCATGCCTCATGCTGATTTTTTATTTATTTATTTTTTTTCTCACACAAGGGAGGGGTGGGTTGACAAGGCAGGAGGGAGTGGGCATCACTCCTGCCGATTTTTGCAGGGGGGGGGCTGGTGCCACTTCATCAGGGAGCTTTTTTAATGGGGTAGATATTGTGCATGTGTAATGTGCACAGCATCTGTGCACATTGAAAAAGGGAAAAAAAGTTTCCTGCTTTGTGGCTTCCTCTGCCTCAGCTGTTTGGGATTCCCCTGCTGGCTCTGTGCATGTGTGAGTCGCTCTCACTGTAATCTAATCTAATCTAAACCTTAAGTTTATATACCGCATCATCTCCATGAGAATGGAGCTCAACATGGTTTACAAGAATTTAAAATAGTGGGTAGAGAAGAAGAAAAAAGATTACATGAACTTATGTGTAGAAGGGGGGAAAGATAGAGCTACAATTTGCTGAAAAGCCAGGTTTTCAGTTGTTTGCGGAATAACTGAAGGGAGCTCAGGTTCCGCAGCGGGGTGGTGAGGTCGTTCCAAAGACCTGTGATTTTGAAGAGAAGGGATTTTCCCAGTTTGCCTGAATAGTGGATGCCGCGTGGAGAGGGGAAGGCTAGTTTAAGCCTTTGGGCAGTTCTGGAGGAGTCGGGACTTGAGGAGTTGAAAGACAGTGGGATAAGAGGAGGCAGGATTCCGTGAATGATCTTGAAAGCCAGGCAGGAACATTTGAAATGGATTCTGGAGATTATTGGGAGCCAATGAAGTTTGGCAAGGAGTGGGGATCACCATGCAGTCTTAACGATCCTGTATAGTTCATTTAGCTCTGGTGTAATAACCTGAGCGGCAATGGAGGGGATTAAGTGACTTGCCCAGGGTCACAAGGAGCAGCATGGGTTTGAACCCACAACCTCAGGGTGCTGAGGCTGTAGCTTTAATCATTGCGCCTTAATGATAGTGCATTCAGATTATTAGTTCTATCACTTGTCCTAGGAATATTGGAGTACTATAATATTGTACATTTGGGGGATCTTCAAAAAGTTATCATATTACAGAGTTACATTGGCTCCCTATTGAGGCAAGAGTGATGTTTAAGTTCAGATGTTTATGTTATAAGGCGGTGCACGGTATGGCTCCTGGGTATTTAGTTGGCCATTTTAATTTTTCTAGTTTTTCACGTTCCCTACATATATCGACAATGTTTGAGTTACCACTGGTTAAACAATGTCGTTTTAAAAGATTTTACAATAGATTGCTTTTGTATCAAGCAGCTATCTGGGACTCCGCTCTCCGCTGCCTATTTTTGGCTTCCACATCGTATATGAATTTTAGAAAACAATTAAAATCTTATTTGTATGATAGATTTTTATAATTTACAATTCTTTTTATAATTCACTGACAGATGTCCAGTTTTTCTTAATTGATTGTTAACCGCAAGGAACCATATGACTTTGTGGTATACAAATGTTTGTTATGTTATGTTTCAAAGACAAACAGTCTTTCTCTAGTCAACTGTTACGGTCTAATCACAGCCAGACACCAGAACAAAGTCCACAACTATTCAGTATAAGAGATTGGCTTACTTTTAGCCAACACCTTTAACATCCAAGTTTTTATACATATAGCAAGCTTCTTACCTGCCAGTCTCTTTCACCATCTCTCTCTGGAAACCTCTTGTCCGCTGTCACCTTGCACTGTCTGACACTTTCCAGTCCCTTCCAGGGCTCCCTTTCAGCCCATAACTAGGAAAGGTTTCTCTGTGGAAATCTCTTCCTTGGGAAATCTCCCTCTGGGACCCCCCACCCCCGATTAACTCTCTGCTAGGATATTTGTCCTTCTTCTTGGCTGAGCCACACCCCTCTGCTTCAGTAGGATTGCATCACTCTCCCAATGTGCCTCGACACTGAGCTGCATAGGCTCAGTGTGTTCTGGGACCTGGTCCCTCTACTTGTGGGCTAGCACCCCTGCTGCCCAGCAGTACACTTGCAGCCATTGTGAGACAGGACCCCTTACACCCTCATAGTGGGTGAGACCAATAGTCCATTTAGCCTAGTATCCTGTTTCCACAGTGGCCAATCCAGGTTACAAGTGCCTGGCAAAAACCCAACTAGTAGCAACATTCCATGCTACTGATACCAGGGCAAACAATGGCTTCTCCCATGTGTCTTAATTACAGCACAACAAAAGAGAAAAGAAGACCCAATGATCCACAGTAGAATCAATCCAACGATAAAAACAAAAAGCTGTGGGTGCTGATGTTCTGAGAATGATTTATTATACACTCTTACACAAGAAAGCCATAAAAATACAAATGTAATAGTCCAACCGGACCCTACATGGTCCATGTTTCGTCGAACACACCTTCTTTAGGGGTCCTAAAAGGGGTTTGAGGAAAATAAGTTGGAAATGACATAAAGGTGACTGTGGTGCCAATCTAAAGCGTGCATATTAGTATCTATGCTTGACCACAAGATGAGAGAAGCATGCCAAGTGAAATCATGCTGCAGGGAAGCTTCTGTACTTAAACGATTATTGAAGAGAGATTGGTTCTGTAAAATGAAATATGGGAACTAGGTCTATTACATTTGCTGGAGCGCTGGTCACTAATCTGTGTTTGTTTTAAACATGTATGTACATATGTGTTTTAAATATTGTGTGTTTTAGCTGTAAACCGCTTTGTATAAAGTGGGATATAAATGAAATGAAAACCTTTGTTTTAAGCCCAGTATGCTAACTGCAACGCTTTTCAGAGCTTAACTATTCTCTGAATGAAACAATATTTCTTCCTATTGGTTTCAAAAATATTTCCCTGTAACTTCGAATGTCCCCTAGTGTTTGTAATTTTTGATGGAGTAAAGAATTTATCCACTTATACCTGTTCTACACCACTCAGGCAGTAATATCTTACTTCAGCCATCTCTTTTCCAAGCAGAAGAGCCCTAACCTCTTTAGCCTGTCCACATATGAGAGGAGTTCCATCCCAGGATTCCCACAATTAATATGCAAATTTATCTCGTGTACATTCATTTTGGGTATCCTGAAACCTGACTGGCTGGGTGTGTCCTGAGGACTGAATTGAGAACCACTGTCATAGATTTTTTTTTTTATATATATCTCTTTTAATTTGTCCTCTACAACTTTTATGGCTCTGCATGATATTGCATTATCATATCTTTGATCCCAATGCTCTTCAACTTTTTCTGTACGTCGACCTTTCTACTACATTGTTGTATCAGCTAATCTTTGAACTATATTGATTTCAGAGCCACCGTCTGCATGCTCAAGATTTACAGAACCCACATATTTCAAGTGAGATTGCTGTAAAGATGTCAAGATTCCATAAAATGGCAATGCCATTTAACAAGGAGCCCAAGTGGCTTTTCAGCACCATGGAGAGGTAGGTGATCAGCATCTCTTCATGCTGGAAGAATGATGATAGGGTGAGGAAATGTTTTTTCCTGGAGTCTGTGGTATGTAGTGCTACCAGATTCACCAATTCGAATCGATTCACCTTGGTGAATTGATTTGTTTCCCCAAAAAACTGAATTCACTGATTCAGTAACCAACCCCCCTCCTCCACCTCCCCTCGGTACAGTCTGACATACCATCAGGCTTCCTAAAGCAGCAGTAGCGGTGGCTGGCTGTGAACAGGCAGTTCGCGGGCTACTCCGCCAGGGCCTTCTCTGCCATGTCACTGATATATGGCAGAGGGAAGCCCTGGCGAGACAAGCTGCGAACTGTCTGTTCACAGCCAGCCGGCCACCACTGCTGCTGCTTTAGGAAGCCCGACCATATGTCAGACAGTACAAGGGGGGTGGGGGTGGGATTAGTCGAGAAGTGCTGCATAGAGGGGTGGATGGGATGGAAAGCTGCTGCACGGGATTGGGTGGAATGGATGGAGAAGCTGCTGCACAGGGGGATGGGAGGAAGGGATGGAGAATCTTCAGAAAGGGGGATGGGCGGAAGGGATGGAGAAGCTGCTGCTCATGGGGGAAGAGAGGAAGAATTTTTGAAATGGAGTAGAGGAAGGGAGATGGCAACAAAGAAGTAGAAAGGGTTGAGGGAGAAATCCTGCATGTGGTGGATGGAAGGGAGACATGCATGGAGATGAAAGGGAGAAATGTTGGACATAAGGGTAGAGGACAGGGAAAGATGGTACTTGGGGAGAGAGAAAAAAATTGTTGCACATGATAATGGAGAGGAGGAAGGGAGAGATGACACAAGGAGGGGAATAGAGATGTTTGACCCAGGATATAAGGCAGGGAGAGAGAGAGACATAAAGAAGAGAGATAGTAGACAGTGGAAAAGAGATGTTGGATATGGCAGTGGAAGAGAAGGTACAGAGATGGAAGATGGATGGTGAGCATGGAGAAAGAAGAAATCGTCAAATGGGCAGGAGACCCTGGTGAGTGAGTTAACAGAAGACAAACAGAAACCAGAGCCTGGGACCAACATGATTTGAATAATTTGACCAGATAACAAAAGGTAGAAAAAATAAATTTATTTTCTGTGTTTTGATTACAATATGTCAGAGCTGGTGTGAGCGAGCATGAGCTAGGACCTAATAGAAAGAGGAATAATATCTCTTGTTTTTTTTGTTTACACCACTGTGCCAGTGTGGGGATGGAGAGTACAAAATAAACCCACCAGGATGTTTGGGGGGGAAAAAAAAAAACCCTGATTGGGCAGGAAAATCGAATCGAAAATTCAATTCAGTGGGCTGAATCAAATCGAAAATCTTTTTCTTGAATCAGGCAGCTCTAGTGGTATGGTATAAGGGGAGGATATCCACAATGATTATTCATGAGAGGTGTACATGCAGGTTTGGGATCCACTGGTATAAGGGAGAATAGGATAGAGGGAATAGCAACCAGCATCTCCTTGGTTATGAAATGGGACCAAGCCTAAGGAAGTAGAAATGAATAAGACCTACAGTATAGGATGAATGAGGGTACATATAGTTTCATAAAATACATGTGATGGACCATGGTCCAGACAAATATCTATTCTTTCACCAAGTCCAAGGTTATCTAAACATGCTTGCTGGAATGCACTCAGCCATCGTCTCTTATATGTCCAAAGCAACCATATTACTCTGCCCTTAGAAACATAGAAATAGACGGCAGATAAGGGCCACAGCCCATCTAGTCTGCCCACCCTAATGACCCTCCCCTACCTTTCTCTGTGAATAGATCCCACGTGTCTATCCCATTTGGCCTTAAAATCAGGCACGCTGCTGGCCTCAATCACCTGTAGTGGAAGACTGTTCCACTACAGGTGATTGAGGCCAGCAGCGTGCCCTTCTACTAGCGTCAGAGGCATTGTTCAGTCTGCCACATAATCATCTTACAGGTCAAGTGAGTATGAAGAGCCAATTCAGTCATAAGGATATCAAGGAAATTTTGGTTCCCCAAGGCGTATTCAACCCCATGGGTGAAAGATATCCATTCTCCACACCCTAGCCATTATCATGTTGTTTTTTATCTTCTGTCACACTGGTCCTCCATGCTCTACCCCAACCTATAGCAACTGTAGGATAGACCCATTGGCATGGGGGGGTACGACCACCCCTGGTATTGTCTTGGTGGAGGCGCCGGCACCTCTCCGCTCCCCCTGACCATGCTCGCGCCTTCCCCACCCCCACCGCTTCAAATTTTCGTCGTGAGCAACTTTTCCAGCCTGCTGCTCGCACCGGCCTGGCTCCCCTCTGAAATCACTTTCGGGTCACGGGACCAAGAAGTGATGTCTGAGGTAGAGCCAACTCCAGTGCAAGCAGCAGGCCGGAGAAGCTGCTCACTCTGGTGAAGATTTAAAGAGGTATTGGGAGGGGGGAGGGGGAGGAAGGAGGTGGGGGGTGCCACTGCCCCAGCCGTCTCCTACCCTGGAAACGCCATTGGACAGACCATGAAGAATTGACTGCTTTGCTTCTGAAAGATGCATGGGGAAGGGGCTTGAAACAGCAATTTTACTTCTAGCAGTTTTTTGTCTTCCACAGCTACTTGAAGCAGATCTCAGTCTTGACTTTCACACAGGATTCCCACATCAAAAAATTCAAAAAGTTGAAGTCGTATAACCTGGAGAAAGAAATGAAGACCCTTAGGTGAGAAGGCTGTGAGAAAGCTGGATGGGTCTCTGAGGGATGAGGATAATTTTTGAGCAGTAGTCAGCACACGCCAATAGTATAAAAAGTATATGTATAATATCTGCTCTACAGTAACAATTGTGTCTTTGATACGATTGTTCAACAGTTCATAGATCATCTAGTGAGTTTAACCCACAGTTTCTTGCTGCTCTTTTGCACTTCAGCTGAATTTTCATTCACATCTACATGGGGTTTTCCCCATCTATTTAAACATTCATACTTTGATTACAGGAACAGTCCTGGGCTAAGAACTATACTGGTGGAACCCTGCACACATGATTCTTGCTTCAGGTCACTTAGCAGCACCCTAAGTAGTGACCACAACCCCTCCATCTCTTAGCCCCAGCCAGCTCAGGGAACAGAAATTCTACGAGGTCAAACCAGAGATCCATGCACATCACAACCACTGGGACTCTTTGTGTCCTGTACTTTTTTCCTGTACTTTGTGTCCTGTGGCGTTTTTCTACTATGCTGTCATCCTGTGACATTGTAACATAGTAGATGATGGCAGATAAAGACCCAAATGGTCCATCCAGTCTGCCCAACCTTACCCACTCTTTAAATTACTGACTTAATATAAATTTTCCTTCTTCTTAGCTATTGCTGGGCCAGAACCCAAAGCTCTGCCGAGTTCTTTGCTTAGGTTCCGTCTACTGAAGTCTCCATAGAAGCTCACTCCAGCCCATCTAAACCATCGAAGCCTCCCCAGCCCATCCTCAACCAAACAGCCATATATGGACATAGACATGCAAGTCTGCCCAAGATTCTCTGTGTTCATCCCACCCCTTTCTGAACTCTGTCACCCTTTTCCTCTCCACCACCTCCCTCTCTATTATAGAATTAAGTTTGTTTACAGATGTGAAGTTGTTTTGATTTTTTTTATTGTAATTTTTTTGTCCCTGGAAACGGTTGTACTGACTGAATTTCTTTTTCTCTTGCATTAGACGCTTGCTTGCGTGTACCCCCTCTCCAGTCGTCTTCTGCCACAATGATGTCCAAGAAGGTTAGAAGCTTGCTTTGCTGTTAACTCTTTCACTGCTGGTGATATGTTGGTGCCATGGCTTGGGGTGATGGCTCTGCTAATGCAGTGGTCTCATAGTGGCTGTCTTGACCAGTCTGTTGGCTAGCTCTGTGTATTAATCATCACATACTGGAAGGAGAAGAGAGCAAGGGCACAGTGTTTGTATTGTGAGGTGCCAGAGATAAGATGAGAAAGTTTGTTTAAAATGACAGTGTGAGGAATCAGGAATGGGCTTTTGTTATACTGAGTTGGAGGACAGGTAATGTATTTGCTCTGAGGAATACTGGATGGAGGAGAAAGGAAAAAAGTGATTTGATTGTGGGTTTTGGAGAAGGATTAGGTCATCTTCCTATTGGGATAAAGATGACAAAAATAGGGATACATGTAGGATGTTGAGGGCTAAAGAGATGGTGTTAGTGTTTGTTAGAACACTAAGGGGACAGAGAATAAAAAGTTCATTGAAATTTTGGGTTGCTGAATGGAGAACATGGTAATATATTTTGAATTCTTTTGGAGACTGCACCTCACTTTCCTCTTGCTCCTTCCAGGAAATATTCTACTTCTGGCTAACCGGGACTCTTCCTCTAGAGACAGGTTAATGCTCATTGACTTTGAGTATAGCAGCTATAATTACAGGTTTGTGTGAATCACCTTATAGTGAGAGTTCTATACTGTTACATGGTGACACATGTTCTAGCCACTGTTCCTGTGCCTTTCAGCTGATGATTTTTCTTTGCCCTCTGTCATAGCTATTGGCTCTGTTCTTGGGTTGGGATGCTCTTTTATGTTTTCAGTCGCATCCTTGCTCTTTGTCAGCTACAGTCTGGGGTATTCTTTCACTAAATGTCCCAACTGCTATCTGCAGTGGGTGAATTCTTATCCTGCCTTACTTTAATGCCTGTAATCATGCACACAGTGCTTATTATAGGAAGGTCAGGGTAAGTGTTCCCTCTAAGCTCCGCGGCCGCACAGCCATGCACCTTTTAGTAGGCCATTCAACCCAATCATGCAGCCGGTGGGGACGGGGCCAACATCTGCTGCTGCTTTCCCGAAGCAGACCAGATGTGGGACCTACCCATGCATACCCACCACTGCTGGCCCGCTCTCTCCGATTTCAATTCTCTAGGAAAGAGCTGGCAGCCACGGACATATATACGGGAAGGCCCTGCAACTGGTTTGTTTTAGTTTACCACTACTGCTGCTGCTTTGGGATAGCAGCAGCAATGGTGGAGATGCTAGAGGGCAGATGCAGGTGGGTGGGAGAGAGGGGGCAAATATTGGTGGAAATGGGGTTGTGGCAGATGTTGGTAGAAAAGGGGTGGGGAGCAGAAGGGGATAGACACTGGTGGGAAGAGAGAGCAGAAGCTGGGTGAAGTGATTTGGGGGGGGGAGAGGGGGCAGATTTTGTATAGAAGTGGGAAGATAGATTCTAGACAGAACGGGAGGGAAAGAGGGCAGATGGGATGGGGTACAGAAAAGAGGGAGATGATGGAACAGGGGACGTGAAAGGGAGATGATGAATGGAAGTTGAGGGGGAGGAAGGAGACAAGTATGGAAGGGGAGAGATACAAAGAGAAGGGAAATATCAATGGAAGGGGAGAGAGGATAAATTCTAGATGGAAAGGGGAGGTGAGAATAAACTGTGTATAGAAGGAGGAAGACAGAAGCTTGGATGGGAGAGGAGAGAGACAGGAGGGAGATGATGGAAAGGAGATGTGAAAGGGGAGAGAGGGGGCAGACTGTATGGAAAAGGGAAGAGACATAGGAGGGGAGGGGAGATAGAGAGTGGAGATGCTGGATGGTGAGAGGACAGATGCTGGATGGAAGAGGGGAGAGAAATGAGCAGATATTTGGGGGAAGAGACAGAAAGTGAGATAATGATGGAAGGGGAAAGAAAGGGCAGATATAGGGGGCAAACTGTGTAGAAGGGAAGAGAAAGAGGGCAGAGTTAATGAAAGACTGGGAATAAGGGGGAGAACCAGGGTGAGGGAAAGAGATGAAAAGCTGCAGTACTCGGCTAGATAGTAAGAATAAGTTAAATCTGGACATAGAGGTAGAAAAATAAATTGATAAAAGCTAAAAGGAGGAGAGAAAAATCCCAGAAAGAGACTTAAGATGGAGGAAAGCAGAAACCAGAGAAGTAAATGGCCAAAAAATAAAAGTAGAAAAGAATTTATTTTTAATTTAGGATACTGTGGTATCCGTGTTTATAAAGGTTAATAAAATAGATTTAAGATATCATCTTTTCATTGGACATTTTTACCAACTGTCAGAGACCAACACCTCCAAGGAGGTGTTGGCCTCTCACAGCTAACTGAGAAATATTTTAAGTCCTTTCAATAAAATATCATCTTATTTTCCATTTTTTAATTTATATTTGAAATTCTTAATTTGTAATGTACAGGGTTTATAATACCATCAGGCTCAAATCAATTCAGTCCTTTGCTCACACACACAAAAAAAAGTTTACTCACATGACTTGTTCTTAGAGGGAACATTGGTCAGAGTTGATAGGTGTCTCTTATTTCATATTTAGTTGGATTTCTGTAGCACCAACGTGCTCCTCTTTAGACTTGGGAGTTGTATGATATTGTAACAGATGGTATAACTTTATTCCTACAGGGGCTTTGACATTGCGAACCATTTCTGCGAATGGGTTTATGATTATACCTATGACAAATGGCCTTTCTACAAAGCTATCCAAAGCAACTATCCAACCAGAGACCAACAGGTAAAGCAGTAACAACGCAGTCGCATGGCTGCAGGCTCATCATTCACTTGTGTTCACTATGGATGTGATCTTGTGTTTGATCTTGAATTGAACTGAATTGATGCTAAAACCACTAAGACTCTTTCCTCTTTTTATGCTTTCAAACATATTGTATATTGGAGAGTTGTGTAAGAGGGCTCTGTGGGGCTAAAATACCTTTTAGAAGAATAATGCGAATTCAAATTTGCTGGAAGAAAATAGAATGGCTTGGAAGATTTTGAAAACTAGAGTCCGTGGGAACAATATTTTTCTGAGAATAGACACTCCCAGAAAATTTGTATTGCTTTACTGTTATAACAGACAAGGGAAAAACTGAAGAACCTGGCAAAAGATTGCACCTTTACAAGACATCTCCTCCTACATTTCCCAGCCAACATAAACACTGTTTTGGCATACACCTATTTTCATCTCACTCCTCTTTCCCTCCCCCAGGTCTCACACTCAAGACTCGGATATTTGATTTGATTATTGGCTTTTTCAAATCTGAACTTGGGTAAAGGAATTAAACGCCAGAATTAATTGCCAGAGAATGTGATGAAAGCAGTTAGCTTAGCAGGGTTTAGAAAATGTTTGGATAACTTTCTAAAAGAAAAATCTATAATCCATGATTAAGGTGGACTTAGAGTAATTCATTGCTTATTTCTAGGATAAAATATGTTTTACTCTTTTAGGGTCTTGCCCAGGTACTTCTGACCTGGATTAGCCACTGTTGGATACAGGTTACTGGGCGTGATGGACCTTCAGTCTGTCCCAGTATGACAACTCTTGTGTTCTTAGGAGGGATTTCCCTGCCTAAAGGGAAGTAAGCTTCCATTACTCAGGTATATTTTAGACGTAAGTACCGTATTTTCACGCAAATAACACGCACCCGTATAAAACGCGCACACGTGTATAGCGCGCAGAAATCACGATGATAAGCACAAAAACTTTGGTATAACGCGCTCACGATTATACCGCGCATGCTGCCCGACTCTCCGTTCACCCCCCTGACTTCCGTGCACTGCCCCGCCTCTCCGTGCGCTGTCCCGACTCTCCGTTCACCCCCCCCTGACTTCCATGCACTGCCCTGACTTTCCGTGCGCTGTCCCGACTCTCCGTTCACCCCCCCTGACTTCCGTGCACTGCCCCGCCTCTCCGTGCGCTGTCCCGACTCTCCGTTCACCCCCCCCTGACTTCCATGCACTGCCCTGACTTTCCGTGCGCTGTCCCGGCTCTCCGTTCACCCCCCCTGACTTCCGTGCACTGCCCTGACTTTCCGTGCGCTGTCCCGACTCTCCGTTCACCCCCCCTGACTTCCGTGCACTGCCCCGCCTCTCCGTGCGCTGTCCCGACTCTCCGTTCACCCCCCCCCCCCCGACGTCCGATTCATCCCCCCCACGGCAGGACCATTCGCACCCCCACCCCGAAGGACCGCCGACTCCCCGACAATATCGGGCCAGGAGGGAGCCCAAACCCTCCTGGCCACGGCGACCCCCTACCCCCACCCCGCACTACATTACGGGCAGGAGGGATCCCAGGCCCTCCTGCCCTCGACGCAAACCCCCCCCCCCCCCAACGCCCGCCCCCCCCCCAAGAACCTCCGACCGCTCCCCCAGCCGACCCGCGACCCCCCTGGCGACCCCCACGACCCCCCCACCCCCCTTCCCCGTACCTTTGGTAGTTGGCCGGACAGACGGGAGCCAAACCCGCCTGTCCGGCAGGCAGCCAACGAAGGAATGAGGCCGGATTGGCCCATCCGTCCTAAAGCTCCGCCTACTGGTGGGGCCTAAGGCGCGTGGGCCAATCAGAATAGGCCCTGGAGCCTTAGGTCCCACCTGGGGGCGCGGCCTGAGGCACATGGGCCCAACCCGACCATGTGCCTCAGGCCGCGCCCCCAGGTGGGACCTAAGGCTCCAGGGCCTATTCTGATTGGCCCACGCGCCTTAGGCCCCACCAGTAGGCGGAGCTTTAGGACGGATGGGCCAATCCGGCCTCATTCCTTCGTTGGCTGCCTGCCGGACAGGCGGGTTTGGCTCCCGTCTGTCCGGCCAACTTCCAAAGGTACGGGGAAGGGGGGTGGGGGGGTCGTGGGGGTCGGCCAGGGGGGTCGCGGGTCGGCTGGGGGGGCGGTCGGAGGTTCTTGGGGGGGGACGGTCGTTGGGGGGGAGGGGGGTTTGCGTCGAGGGCAGGAGGGCCTGGGATCCCTCCTGCCCGTAATGTAGTGCGGGGTGGGGTTAGGGGGTCGCCGTGGCCAGGAGGGTTTGGGCTCCCTTCTGGCCCGATATTGTCGGGAAGTCGGCGGTCCTTCGGGGTGGGGGTGCGAGTGGTCCTGCCGGGGGGGGGGATGTATCGGACGTCGGGGAGTCGGCCGGGCAAGAGGGCTTGGGCTCCCTCTTGCTCCGATCGTGGATGCGGGTGCGGGTGGGAGCGCGTGCGAGTGGTCGTTCGGGGTGGGGGTGCGAGTGGTCCTGCTGGGGGGGTGAATCGGGCGTCGGGCGGGGTGGGAACTATGTTTGAAAACTTTCATATACCGCGCTCACTCATATAACGCGCGAGGGGTATGCGCGGTAGGTAAAAACGCGTATAACGCGCGCGTTATATGCGTGAAAATACGGTAACCTGCCCAAGGTCAAGAGACAACCTCAGTATCCCTGATATTCAGTCTGGTATTCTAATTTGTAAGCTACTCCTCTCCATCGGTATGAATACCCTACATCAGGGGTGTCAAAGTCCCTCCTCAAGGCCCGTAATCCAGTCGGGTTTTCAGGATTTCCCCAATGAATATGCTTGAGATCTATTAGCATATAATGAAAGCAGTGCATGCAAACAGATCTCATGCATAGTCATTGAGGAAATCCTGAAGACCTGACTGGATTGCGGCTCTCGAGGAGGGACTTTGACACCTCTGCCCTACATCATACTCAACAAGCAAGCCCTCCAGAAACACACACCTGACACCACCTGCCCCTGCACTGACGGACAGTTCTCCTACACTCAGATATATCTAAAATTTATAACTGTCTTAAGTCCATTTATGTGGCTCACACTTAAATTTTACGCTGGAGCAAGCTTTGGGATAGGTGACCACTTTGGAATGGCATGCTCTGACAATGCCATGTCATCTATGCCTCCAGCACATACTTCCAAGCTTGTCTTCCCTCTTACCCCATAGTTACAACAGTTGAAAAAGCTTACTAAAGCACAGGATTTACTCAGAGTAACACAAGACTCTCAACCTTCTGCACAAAAGCATTCCCAAAGCCTTGTCTCTGCATGCTTTCCCCACTTGATTTGACTGTTTTTATGTAGAAACTTTAAATTCTCAAGCTGTTGAAAGCACATCTTAGCTTCATAAGGAAAGATGTGCCTTACTCTATGCTGGCTTTTCACACTGACATGTATAATCTTAAGAGCATACAGTTAGAAGGGAGTTTTTCCAAATAAAGAATTTGGTCATAATAGTGCATGTCCTATTTCCACTTTAAACTGGATAAACATGCATTGGACAAAATTGAAAGGACGCTTAAAAACAATTGTACTGAGGAAACTAAGAAATGGACAATATTTTGCCAGATTCCCCAATTTCTTAGTTATGTAAAATTTAGCAAGAGTTTAATATCTCTTATCTTTGTAACACAGCTATTTACATTTTCAACCCCTTGTGTTTCACCCTCTCTTGCTTTGGGTATAAACTCAGTGACTCTTTAATTACCAGTAACCCAGTTTAACTGCTGTCTTAATGGATATTATAAATGAATTTTTGCTTGCAAAGTAGCATGGAAAATGAACACTGCAACTTGTAAAGTTGAACATCGTCTCCAGTGCAAGTTTTTGTTCAGCCCAGGGAGTCTGGCCTGCTGACACCCAGTTCTTCCAGTGAACAAGTTAAAGGTGGTAGTGGTGATTTGGGGGAAAGCCCCAGTCGCCCAACTCCCTAGTGGTCTAAGTGTAATAAGTTTGTAATTCTTCAGACATCTCCCCCCTCCCCCCCCAAAAAAAATAAAACCAACCCAAAACTGTAAAATACAAAATTGTGCCCCCTTGAACACAACACTTCTGTTTTTAAGCTGCTACCCCTCTCCCTTCCTTATAAAATAGCAGTGGTGTGTCTGTCCCAGTGGCACCATTGTCCCCACTAGGGCATAGCTTTCAGTATCTGGCACTACTAAAGAAATAGTGGAGTCCTTTTTACGCTAGACGGGCTAGCTTGCCTTAGTAAAAGGACCCCCATGTTACAAACTCATGGCTGCTCTAGCACTGCATCCATTTGAAAAATGGCAAGGCAGGAGGGCCTGGGCAGTGAGTTTGCCCTCACCCAAACCTACCCTTATTCTGGTCCAGCACTAATATCTGGTAAAGGCAGAGAGGGATGGCTGTTTTTAAAGAAGGAGCTGCATTAATGGGGAACTTTCTTTTTTTTTCTTTTTTTTTTTTCTATTTTATGGGACATTGGGAGGTCAGGGACTTAAATTTTACACCTGGCACCTACTTCTCTGGTGACCTTTTTTTTAACCCCTCCCCCCCCCTATAGTGGATCTCAAGTACGTGATATTCCTAGCCATCACAATACAGTGAAAAAACTACTGTTGCATTCACTGTACTTTAGTTCAGTGTTTTTCAACCTTTTTTGGGCAAAGGCACACTTGTTTCATGAAAAAAATCACGAGGCACACCACCATTAGAAAATGTTAAAAAATTTAACTCTGTGCCTATATTGACTATATATAAAGTAATTCTCTTGAATAGGAATCAAATAAACACAAAGAAAGTATTTTATAATGCTGCCACCGCCAACAACACCGTTGGCGGCGGTGGCACTCAAGTGGCTAAAGAGCCGCAGTTTGCCGGCCTAGGGACAACACTGGAGGGTGGCCAGCTGTGCACCCCCTTGGGACGTAAACCCGGGGTGGGGCAGTCCGCCCCCCCCACCCTGGTATGCCACTATCTGTACCTCACTCCCTCCCTATGACCAAAAATTCTCCTTTCTTCTATTCCCCGTGTACACAACCATCTCTTTCCCTCCCTTCCTCTCTCCAAAGTCCATGCCTTCTGTGTCCAAACACTCATTCCCTCCCCCACATCAGCATCTCTTTCCCTCCCTTCCTCTCTCCCAAGTCCATTTCTTCTGTGTCCAAAAACGCATTCCCTCCCCCACCTCAGCATCTCTTTCCCTCCCTTCCTCTCTCCCAAGTCCATTTCTTCTGTGGCCAAAAACGCATTCCCTCCCCCACCTCAGCATCTCTTTCCCTCCCTTCCAAGTCCATGCCTTCTGTGTCCAAAAACCCATTCCCTCCCCCACCTCAGCATCTCTTTCCCTCCCTTCCTTTCTCCCAAGTTCATGCCTTGTGTCCAAAACGCACTCCCTCCCCCCTTTTGTGTTCCATGTTTGCCTCCCAGCCCATCTTTGCAACTTTCTCAGCAAAACGAAGCTCAAGCCACGAGGCTTGTCTTCTGCTTCCTTGCTGCCCTGCCGCACACAAATAGCCGAACGGAAGTATTCTCCGACGTCAGCGCTGACGTCGGAGGGCAGGCTTTGCTTAAGCCCTCCCTCCGACGTCAGCGCTGACATCGGGGAACGCTTGCGATCGGCTATATGTTAGCTGCAGGGCAGGCAGGAACAGAAGACGAGCCTCGCGGCTCAAGATGTATTGAACTCCGCGGGTCCCCCGTCCAGCTCTCTCCTGTCCACGTGGGGCGGACCGCCCCTCTCCCTAGACTGGTGGTACTGCCCTGATGGCGGCCCTGACCGTAAGGCACACCAGGCAACATCTCGCGGCACACTAGTGTGCCGCGGAACAGCGGTTGAAAAACACTGCTTTAGTTTATTAAATGCTGTTGTAATTTTTCTGCAGTAAGAACATCAAAAAATGACCCAGGTTTCCACCGGAAAAATGGTGAGCAAAACAAAAAGTGTGGAAACCAACAATGTTAAAAACCTTCTTTTTGGCAAGATCAGGATACATTTGTATCTGCATTCCTAAGAATATTTTCAGTTTATTTTTAAAGAAGAGTCTCGGTAACCAGTTTTTGTCCGGGGCCAATGCC
This sequence comes from Geotrypetes seraphini, assembly GCF_902459505.1. NCBI lineage: Eukaryota > Metazoa > Chordata > Amphibia > Gymnophiona > Dermophiidae > Geotrypetes > Geotrypetes seraphini. Next base: position 23,359,570 of record NC_047092.1, read on the forward strand.
ACTGTTAATAATAGGGTTGCTGGGACTGCCTTTTCAATATTCGAGAATTCCAGTAAAGTGGTACATAAGAACATAAGAAGTTGCCTCCGCTGAGGCAGACCATAGGTCCATCCTGCTTAGCGGTCACATCCAAATTTTCCTGCTCAACCTCTTGTTGTTTCCGTTGATTAATAGGAAGATAGTAAACTTGTGTAAATGGTGGTATATTTTCAGACAAACCCAAAATTTCCATCATATATCTTTTCAGCATCTCCCGAGGAGTAATCATTAAGGCCTTAGGAAAATTTACCAATCCTAGATTATTTCCACGGGAAAAGTTTTCCAAGGACTCTAACTTTCTCCTAAGATTGGTATTATCTTTAATTAATGTTTCATAAATTTGTTTGGACTTGGATGACTCCTGGTTAATGCAGAGAAACCCAGAGGCGTCGTAAAGAATTTCTATTATTAAAGCCAGGGGGGCAACTTTTTATTTACGTCACCCATGCAAATGCATAGTGCATTATTCTTCTCAGAAATTTGTTTTCTTTGATCCTTCCCAGCTGGTGACCTTCCTATCATTGTCTCGCTTGGAAAAAGAAAAGGAAGATAAGATCTAGCCCTAGATTGGATGTTTTTTGGGGAACTTTGAGCCCAGCTTAGATCAATCTTAGCATTCTTTGTTTTCTTTCTTATTTTATACTGTCCTTTGTACATCTAGATCCTCAAAGTGGACTTGAGTTTAAAATTTAAGTAATATAATGGAGTTTTGCTTTTTTTTTTTTTTTTTTTACTTTAACTTGAAAATATGGATACGTATTATTCACTTGTTTCTTAGTATTTTGGACTTAAATATGATGTACATGGTTATGTAATGTAATTTATTTCTTATATACCGCTACATCCGTTAGGTTCTAAGCAGTTTACAGAAAATATACATTAAGATTAGAAATAAGAAAGGTACTTGAAAAATTCCCTTACTGTCCCGAAGGCTCACAATCTAACTAAAGTACCTGGAGGGTAATAGAGAAGTGAAAAGTAGAGTTAGAGGAAAAATAAAAATAAAATAAACATTTTAACAAGACAGCATTGATCTAAATACTTTGGAAGGTAGAATAGAGAAGAGAAAGGAATAGAAGCAGAAGGGGAACCGTTGAACAGTAGAATTCTGGAGAAATTTAAATGATAGAAATAGAACAAAACAAAGACAAAAGGCAAAACAATAGATAAGATTAAAGATAAATCATAAGCTGGAAAGAAAAATAAAATAAAACTTTGTCTTCAATCCACGGTTTCAGCGTCAGTGATGAAGTGGAGCAAGTAAGTTTAGGAGGAGCGATTGACATTTCCAGAAAGGGCTTCTTCAGGGAAGAGACTTGACAGACAGTCCCAGGATGCCTATGTCTCCTCCCCTGCGATGTTCTCCCATCCATGCATTCCCTCCCAGACACACTGCCCGTGCCCCAGCCGCTCCAAGGAGGCTGCCCCAGATGAGGCCCACGGTGAATGCAGAATTCTCTCCTCTGCGGGAAAGCCGCCCGGAGCCGACAGTCGATCTTCTTAGCGGATTGCATGGGGGGAAGAGTTCACACTCCTGGCAGGATCGGGTTTGTGGGCTCTTGGTGGTTGCGGTAGGTCACGCTGCTGCTTGTATGTAAAAGCAGTTGTTTTTCTACTGCTGCTGATATTTAAAGCAGGTAGATTGATCTCTTAAACGGGATATAGGGGGAGGAGCTCACATGCTTGGTTGGATCGGGGCAAGGGCTCCTATTATAGGCAGCTGGTCTTGCTGCTACTTAGGTGTTAAAGCAGTTGATCTACCTAGTGGACTGCAGGAGGTGTGGAGCTCACACTCCTGTCATGATCTGGTCTATGGGCTCTTGGTAGTTGCGGTTGGTCCCAATACTGCTTAGGTGTAAAAGCAGTTCTCCCTCTGCTGCTGATATTTAAAAGCAGGTAGATTGATCTATCCAATGGAATGCTGGGGGAAGATCTTATATGTCTGGCTGGATCGTGGCAAAGGGTTCCCTGTAGTGGCAGCTGGTCCTATTGCTGCTTAGGTGTAAAGACAGTTGATCTTCTTATCGAATTGTAGGGGGGGGCGGATCTCACATTCCTGGCAGGTTCGGGTCTGTGGGTTCTTGGTGGTTGCGGATGGACCCGCTGCTGCTTAGGTGAAAAGCAGTTGTTTTCCCAATGCTGCTGATATTTAAAAGCAGGCAGATTGATCGCTCCAACAAATTGTATGGTGAAGAGCATACACGTCTGGCTGGATTGGGACAAAAGCTCTCGATAGTGGCGGCTGGTCTTGGTGCTGCTTAGGTGTAAAAGCAGTTGATCTCCTACTTCTGATAATATTTAAAAGCAAGCATATTGATTTTTCCAACGGAATGCTGGGGGAAGAGCTTACTTGTTTGGCTGGATCAGGGCAAAGGGCTCTCGGTAGTGGTGGCTGATCCTGTTGCTGCTTTGGTGTAAAAAACAGTTGATCTTCCTAGTGGACTGCAGGGGGAGGTGGAGCTCACACTCTTGGTTGGATCGGGTCTGTGTGCTCTTGGTAGTTGCGGATAGTTCCGCTGCTGCTGAAGTGTAAAAGCAGTTGATTTCCCACTGTTGCTGATATTTAAAAGTAGGTAGATTGATCTCTCCAATGGACTGCAGAGGGAGGAGCTCACATGCCTGGCTGGATCGGGGCAAAGGTTATGTAAACTTAAATTTTACTTTCTGTACAAGTTTATACTTGATAATCCTATATAATAAAACCCTAAGGGTTTCGTGTTCCCTGCCGCCGTGGTGTGTGATCCGTGGCTGTGTTCCATTTTAGAACCCGACGGTAGGGAACACTCTGGCCACTCCCCTCCTCCCGCCCTCACCAACCGCTGCTGCTGGAGGAGCCGCATCATCGCCGCCCAGTACCGCTGCCGATGCCGCTCTTCAAAGGAGCCTGGTGAGAATAGCGGCCGCCTGTAACAAACTTCGCAGGCCGCTCAGCACCTCAATAGCACGTTTCCTCTGACGTACGTGATCACGTCAGAGGGAACTTGCTACTGAGGTGCATAACGGCCTGCGAGGTTCGCTACAGCTGGCCGCTATCCTCACCAGGCTGCAAACGAACATGCTGGACAGGGGGAGCAGGTAAGGGGTGCTGATGGGCCCGGGGAGCAGGGAAGAGGGACAGGGGGAGCACAGAAGAGGTGCTGATGGACGGGGGAATAGGAAAGAGGGACAGGGAGAGCACAAAAGAGGTGCTGATGGGCCGGGGAGCAGGGAAGAGGGACGGGGAGCACGGAAGAGGTGCTGATGGACGGGGGAACAGGAAAGAGGCTGCAAATGAACATGCTGGACAGGGGGAGCAGGTAAGGGGCGCTGATGGACCGGGGAGCAGGGAAGAGGGACAGGGGGAGCACGGAAGAGGTGCTGATGGATGGGGGAACAGGAAAGAGGCTGCAAACGAACATGCTGGACAGGGGGAGCAGGTAAGGGGCGCTGATGACCGGGAAGCAGAGAAGAGGGACAGGGGGAGCACGGAAGAGGTGCTGCTGGACACGGGAGACATAAAAGGAAGGGAGAAGGGCTACTGCTGGACAGGGGGAGCTGGCAAGGGATGGTGGTGGACAGCGGAGGAAAAAGAGACAGAAAGACAGACAGAAAGCAGCCAAGGAGAGAGAGAGAGAGAGAGAAAGACACATCTATTCTAGCACCCGTTAATGTAAAGGGCTTAAAGACTAGTTAATTATAAAATGATAAATAAAAAAAAACCTTTTTATTTCTTCAGAAAGGGCTTAAAAACACTATCTACAGTTTGTGTTCCACGGACCCAACACGGGCCGTTTTTTGGTGGAATACCTTCCTCAGGGGTCCAAGAAAAGAAGATGTAATGGAATAGCCTTGTTAACCAAATGTGGAGAAGGGTAGTCGCTTCAATGGGCTTTAATGGTGCAGCGATTACCCTTCACATTTGGTTAGCAAGGCTATTCTCTTATTGGACCCACTTTCTCCAGATGAAGCTCCTGAGATTTCTCGCCCCCCCCCCCCTCCTTCCAAGGCCCCCTTTTATTCCCTCCTCCTGATCCCCTTTCAACCCCTCTCTGAAAGTCGCCTAGAGCCTCAATAGGTATGTTCGATTCACAAATAGAAGATTAAGATTAGAATCTCGCCGCATCGCAGTTTGCAATTTCACTGCTGTAAAGTTAGGGATCTGATCACTAGACTTTTGACAGCTCGTGTGCTTGAGAGCGAGTGCATATATAAGTTGGTCCTATTATATTTAGACATTAGTTCAGTACCTGGTTTGTCACAGTGGATGGGTTTGGTTTTGCTAAATCTGAAAAGGCCACGTCCAGGCACTGGCATTGAATTTCCAGGTTTTTAGAGCCGGTTAACACATAATTAGTTAAGTGTGATGCATTTAACCGGCTATGGCGAACCACATAATGGTAGGAGTGATTTTTATGCGGTCCTGTTTATGCAGTGACCTTGCTGGTTTAAGTGCTGGATATCGACTTTTAACTGGCCAAGTTCTGATTCTGCCCCCAGAACGCCCCCAAAATAGCTGGTTTGCAGTCTGGAGCTAACAAGTTGTTTTTTTTCAACAGCACTGAAAATTAGCAGTTAGCCATGAACAGGTGATTTAAGCATCCAGAAATTGTTTATGGCAGATTTAAATTGCTTTGAATATTGACTGCAATAAGGGCCTGCTTCTGGAAGTAGTGCTGCGTCCAGAAACATTCCTTAAATGTAGGCCAGCATTTTAAAGGCCTACGTTTAAGGTATCAGTCTCACACCTTTGGAGGTGCATAGGGATGCCCAAGGCCACTCAGAGCGCAAACCATGCCAGCCTTAGGCAACCCTGTGCGCCTCCATAGGCACAAGACAGGCGCCTAGGTATAGTGCCTGCATTAAAAAAAAGAATGTCCCAATTGGTTTAAGTTTAAGTTTATTAGGATTTTATATACCGCCTATCAAGTTTTTCTAAGCGGTTTTACAATCAGGTACTCAAGCATTTTCCCTATCTGTCCCGGCGGGCTCACAATCTCTCTAACGTACCTGGTTCATCAGATGGTGGTAGGATGCCCTGATTGTACCTCTTTTTAACCATGTATTTTGTTTCTCCCCCATATGCAGTCTTTTTAATTCTGATTCCTAGATCTGGTTCCTGCAGAGAGGAATATGCACAGTAGGTCCGATGGGCCTAATTTCTTAACCTGCCATCTTTGTTTTTTGCTTTTGAAGCTTCATTTTATACACCACTACCTGTTGGAGTCTTCTGGGAACAGCGGAAAGAAAATGAAGAAGGAGCCAAGTCAGGAAGAGGAAGAAATGTTAGTGGAGATTGAAAGGTATTAACATAGAACATAATCTTTTCCAGAGAAAGGAAAATGGTAAAACGAGAGGACATAATTTGAGGTTGAGGGGTGGGAGACTCAAAAGCAATGGAAGGAAATTCTTCTTTACGGAGAGGGTGGTGGATGCCTGGAATGCGCTCCCTGGAGAGGAAAACGGTGATGGAGTTCAAGAAAGCGTGGGATGAACACAGAGGATCTAGAATCAGAAAATAGTAGTAAATATTGAAGAACTAAGGCCAGTACTGGGCAGACTTGCACGGTCTGTATATGGCTGTTTGGTGGAGGATGGGCTGGGGAGGGCTTCAGTGGCTGGGAGGGTGTAGATGGACTGGAGTGAGCTTTGACAGAGACTTCAGTAATTGGAACCTGAGAACAGCACCGAGCAGCACTTTAGATTCTTGCCCAAAAATAGCTAAGGAGAAGAAGAAAAGAAAAAAATCAGGTTGGGCAGACTAGATGGACCATCATCTACTATGTTACTATGTATATTAATCGGTGAGGAGCATTTAGCATGTTCTGGTGTATCTATTTCAGAATTTATATAAACGAGGGGCAGGTACTGTTGAAAATGTGCAGTATGGAAACTTACTAATAAGGGAACTGTTGGCAGCAGCAAAAAGGCCCAGATCAGGTGGAAGGTTCGACTACTTTTCATGAACTTTGGTGTAAACTTTCCATGTGGCCTGGATGGCTCCCCTACCAGCAACTGAAGGCAGAGAACTGGCTTGCTGATGTTACCCTGTACAGAGTCCTGTGCAAATGTGGATAGGAGGATACCTCTTTACAAGGCCTGGATCCTTTCTTACAGGGATATATTGGACAAGTAGAGGTAGGGACAGGGACAATGTGAAATCTGCAAGGATGGTGAGGGGACAGTCGCAATATGGTGGGGCTGGGGATAGGGACCAAATTTTTGTCCCTTGACACACCTCTATACACAGGTACTGCTTTTCCCCTGGGGATAATATGTTTGTTGATGGACAATGATTTGGAATTGTGCACACAGTTTTAGGTACCAGCTGCTTTGTTTTCTCTAACAGTGTATCTCAAACCTTGTGCCGTGGCACCCCACTGTGCTGCATGAGATTTCAGATGTGGAGGAGGGTGCCGTCTGACTTGCCTACGGGAAGTGCCTCCTTTGGCAAGAGGCACATCTTCTAGGCAGTCAGCTGCCACCAGCGCGCCTCTTCCTCCCAGGTTTCTCTCCTCCTCTCTACACACCCCTCTCCCCCTCCACTGGCGGCTCAGGGCCCAGACTGGAGGCAGCCATCAAAGTGATGATGTCATGCATGCACGTGATGTCATCACGGTGACGTCCACGCACTTCTTTGCGCCCCTCAAGCTGCTGCCTCTGTGCATGCTAAGGCTTTCCTTCTCAAACTTACATGGCTCCTTCTACAGGAGACTTCAGGCTGGTATCGGTTCTCCATGTCTGGGTGTACAGCTACTGGATTGGTTTGGTGATCTTCCCTATATGATTTAGAGGGGGAAGGTGTGGTCTAAGAAGTTGACTTTTGTTTGACTTGACTACTGAAATACTTGGAAGCTGGTATCTACATGGGATGATGTCAACAAACAAGTTTTCTCCATCTGCTGATAGGGGAGCTAATCCCATATATCTGGCCTCGACTGGTAGAGGTCAAAGAGAGAAAATGATCAGGTAAGACTACATGGGTTGGGTTGGGGTTTTTTTGTCTTTGACCACCATGATGGAAATTTTTATAACTTCCTCTGTACTGCTAATAGGGAAAATTATGCAGCACGTTAAATCTGTGATGAGCTATGGTAAGCTCAGAAGCATGAGGTCCATTCATATTGTGCAGGCCTAGGTATGCAGAATAAATGTAAAAATATTTCTCTTCCACAGATTTTCCCTGGCTTCTCACTTTTTCTGGTGTCTTTGGTCCATTGTTCAGGCAAAGATGTCCACCATAGAATTTGGCTACCTGGTAAGTGACTACTTCATCTCCCAGTGCTTTGCTTCTAATCTAATATTTGATTTTTTTTTTTTTTTTTATACCAATTCATCCCAACAAGAGGGCTCAACTCGGTTAACAAAATATTAATAAAGTTATACAAGAGATTAGAACAGAAACTATATTTTTTAGGCCAGAATTTTATCTTTTATGATTGATTTGAAAAAGAAGGATCATTAGTAAATTTCTGAAATAAATATGTCTTCAGTACTTTACGAAAAGTGGGTAGATGAGAGAGAACTCTAATTATCCCAGGACAAGCAGGCAGCATATTCTTAACGTATGGGTGACGTCACCGACGGAGCCCCAGTACGGACCTTTTTAACTAGAAAGTTCTAGTTGGCCGCACCGCGCATGCGCTGGTGCCTTCCCGCCCGACGGAGGAGTGCGTGGTCTCCAGTTTCTTCGTTTCCGCGGAGCGAAGAAGACGCATGTGCTTTTCAACGGCCGTTGAAAACTCTAAATTTGCCTTCCCGCTCGCGATTTTTGATCCAATTTTGGTTCTATTTTTGTCTTTCGACTTCATTCTTCTAAAAAAAAAAAAATTCTTTTCGTGTCTTTTTCCTTATTTTTGCAGCCGGCCCCGGCGGGGCCTGTTGTAATCATCCAAGCCTCCGGGTTTGATTTCGCGGAGGCCGTGTTTCCCTTCATGCCCCCTCAACCGGGCTTCAAGAAGTGCCAGCGGTGTGCACGCCCGATCTCTTTAACTGACCCACACAACTGGTGCCTTCAGTGTTTGGGTCCAGAGCATCGGGCTGACACCTGCACCCGCTGTGCTACTCTCAAGAAACGCACTCTTAAGAACCGGCAAATACAGCAAAATATTCTTTTCGGTACCGGTTCTACCATGGATCAGGCCCCGACGTCGACGGCACCGCCTAAATCGGCACCGACCACATCGACACCGCCTGATCCTCCTTCGGGGTCGATAGCGCCAGGTAAGCCGGCTAAGAAGCCTTCCACTTCCCTTGAGCGACCTCCAGCTACAGCGGTGACCCCGGTTCTTCCGACGTCCCGCCGCTCCCGTAAACGCTCCGCTCCGATCACGGTGAGTGCCTCGTCATCGGCCTCCTCATCGCCGGAGCGTCGAGCAGCACCTATGGTACCGAAGAAATCTAAAGCGGTACCGGTGCCCCCATTGGAGGACCGAATCTCGGCCATCCTCCAGGACAAGCTTCAGGAGCAGCTACAGAAGCAACTCCAACAGCTCCTTCCAACCTTACTGGCACCGCTCCTTCCGGTACCGGTCCAACCCGAGCTTCGCACCGCTCCACCGGTATCCACCCCCTCGGTACCGTTGAACACATCCATGCCGGTCTTATCTGCTCAGCCTGCACTTCAGACTTGCTCGGCAGAGGACCCTTCCCAGGCCCCAGATCGACGCCGGTCGTCTCGGGATCGGGATCGGCACCATTCCTCCAGGGACAGAGATCGACGCCGGTCTTCATCCCCCGGCACCGTATCCATGCGATCTGGCAAGTCCCTTTCTAAAACCCGCCATACTGAACCGGCTATCAGGGACCCAGACCTATGGGAACAATCCCCACTCGGTACCGAGGAGGATGCCTCTTCTACAGATGAGGAACCCTCCATGGCTGAAACCACTTCTAAGCCTGAGCAATCCTCCTTTACGAAGTTCCTTCGGGAGATGTCAGCGGCTCTCTCCATCCCCCTTGAGTCCGACTCTAAGAAGTCCCAGGCCTTTTTAGAAGCTTTGGACTTCGACCAACCTCCCAAGGAGTTTCTTAAACTTCCTGTACATGATATCCTCCGGGAAACATTTTATAAAAATTTGGAGACTCCATTGACTGTTCCAGGTGCCCCTAAAAAACTGGACAGCTTATACCGGGTCATCCCTATTCCGGGATTTGACAAACCCCAATTGCCCCATGAGAGCCTCCTTGTAGAGTCCACTCTCAAAAAATCTCAAGGCTCCAGCGTTTATGCCTCCACCCCTCCTGGCAGAGAGGGAAAGACAATGGACAAATTTGGAAAGCGCCTGTACCAGAATGCCATGCTGGCTAACAGAGCCAACAATTACACCTTTCATTTTTCATTTTATATGAAACACCTGGTCCTACAACTTTCTGCTCTAGAAAAATATATACCTGAGCGTAAGGTCCCACTCTTCCAACAGCAGATTTCCAACCTCCTTCAGCTCAGAAAGTTTATGGTGCGCTCGATTTACGACTCCTTCGAGCTTACTTCACGAGCCTCCGCACTGGCTGTGGCCATGCGACGCCTAGCCTGGCTGAGGGTGTCTGACCTTGATGTAAACCACCAGGACCGTCTCGCCAACGCGCCCTGTCTTGGTGACGAACTTTTTGGGGAGTCTCTTGATACCACAACACAAAAACTTTCGGCTCATGAGACCAGATGGGACACCCTCATTAAACCCAAAAAGAAAACTCCACCGGCACGACCATACAGGCCTCAGTCCTCTTATCAACGTCGATTCTCTGCCAGGCCGCTGAATCCTCCTCAGCAGCAATCTCGCCGTCCTCGCCAACAACAGCACACTCAGGCTCGCTCTCAGTCTCACCAGGCGACCAAGCCTCTCCCTCAGACTAAACCTCCTCAGCCCTTTTGACTCCTTTCTCCAGGGCATAGCCAGTCTCCACCCTTCGATGCCTCTTCCTCAACCTATCGGAGGCCGCCTCACCATCTTTCTCCAACGCTGGGAGGCCATCACATCAGACCTGTGGGTTCTCAACATCATCCGCCACGGATACTCACTAAGGTTCCAGACTCTTCCCATAGATCATCCTCCCGTAGAGTCTGCTTCTCACTCCTCCCAAACTCCTCTCCTCCTCAGGGAGGTCCAATCCCTCCTCCTCCTCAATGCCATCGAAGAAGTTCCTCCAGACCAAAGGGGTCAGGGATTTTACTCCCGCTACTTCCTGGTACCCAAGAAAACGGGAGATCTTCGTCCCATCTTAGACCTCAGGAACCTCAACAAGTGTTTGGTCAAAGAAAAGTTCAGAATGCTCTCCCTGGCCACGCTTTATCCTCTTCTATCTCAACACGACTGGCTATGTTCCCTGGACCTCAAGGAGGCCTACACTCACATCCCAATCCATCAGGCTTCGCGTCGCTACCTCCGATTCCAGATACAAAATCACCACTATCAGTACAAGGTGCTGCCCTTTGGTCTCGCATCATCACCCAGGGTGTTTACCAAGTGCCTGATTGTGGTAGCGGCTTTTCTCAGGTCCCACAACCTACAAGTGTTCCCATACTTGGACGATTGGTTGGTGAAAGCACCTACATCTCCGCTTGTGCTGCAAGCCACTCATCAAACCATCTCTTTCCTCCATCTCTTGGGGTTCGAGATCAATTATCCCAAGTCACACCTGCTTCCTACGCAGCGCCTGCAGTTCATCGGAGCAGTTCTCGATACCAATCAGATGAGGGCGTTCCTTCCTGCCGACCGGCACCGGACGCTACTTCACCTTCCATCCCTGCTCGCCAGATGATGGTCCTTCTAGGCCACATGGCCTCAACAGTCCATGTGACTCCTCTGGCACGACTCCACCTCAGGATACCTCAATGGACCCTTGCCAACCAATGGTCACAGACCACGAATCTTCTTTCTCATCCCATCTCTGTGACATCGTCTCTTCAGCAATCTCTTCAATGGTGGTTGAACTCCTCAAATCTCTCCAGGGGACTTCTCTTCCATCCGCCTCCTCATTCCATGGTCATAACCACGGATGCTTCCCCCTATGCATGGGGGGCCCACTTGGGCGATCTCCGCACCCAGGGACTTTGGACCCCTCAGGAGCGTCAACATCACATCAACTTCCTGGAGCTCAGAGCCATGTTTTATGCTCTCAAGGCTTTCCAGCATCTCCTCTACCCTCAGGTTCTTCTCCTGTGCACGGACAACCAAGTCGCCATGTACTACATCAACAAGCAAGGCGGCACCGGATCTCGTCCCCTTTGTCAGGAGGCCCTCCGAATCTGGACCTGGGCCATAGCCCACAATCTGTCCCTCAGGGCTGTCTATATCCAGGGCGAACAGAACTCCCTGGCCGACCAGCTCAGCCGCATCCTGCAACCTCATGAGTGGACCCTGGACCCTCCTACTCTCCACTCCATTTTTGCTCGCTGGGGCACCCCGCAAGTGGACCTATTTGCAGCTCCTCACAACCATCAGCTGCCCCAGTTCTGTTCCAGACTCTTCTCTCCGCATCGTCTGACCCCAGATGCATTCCTACTCGACTGGACGGATCGGTTCCTCTATGCCTTTCCTCCGCTCCCTCTGATGTCGCGGACCTTGTTCAAGCTCCGCAAGGACAGGGCCACCATGATTCTCATCGCCCCCCGGTGGCCCCGACAGCACTGGTTCTCCCTCCTGCTCCAGCTCAGCTCCAGGGAGCCCATTCCTCTTCCTGTGTTTCCTACTCTGCTTACACAGCAGCATCAGTCTCTACTGCACCCCAATCTGTCTTCCCTCCACCTGACTGCTTGGTTTCTCTCGGGCTGACCTCTCCAGATACCCTGTCTCAGCCTGTCCGTCGCATTCTGGATGCCTCCAGGAAACCCTCCACGCTCCAATGTTACCATCAGAAGTGGACCCGGTTTTCCTCTTGGTGCCTCCTGCATCATCACAATCCCACCTCATTGGCGGTAGAGACCATTCTGGACTATCTGCTCTCTCTGTCCGAGGCTGGTCTCAAGTCTACCTCAATCAGAGTCCACCTCAGTGCCATCACTGCGTTTCATGAGCCTATCCTCGGAAAACCTCTCACGGCTCACCCTCTGGTTTCCCGCTTCATGAGAGGCCTCTTCAACATCAAACCACCTCTACAGCCTCCTCCTGTCGTCTGGGACCTAAATGTGGTTTTGTCAGCCCTCATGAAACCTCCTTTTGAGCCTCTTGCTACTACTTCGCTCAAACTTCTCACATGGAAGGTGCTTTTCCTCATTGCCATCACCTCTGCCAGGAGGGTCAGTGAGCTGCATGCACTGGTCGCCGATCCACCGTTCACTGTTTTTCACCATGACAAGGTGGTTCTGCGTACCCATCCTAAATTCCTTCCCAAGGTGGTTTCGGCTTTTCACCTCAACCAATCTATTGTATTGCCTGTCTTCTTCCCGAAACCCCATTCTCATCCTGGGGAACAGGCGTTACACACACTGGATTGTAAACGTGCCCTTGCATACTACCTTGACCGTACCAGGGCTCACCGATCCTCTCCTCAACTTTTTCTGACCTTCGATCCCAACCGTCTGGGTCGTCCTGTCTCTAAACGAACGCTGTCCAATTGGCTTGCTGCCTGTATTGCGTTCTGTTATGCTCGGGCCGGCCTGTCACTGGAAGGAGCTGTCACGGCCCACAGGGTCAGAGCTATGGCTGCTTCTGTGGCTTTCCTCCGTTCCACGCCTATTGAGGAAATCTGCAAGGCGGCCACTTGGTCTTCAGTTCACACGTTCACTACTCACTACTGTCTGGATACCTTCTCCAGACGGGATGGACACTTCGGCCAATCTGTGTTACAAAATTTATTTTCCTAATGGCCAACCATCCCCCCTCCCTCTCTGTTAGCTTGGAGGTCACCCATACGTTAAGAATATGCTGCCTGCTTGTCCTGGGATAAAGCACAGTTACTTACCGTAACAGGTGTTATCCAGGGACAGCAGGCAGATATTCTTACGACCCACCCACCTCCCCGGGTTGGCTTCTTAGCTGGCTTATCTTAACTGGAGACCACGCACTCCTCCGTCGGGCGGGAAGGCACCAGCGCATGCGCGGTGCCGCCAACTAGAACTTTCTAGTTAAAAAGGTCCGTACCGGGGCTCCGTCGGTGACGTCACCCATACGTTAAGAATATCTGCCTGCTGTCCCTGGATAACACCTGTTACGGTAAGTAACTGTGCTTTATAGAAGGAAGGTCATTCCAAACTTTTGCGAATAAAAAAAGAAATTGATTGACAAATTTGGCCATAGTTTATATTTCTGAGAGCTCCTAGAATTAGAGATTTCTGTGAATTAAATGAGACGTAACCAAAGGAGAAAAAATACCATATAGGATTTTAAAAATTACAGTTGCACATTTAAATTGGATCCTCCAGTAAATGGGAAGCCAGTGAAGGGAACTCAATAAAGGTGTGACATGATCATATTTATGTTTACCGTATATCAGTTTAGCCGCCGTATTCTAGATAAGTTGTAGCCTCCTCAAATTACATTTACTTAAACAAGCATAAAGCGAGTTGCCATAGTCCAACTGAGGTAAAATAATGACCTGAACCAAAACTGCAAAATGTTGCTGGAAAAAAAAGTCTAATCCTTGCTTTGTCATCGACTCTGTGTTACTTTCAGCAAACTGTTTCATCTTTCTTTGCTCCTCTGTATCGAGTTGTAATAGGATAATAGCTTGTCTGTTTTTGCCAATAGAAGCTATACCGAGTCAGGCCAATGGTCCTTCTAGCCCAGTGGCCAATCCAGGTCAGAAATACCTGGCAGATCCAATAGTTTCAAGATTCCTTGCTACCGATCCTAAAGCAAGCAGTGGCTTCCCCCATTTCTATCTTGATAGCAGGAGCAAATTTCCTACCTATACTGGTTCCAATTGCAAAATAGGTGCCATGACCTAATGCAATGGTAACCATTGCATTAGGTCATGGCACCATTGCATTAGGAGTAACAGCACAGGGGAGGATCGAGTGCCACTAGACCTCTAGGGCTTCCTAAGGTAGGCCTGGGGAGTGCCTACAGGTGGTTGGGTGGGATGGGGAGAAGAATGTGATTGAGGGGGGAGGGCAAGGGTGAGTGAGTTTTGGGCATCAGTTTGAACATGCATAGTCATTTTCAGCTAAAACCCAAACCCAGATTTCATTCTGGTTTCAATGCCAAAACTGAAATTCGGTCAGCTGCTACCCATCTATTCCACAGTCATGATGTTCATTTGTGTAAGTGAGAGCTAGAGGCCAGATTCCTGGGATCGCCTCTCCTTGGGCCTATGAAATGGAACATCTTCTGCATTCCTAGCCTGCCTAGGCAACGGAAGACTTCACTTGCGAATCAGACCCATTGAGCTACAAAGATCAATTACTTGATCTTTTTTTTTTTTTAACTTTATTCATTTTCGAACTTACAATAAGTGTGTTAATATGTTAAAACAATTAACAATAAGTATATCACTTAATAATCATCAATAGTACAAATGATATATTCTTATCTCCCACCCTTCCCACCCCTTCCTATTATATAATCAATACCTTGTACAATATGTAATCATATAATTATCCCCCCCTCATAATTGAACCTGTAAATTTAAGGGAAAAAAATGTCATCTAATCAGTACAATATTTTGTTAATGGCTCCCACACATCTTGAAATTTCCTAAAACATCCTCACTGTATTGCAATAAATCTTTCCATTTTATAAATATGACATAAGGAATTCCACCAGAAATTATAATTTAATCTACTCCAGTTTTTCCAATTATACGTAATTTGTTGAATGGTAACCCCAGTCATTATAAGTAATAATTTGTTATTATTTGAAGAAATCTGACTTTTTGCTCTCATTGCCATACCAAACAGCATAGTATCATATGATAATGCCACTGGATTGTCTAATAAACAATTAATTTGGTCCCAAATTGATTTCTAGAAAGTCATAATAAATGGACAATAGAATAATAAATGATCTAAAGTCTCTGCTTCGAGATAACAGTGCCAACATCTATTAGACTTAGAGCTATCCAATTTTTATAACCGAACAGGGGTCCATAATGCTCTATGTAACAGTAAAAAACAGGTTTGTCTCATAGATGCCGACACTGTACATCTCATCCTCCAAGTCCAAATTTGTGGCCATTGAGACGCATTACTTGATCATTTTTACATTGAATCTTTCCACCATGCAATATGTAAACCAGTGTATATGGTCATGCTACTGAGAGTTCATTTCCATTAGACCAGCGTCTCACAAACTTTGTCAAGCTGCGGCACACTAAACCGTTTTGGCCATGGCTTGAGGCATCTGGAAGTGCACGGACATACGCGATGACATGCGCATGCATGATGTCATAATGACGCATTCGCAAAAGCCCTACAGATGGACCCTGAGCCGCCAGTGGGGGGTTCCAGAAAGGAAGACGCACGATGAGAAGGAGAGGTGCTGGCACCGGCTGACTGCCTACAGTATGTGCCTTGCGCCACGAGAGGCACATTCTATAGGCAGTCAGGCGGCGCCTTCACCTCTTCTCCACCCCAGTGTCTCGGGAGGCACGCAGTTTGATACACCGTGTTAGACTCTAAGACCCTGATTCTGCAAAGTGTGTCCCGATTGTATGCAGCTGTAGGCATCCTACAGCTGTCTCTCAGCCAATCGGGAGGCACTTTTTCAAAAAAAAAAAAATGCTCCTCAGGCAGGCCGCTTATATATAAGGCGTCTCCGGGAGCCTAGGGAGGCCCGCAAGCTCGCCTAAGTCTAGGTGGTAGTCTTAGGCGAACCTAGGCAGCCCTACGCGTCTCCCTAGCAGAGCGGGAGACGCTTACAATGTAGGCTAGCAAAATGCTGGCCTACATGGTAAGTAGACGCGGCTGCTATACTTAATCACGGCAAGGGATCTCACTGCCGCGATTAGTATAGCAGCTGCAACTACGGCTGCCAATCTCCCCTCCCCAAACCCCCTGACGATCGCGGCAGGAGGGTGCCCAACCCCTCCTGCCAACAAAACCCGCAATCGCCAGCAGGAAGGTGCTCAACCCTTTCTGCCAGTAGCCCCCCCACTCACCCTACCCCCAATGATCGCAGCAGGAGGGTGCCCAACCCCTCCTGCTGGATCCCCCCCCCCCAATGAAACCCCGTACCCCAGAACCCCTCCTTGGGCTTACCTGTAAGTTGGCCGGATGGGTCCTCGCACTGTCCTGCCAGCAGGTCCGCCTCCGTCCAAATGAGGCGGGCTCGCCCCTCCCATGCCCAAACCCATAGGATAATGCCTAAGGCCCCTCCTATAGCGGGAGGGGCCTTAGACACCAGGGCCAATCAGGCCCTCGGATCCTGTGGGTTGGGCAGGGGAGGGCCGGGCCCACCTCATTTGGACAGAGGCGGGCCTGCTGGCCGGACAGTGCAAGGACCCATTCGGCCAACTTGCAGGTAAGCCCGAGGGGGGATTCTGTGGTGCGGGGTTTCATTGGGGGGATCCGGCAGGAGGGGTTGGGCACCTTCCTGCTGGCGATCTTGGGGGGGGCCGCTGGGGAGGGTCCGGGGAGGGGGGTTGAGACATTTTGGTTGGGGGGATCGTTGGGGAGGTCTAGCGATCTTTGGGGGGGGGTTATGTCAGGGGAGGGTTTGGGCACCCTCCTGCTGCAATCGTCGGAGGGTAGGGTTGGAGAAGGGAATCTGGTGGCTGTAGCTGCAGCCGCTATACTAATTGCAGCAGGGAGATCCCTTGCCACGATTAAGCATAATGGCCGTGTCTAAACAAACCCGATTCTGTAACCGGCATCTGCAACATGGACATCGGTTATAGAATCAGGCTTACTTTGAGCGGGTGTAGGCCCAATTCTGTATAGGACGCCCAGGACGGGCATCCTATATAGCAGTGATTCCCAACCCTGTCCTGGAGGACCACCAGGCCAATCGGGTTTTCAGGCTAGCCCTAATGAATATGCATGAGAGAGATTTGCATATGATGGAAGTGATAGGCATGTAAATTTGCTTCATGCTTATTCATTAGGGCTAGCCTGAAAACCCAATTGGCCTGGTGTTCCTCCAGGACAGGGTTGGGAACCACTGCTATATAGAATCCAGCCCTAATTGTCAAAACTAGGTGCATGAAAAGTTTTGTGTTCATGAAGATAATCTGTGTTGTCCTTTCCTTCGTGTTGCTCATTGGTATTTTTCCTCCTTTTTTTTCCCCCTCCCCCCGCTGTAGGATTATGCTCAGTCTCGGTTTGATGCCTACATCGCACAGAAAAATGCTTTGCCTTGAATCCAGTCCAGCCTTTATGGACCACCCTTGGCTTGTGTACCTTCCTACTTGATCAGCTGCAATGAAGCTTGCCACTGCTCTGATCTCTGCTTCTTGGTCTGCATACACCATTCCTGGTTCTGGCCCCCTGGTCCCCCAGTTGTGCTGAGGAGCGGGATGGGAAATGGGAACTTAGGGAGAAGAATGATAGATAATGAAGGGAGCTTTTGAGTCTCCTTAACCTATAACAGGGCGTTTTTAACTCTAGCCCTTCTGGTTTTCAAGATATTCACAATGAATATGTAAGTGATAAATTTACTGCCTCCTTTGTATGTAAATATCATGTATATTTTTATAGATATCCTGAGAACCAGATTGGCTTGGTGTGTCTCAAAGACTGGTTTAAGAACCCCCTTATCTATGTTGTAAAACTTAGTCAGAAGCAAAGGCTGAATAGACCTGCACCTTCTTGTGAGGTCTTATGACCCAACTTCGTATCTAGAGCAAGCAAGACAAAAATAAGCTTACAGGCATCAAGGGTAACATGATAAAACAATATAAGCAGTTCTTTTTCATAAGAAGAGAGCGATCGTACAAGGCGATGATAGAACCCTGGAAATCTATCAAACAGGGATGGATGAAGGCTGAAATAATTCATAGCAAAGCTGTATCACCTGGTGCCATTTACTCTCCTTCCCACTCCCTTGTTGCATACACGCATTAAGATCTAGGCATAATTGATGAGGGTAAATGATGGAAAAGTATAAGGCAGGGCTGCCCAATTCCAATCCTCGAGATCTACTGGCGGGCCAGGTTATCAGGAAATCCACAATGAATATGCATGAGAGAGATTTGCCTGCACTGCCTTCTTGGTATGCAAATCTCTCATGCATGTTCATTGTGGTTATTCTGAAAACCTGGCCTGCCAGTAGATCTCGAGGACCGGAATTGGGCAGCCCTGGTATAAGGATAGATTTGTTCCTTATCTGGTTAAAGGGAACCGATGCCAGTAGTGATGGATCCTGTACTCTGTGTTTCTGTTGCATCTACAACTCTCTCTTACAACCCATCACCACTTTGCACATTATTAGTATAATAGCAATCTTAGAGGCAAGTAGTACTGTGATAATTTTGTTATTAATTTATTTTTCTTTGTTGATTCAGATTAGTCTGTAAAGATGATTTGTTTTTCTGATGAATTTCTTATGTTAATAGTTCTTTGACGGTTTCTAATGTTAGAGCCTGGAACTGCAGCTAAAGACTGAGTAGCACTGGTGTTGCTGGTCACAGTTCTTGAGCTATCCTGGCTAGTATGAATGGGCCAGGTAAAACTTATTTTTTGTCTAGTTTCCAATATCGTTTCTGTTTTCAGTATATCCCAAAATGGAACAAAGTGACTTTACATCCCTACTAGCCACTAAGACCTGGAAATATGGTTGAGAAGGACATGGGAACAAAGTGCTACCTTGGCTATTTAAAGACCAAGGTAACAACAACAAAAAAAAGAGCAAAGTATTAATCTACAAAACTTTAACAGGTTTTGTATTAAATTTTTTTATAACTTGGGAAATAACACTGACACAATAAATTGCAGTATTACTACACTATATAATGTAAGACTACAGTGATTAGATCCCAAATGGAAAAAGAATAAGTAGGGAAAGCATATGGAGCATAGGTCATGAGATTCTTTACAACATTTCTCCATGTAAATGCATGCTTGCATATCTATGTGTGACCAGGAGAGAAGATGAAAGGGGAAGTGCAATGCTTTTAGTCATATTAGATTGAAAAAATTAGGACACCCTATGAAATATTCAGTTCTTTGTTAAGAAATGTTCACATATCGATGTCATATCTTTTTTTATTATTTATCTTTGGGAAAAAAGTGATGTAATTGTAGGTAAACAACAAATATTTTCATTGCTTTAGTCATGAAACAAGATATGCACAAAAATGTGTATTCTAACTGAGGAATAAATTAGGACACCCCCCACATATCCTCCCACTTTAAAGTGGTTCAAATCCCACACAGGTGTATCACATCAGATGCACATGATTAGAACATCATTACTCAGAATTTTTGAAAGAGGCTTGCCCTACTTAAACCTCAGACATTTAGTTTGGTGTGCTCATGACTGCTGCAGTGAAAGTGAACACCATGGTGTAAACAGATTGCAGTGCTATATGAAAAGCAAGAAAGTGTTTTTATGACTAATTAACAGATGGCCTTTTTCCAGGACTCATAAGAAATAGAAATTCATTGGTTCATAGTGGAATGAATAGATACCTATTATTCTTCGTTTCCTGGAAAAAGAAGGTACTATTTTGTTTCATACAAATCTCCACTAATCACTAGAAGATTTTATTAAGGAAACTAAAAGTGTATGTGTGCATAGATAAGACAATTTTGGCTAATATCTTTGCACTTAACTTCCGTCACTCTCTTTATATATAACATTTCCTCTCATTTTGTGTCACTTTTTGCTTAAAACAGCAGGAACAAAAACCCAAATTTTAGAGTGCCCATTCATAACACTATCACTCCCTAAACAAAAATTCCAATACAGGACATGGGAAATTAAACCAACAAACTTTGGGTCTGCAGTTTGTTTTTATATAATAGGTCCTCAAACCCAATTGGTTGGGGCTTAAAGTGAATGAGGCAGGAAAGTCTGTTGGTCATCAGTTTTAATTTTGAACTGCAGACCTTACATCATATCTTGAAGAAAGCTACAGCAGGATGGCTGAAATGTTGATTTTACCTGACAAGATGCATTGAGATGTGGAAACCTGCAACACGCATGATGCCAGCTGTGGAAACCCTGAGAGAACATATAACCTGGCTTCATAGGGAATACACATATAAACCCGCTTCTTGTTCTTATCACCATTTTAGGAGAGAATTGAAAATGCATTTGCAAGATTTTTAAGAAATGGATGTATTATCAACTGCATAGGTGCAGTGTTCTTAATTTGTAAACCGCATAGAATGTAATGGTATTGAGGTATAGAAATATATTTTTATGTTATA
Organism: Geotrypetes seraphini; assembly: GCF_902459505.1. Classification (NCBI taxonomy): domain Eukaryota; kingdom Metazoa; phylum Chordata; class Amphibia; order Gymnophiona; family Dermophiidae; genus Geotrypetes; species Geotrypetes seraphini. The sequence continues at coordinate 23,379,836 of NC_047092.1, forward strand.
AAAAAAGTAGGTCTGAATTCATATATTTTATGAAAAATAATATATGAATTTAGGCTTCTTTCTAAAGGAAGACTGCCAGATAAAATAATCATACCCATAAACGCTTCCTAATTACTCTAAAAAATAGTTGGAAACTGACATTTAAAGCTAATAAAATTAGCTGGAATTCATAAAAGCAATGTTAATTGTTTTGAAGTATTGCCCTATAACACTTCATGGTGCTGAAATAGTGCAAATATTTTGGCAGGGATCCAAGACATTGAGTATGAATTGATGGGCTTTAACAATCAATAATTGCACTTAATTGGCACCTAAATCTCATAATGTGCAGCTCAAAAGGAGATGGGCAGGGACTAGTCAGGAGCATTCTGAAACCATGCAGTTTTATAGAATTGCGCCATTTGTGTGGCAAATTGCCATGGGTTGAGCACACAGGGCAGTTAGAACCAGGAATTGCTATTGAGAACACTGGACAGCTTTACTCTTGCACTTTTTACAGAGATGGGACACCGGGACAGCCAAGTATATAGAGCAGGGGTGCCCACATTTTTTGGGCTTGCGAGCTACTTTTAAAATGACCAAGACAAAATAATCTACCAACAATAAAATTTAAAAAAACATAAAGCATACTATGCAGAAAAAATGTTAATTATCATTTGTATTTGGGGTTGTTATCAGAGGTCAAGGCAGATGACTTTAAAATATGCAATGTCAACTATACAAAAATAGACAAATATACCCCCTCCCTTTTTACTAATCTGCGATAGCGTTTTTTAGCGCAGGAAGCTGCGCTAAAAACTTCTATTGTAGTTTAGTAAAAGGGAGCCATGGTGCAAAATATAGACAGCAGGTATAAATTCTCAAAATGGACACATTTTGATCACTAAATTGAAAAAAATCATTTTTCCTACCTTTTTGTCTGGTGATTCCTCTGGTTCCACTTCCTTCGTCTGTAAAGCCAATATTTCTTTCTGCCTATCTTTCTCTCTGCCCCCCCCCCCCCCCAAGCCATTGTGCCAATTTCTCCACTTCCCCGATTCTTTCCCTACCCCAACCCTCAAGCCACCAACGCTTCACCAAACCTGGTTTCACCGGCACAGGATTTGTGCGGTAGTAAAAGGACTCTGCCTTTCAGATTCAGGAGGATCGTGAGTACAGCTGTTTTGTTTGGAGTCATGGCGGCGGAAGTGGTTAAGTGCTGTTCACGGTGTGGTAAGCGCTGCACGCCGTTGGGAGTGTGTTCTGCCGCTTGCTCAGGGGACGCGGCGGCTTTGTTGGCTCTGGAGTGCATGCTGGCTCTCCATGTGAAAGACACGCTTGGGGTTAAGAAAGTGGTGCCCTTGTAGGTGGTAGAGGTGCGTTCTAGTTCATCAGGGGCTGTTGGTGAGTTAAAGATACAGGGAGAGGCAGATGAGAATATGCTGGTAGGCATGCTGCCTTTCTCGCCAGAGTTTGTCCTTTTGTTGCTGCTTCCCCGAACCAGGCCTGGCATGTACAAGTGCCGGGCTCATAAGGCTTCACTTCTGATGTCAATTCTAACGGGGAAGAAGTTTCAGGCCAGCCAGGCAGCGAGTGGGGAGGTAAGGTGGTTCCAGAGTTCAGTGATTCTGAAGGGGAAGGGAGGTCCACATTCACACATAATTCCTTACCAAAAATTACCTTGATTCCCATGGGAACTACAATCATTTCCAATTACAGTAAATGCCCTGGGATGATTATGCTTAGAAAACAACAAATAACTGCTGAAATACCAGAGAGGATACTCTGGTCCAAAGTCAGGATTTTTGAGAATGTCATTTATTAGGTCTTCCCCTCCCAAAAAAAAAAATTAAAAAAATAAGGCCATATCATTTAAATAAACAGCTTTCCTAGTCAAAATCTGAGCAAAAAATTTTATATTTATCTCTTGGGTCAGGGGTGCAGTCTGGCTGGCCCAGAACTTCCTCTCTGATGTCAGAATTGACCGGAGGTGAAGTTTTGTAAGTCCGGCACTTGTACGCGCCAGGCCTGGCTTGAGGAAGCAGCAGGGAGAAAAAGATCGTAAAGGCAACGCGATCAACCTATTGGGCACCCCTGATATAGAGTAATGAACCAGGATTCCCAATTACAATATCTTAGGCTTTCTGCCATTTGCAATTTAAAGTTTTAGAGATTATGAATAACCACATATGAAAATCCTTTTTTGGGTTCCCTGAGGAAGATGGTGGAATGTCTGCATCGGGACTCCTGAATTGCCTTTAAGATAAGTGGCTATTTCTAATTCTTTTTGAGTTCCTGGTATTCAACACACAAGAAAGAGGACAAAAAATTTATTTCACAAGTTAGTAAGATGATAAACCTATATGCAATGACTGGATGGTAAGCTCTGCAATGGGGATGTTCCTTACAGAGCATCACATCTCTGAGCATATGCAAAACATATAACAATCATTGATGTTTAGGGTAAAATTGGAGGAGTGTGATTATTTGAGTTGAGCCCTGGCATTTACACCAAGGTTTCAGCTGGTATAAATCCTGGCACTCAACTTTAGGCATGAGAATTGTTTTATGAGTGCTCTTTTCAGCATGCCCTGTTTAGAATACACTTTCCCCTCTGTATTTGTTGGGGTTAGGGACATAGCTGGTCCGCAAATATTAAAAAACTGCAAATAATATTCAGCTGGTTCCGCCCCCCTATACCCTGACTATTTTAAGTCCTGAAAGAACCCCCCCCCCCCCCCCTTTAAGCCTTACCTGGTGGTCTAGCGAGCTTTCAAGCAGGAGCGATCTTCCCACGCTCCTGCTCCATGCAGATTGCTCACAGGAAATAGCTCAAGGCGGCCATTTCCTGTGAGCGATCTACACAGGGCAGGAGGGTGGGAAGATCGCTCCTGCCCCGAAACCCGGCTAGACCACCAGGTAAGGCTTAAGGGGGGGGGGCTTTCAGGGCTTAAAATAGCCCCCCAAAAAAGTATTTTTAGGTTTAAAACTGCAAATAAACGAATCCGTAGATACGGAATTTGTGAATACGGAGGGGGAAGTGTACTAAATGACAACATTCCAGCACCAATTTTTTAATCCTATTTTAAAAATCCTCCCTCGTGCTCTGGGCTAATTTTTTTTTTTTTTTTTTTTTAATGCAGATGTCTAAAATAAATGGCATAAACCAGTGGTCTCAAACTCAAACCCTTTGCGGGGCCACATTTTGGATTTGTAGGTACTTGGGGGGCCGCAGAAAAAAATAGTTAATGTCTTATTAAAGAAATTACAATTTTGCATGAGGTAAAACTCTTTATAGTTTATAAAACTTTCCTTTAACAGTTAAAAGGAAAGATATATAAACTATAAAGAGTTTTACCTTATGCAAAATTGTCATTTCTTTAATAAGAAATTAACTTTTTTTCTACGGCCCTCCAAGTACTCTATTTTTTCTGCAGCCCTCACATTTAAAGTTTAATATCTTTTCTTTCTCAAAACTGACACATTTCAATCACTATATTGAAAATAAAATCATTTTCCCTATCTTTGTTGGCTGGTGACTTTATTTTTCTGTGCTTTTAACTATGTTTCCAGGGCCTTCTTGTCCTTTGACTGTTTTTCTCTTCGTCTTCACTTTCTGCCTTGTATCCATCTTTGGCATTAACTTAATATTCAATTTTTCTGCTTTCTTTTCAAAATCTACGTTTCCATGTCTTACCTTTCCTTCTATCTCTCTTCTTCCATCCCTATTTCCATGGTCTGACATCTCTTTCCTTCCTTTTCTCCCTCCCTCCTTCTTTCCTTTTCCCTGGTCTTGCATCTGTCTCCTTCCTTTTCTCCCTCCCTCCTTCTTTCCTTTTCCCTGGTCTTGCATCTGTCTCCTTCCCTTCCCCTCTATGGTCTGATATCTCCTTTCCTTCCCTCCTTCCCATGAACTTGGTATCTCTTGTTCCTCTCCTCTCCCTTGTCTTCCTTCTTCCTTCCCTCTCTTTCCCCAATTGGGTGCAGCAGCAACAAAAGCAGCATTTTCCTTCCCCCTTTCCTGTGCAGGAGAGGCATTTCTCTTCCCCTGCCCTCCCTTTCCCTATGCAGAAGCAGCATTTCCTTCCCCCCCCCCTTTCCTGTGCAGGAGAGGCATTTCTCTTCCCCCCCCCCCCCTCTCCCTTTCCCTGTGCAGCAGCAGCATTTCCCTAGGGTCCTCCTTTCCATATGCAGCAGAGCATTTCTCTTTCCCCTCCCCTTTGGTTCCCTTCCTTGTGTAGCAGCAGCGTGTCTGGCCGGCTCCCAATCGATCGTTCCATTCAAAGCTGCGTGTGGCGGCTCCTCGCGAGATCCGCGCCTGCGTCAGAAGCCTCTCTGATGTGATGTCAGAGAGGCTTCCGATGTAGGAGTGGATAACGCAAGGAGCCGCCACCCGCAGCTTTATACGGATTGATCGACTTGAGCCGGCCAGACACGCTGCTGCTCCACAAGGGAAGGGGGAAGAGAAGAAACTGACTTTCTGGGTGTCTTGTAAGGCATCCCAGCTGCTGTGCATCTAAAATTCAAGGGAGGGGGATGATGGAGGTGAGTCATGGGTGGGCTTTGGGCATGCTTAGACTTAGACGTCATGCAGCAATAAACAAACCTTTTCCAGGATCGAACTTTGATGTGCAGAGTTAGACCTATTTTGGAAGCATCTAAGTGCCAGAAAGATACCCTAATGACCACTGGAGGGATTAAGTAATGACCCCCATGCACAATACCCCAGTGGTCATTAACACTCTCCCACTCCTGAAAAATCAGAATGAAACGATACATATCTGTCTCTAGAACAGCAGCACCTGGTATAAGAAAGCCTAGAAAAACAGCATACAGGTAGGTGTTTTAAGTAGCCTGGTGAGTGGGCTAGTGAACCATACGGAGGAGGACCCAGGTCCATGAGGCATTCTAACCAATACATTTATGGTGGAAAGTGTGAACCCACCAAAATCCTATACTGCCATATAGGTGCCACCTGTAGCCATAAAGGCTATTGGGGTCTTAGATAGGTTGGTATAATAGGTTTGGAGAGCTATGAGGAAGTTATGGTGAAATGCCTTCTAGCACCCTTTAAGTGTTCACAGCAGTGCCCTGTAAGGTGCTCCACTGGTCTGTTGGCATGTCTGTGTGGCCAGTGTAATATGCATGTTCATTGTAGATATCCTGACAACCTGGCCTGCCAGTAGATCTCGAGGACCGGACTTGGGCAGCCCTGTCCTACTAGATCTGTTTGGTAGCAAAGGATCTGCAAGCTATAATTTTTTAAGTTTTTCCATTAATCTAATGAATAACTACAAATGTAAATCCATGAGGAGATAAACGGGATGTTGAAAGCAGTGGTGTAACGAGGGTGAGAGGCAACTGGGATGGGGGTGCCCCTCCCCCGCCCTCTTCTCTGTCCCCCTCCCTCACCTCCACACACTCCTTCCCCATCCCTTCCTGTTGGCTCTTCCTCTGATGTCACTTCCTAGGCATGGGTCCAGGAAGTGACATCAGAGGAAGAGCCGATGCAGGTGTGGCAGCAGGCTTGGGATTGCTCCTCACGGTGACAAGTCAAATGCGCACAGGACAATTGCTATGAACCGCTGCTCACGCAAGGAACATTACAGAGGTATGGGGGAAGGGAAGCAGCACGCACATGTGGCAGTTGGGAGCAGGGAAGGATTGGGATGGAGAGGAGGATGGGTGCCTGTGTCCTCGCCAAAATGCCACCCAGGGTGGACCCCCCCCCCTTACAATGCAACTGGCTGAAAGGGCGGAAGGGATTTTGGATTCAGTTCATATCTTTTTTTGACAGTTGTTCAAACCACGTTACATTCATGTGCAGTAGGTATCTTCCTGTTCTCAGAAGCCTTACAATCGAATTTTGTAGCTGAGGGTAAAGTGACTTGTCCACGGTCAGTAGGAACTTCAACCCTGACTTCCCAGGTCTCGGCCCACTGTTCTATCCATTAAGCTGCTACTGCAAAGCAAAAGTTAAACGTGCAAAAACATAAATAAAACCAGAACAGTTTTGGAAGACAAAGCATTTTGGGGTCCTTTCTGTTTTATTAAGGTAAAAATAATAAATTTTTAATTCTGGGAATAAAACTTAGATAATATACACTTTTAAAAAACAAGGTCATTAGAAAAAAATATTTGTAACAAATGGGCTGATCATGATAAATTAACAAAAACGGGTGCAATTGTCAAAACTTTATTCAGGGGTAAACTAAATTTAAACCCTATTTAAAGATCCACTGAAAACAGCCCACTTCCCTTTGGACGAACTGTTAAGCCTCTCATTACCACTAGGTGGTACATTGGTATGCTAGGATGTCAAAACTGATCATCTAAGGCAGGGGTGCCCACACTTTTTCAGCTTGCGAGCTACTTTTAAAATGGCCAAGTCAAAATGATCTACCAACAATAAAATTTAAAAAAAACAAAAAGCACACTACACAGAGAAAATGTTAATTATCATTTATATTCCGGGGGGTTTTCAAAGAAGTCAAGACAGATGACTCTATGCAATATCACCTCAGTAACAACTATACAAAAATAGACAAATATACCATCCTCCCTTTTTACTATACCGCGATAGTAGTTTTTAGCGCAGGCAGCAGCTGAATGCCCCGCGCTGCTCTCGATGCTCATAAGCTCCCTGCACTAAAAACCGCTATTGCGGTTTAGTAAAAGAGGGCCATAGTGCAAAATATAAACAGCAGATATAAATTCTCAAAACGGACACATTTTGATCTCTAAATTGAAAATAAAATAATTTTTCCTATCTTTGTTGTCTAGTGATTTCATGAGTCTCTGGTTGCACTTTCTTCTTCTGACTGTGCATCCAATATTTCTTCCCTTCTTTCAGCCTACTGTATGTTTCCTCTCCTCCAGACCTCATTCCCTCCCCCAACTTTTTCTTCCTCTCTCCCTGCGCCCTCCCCTTTCTGTCTCCCTGCCTCCTTTCTTTCTTTCCCCATGCCCCCTTTCTTTTTCTCTCCCTGTCCCCCCTTTCTTTCTTTCTGTTTCCCTTTTTTCTTTCTGTCTCCCTGTCCCCCTTCTTTCTGTCTCCCTGCCTGCTCCCTTTCTTTTTCCCTGCCCTCCCCCAAACCACTGCTGCCGCCATCGGGGAACAGGTCCCCCAAGCCACTGCCGCCCCAAGTTCTCCCTGCTTCCCAACGCAGAAGCGTCGGGCCAACCAGCATGCCTCTCCCCGATGTCAATTCTGACGTCGGAGAGGAAGTTCTGGGCCAGCCAGGCTGCACCCTGACCTCAGGGATAAATATAACATTTTATTGCTCTCACTGTTTTTGACTAGGAAAGCTGTTTATTTAAATGATATGGCCTTATTTTTATTTTTTTTTGGGTGGGGGAAGACCTAATAAATGACTCAAAAATCCTGACTTTGGATCAGAGTACCTCACTGGCATTTCAGCAGTTATTTGTTGTTTTCTAAGCATAATCATCCCAGGGCATTTACTATAATTGGAAATGGTTGTAGTTCCCATGGGAATCAAGGTAATTTTTGGTAAGGAATGATGTGTGAATGTGGACCTCCCTTCCCTTCAGAATCACTGAGCTCTGGAACAACCTTACCTCCCCTCTTCGGAATCTGAGCTCCCTCCAACTTTTCCGTAAACATCTGAAAACTTGGCTATTCTCAAAAATGTAATACTTCCTCCCTCTCTGGTATACTAAGCCGCTCTAAACATTCTTTATACTAAGGCCTATAACCCTTCATTGGAGTTCCTTTTCTATCCCAGCTCCTGTAAACCGTGCCGAGCTCTATGATTGTGGAGAAGATGCGGTATACAAACCTAAGGTTTAGTTTAGTTAATATCAGGATGAGTGTTTTGACTTAGAGATGTATCTATGGAGGGGAAGGGGATGTAAATGTGAAAAGTAGAGAAATGGGAAAGTTTTGATATTGTAGGGGCAGATCAGATGGTGACGCGTCAAAAGCGTGGCAGACAAAGCCGCCCCAACAAGCATGCACCGAACATATGTGTGTCGCCGGTTCACCCTATTTAAAACCTTATCTTTTACGCTTTGAGGGGTGTGAGGGGAGACCCCCCCACTAGTTAGAAGTGCTGGTGCTCCCATTAGGGGGGATGTGGGTGGAATCCCCCACTACACTGAAAACTCCCAAACAGGAAAAAATGGGAGTTTTCAGTGTAGTAGGGGGGGGAGATTTCCCCCAACCCCTCCCAACAGGAGCACTAGCACTTCTAACTGTGGTCAGGGGGTGGGAGTTGGGGGGGGGGGGTTACTTGCAATCCAAGGTTTTACTGTATGTCATTTGGTGATAAGTTTGATTGTTACAGGCAAGTTGTTTTGTTACTTCTTGTGTGTGTGCATTTATTTGTTTATGTATGTATATTTTGTAACCTGCCTTGGATAAAGGAGGGCTAGAAATGATAATAAACTAAACTAATCTGCACTTTCTTTTTGGTCTCGTACAGTTTATTTAAATCATGGGGTGGGAGGAAGAGAGATAGTTTATGTTTAATTAATTAGCATTTGCTATACTGCATCAGCATATTCCGGATCTAAGCGGTTTACATTATAATACAAATAATCTATGAAAGGAACTCCATTAGAGATAGAGAATACATAAATAAAAATAATTGCCCTGAACCAATTTTCTTCATTAGATTTGAGGGGTTTCAGATGACAAACTGTCCTTCCCAAATGATCCCTCAAAATAGAAGGTCTGCTTAGTTTTCATCACAGTCATTTCAGAGCAATTCATCTTTCTTGTGGGAATTAATGCACAAGCTGCGACCCATTGACACTGACGCAGAGATGCACAAATGCACCACTCCTCTCTCCTATCCCCCTCCCCCGAGAATTTTATATCGGTGTATATATAGTAACACTGCTATTTCTGAAATGTGATGAGCCCCAGACTTCTTTTTCAGCTGCAGACAGGAGATGTTAGTCTCCTGGATGAACTAGGAAGAGGAGATTTGGTCAAATGAGACTCCTAGCATAGTTTGAGACTTCCTTTTTTTTTTAACTAAGTCTTGCAGTCTTCCAGTTTTCCCACTCAGACCATGGCACTGATGAGTTTCCCCCCTTTATCTCATGAAGAATGGGGACAGACCTTTGTGTTGCCTACAAACAGGCCCTGCAAGGTGCACATCTTTCAGACTCTGGCTGCAGCTGTAGCCTTCTTGCTTCAGACTCTAGCCAGATTCACTGTCAGTATCCTGACACGAGCTGCCTTAGTTTTTAGGAAGAGGGTCTTGTCTTGTGATGATGCATCCATTAAGAGGAACGGAGAAGTGGCCAACTGGTTAAGGAACACGCAGCTGAGGATCTTTTACAGCAGGAAGTCAGAGGATACATCAGCAGTTATAGTACAGACCAGCATCTGCTCCTTTCAGGTATGGTTCCCTTACATTAGGGTTACCAGACGTCCTCTTTTTAGAGGACATGTCCAGGCAGCTTTTCAAAACCCGGCACTTTGTCCGAGTTCTGAAAAGCTTCCTCTTCAGATCGTGTTGGGAGGCGCAGTAAAACCAGAGGACATAATTTGAGGCTGAGGGGTGGGATACTCAAGAGCAATGTAAGGAAATTCTTCTTTACAGAGAGGGTGGTGGATGCCTGGAATGTGCTCCCGAGGGAGGTGGTGGAAAGGAAAATGGTGGTGGAATTCAAAAAAGCGTGGGATGAACACAGAGGATCTAGAATCAGAAAATAATAGTTAAGGCCAGTACTGGGCAGACTTACACGGTCTGTGTCTATATGTGGCAGTTTGATGGAGGATGGGCTGGGGAGGGCTTCAATGGTTGGGAGGGTGTAGATGGACTGGAGTGAGCTTTGACGGAGACTTCAGTAGTTGGAACCTAAGAAATGTACCGGGCAGCACTTTAGATTCTTGCTCAGAAATAGCTAAGGAGAAGAAGAAAAAAAAAAAAAAAACTCCAACAAATTTTTAGATTGAATCAGGTTGGGCAGACTAGATGGACCATTATCTGCCGTCATCTACTATGTTACTATGGTGATGTCATCACACCACATCTGTGCATGCGCGGATGCCCTCCTGACTAACGAGAGCAGGCTGAAGGGGCGGGGCTGGGGCATGGCTTGGACGTAACGGGTAGAACTGGGAAGCGGGTCTATGGGTCCGGATTTTACGCAAGTAAAATCTGGTAACCTTACCTTTCATAGAATCCAGTAGTGGAAAGTACATGGCAAGGAGAACGAACATTGTACTCTGCATTGTTTCACAGTCTACTCCATTAAGGAGCCTATTTGATTCCAGGTCATAAAAACATGGCTGGCTCAAGGGATAGTGGTGCCCTGGCCAACATGCTTTGACTGCCCCCCCTCCCAATCTAATGCTTCCAGCACCCCCTCCATTCTTCACTCTCCTGCAGGTTTGGCATCTCTCCCTTCCTTGGGCTGGCATCTCAACCCCTGATCCAATCTCTCCCTTCCTCGTGGGTTTGGCCCAGCACTGCTCCATCACCACTCTCCCCTATAGTTCTATAACGTTTACATTAGTCCCTGACTACAGCAGCAGGACAGGCTGCCCTCTGCCACCTCCTGCCCACAGCAAATTGCATTGGAGTACGCAACAGAGGAAAAACCCAGGGACTGGCTAAAGGCAGTCTGTCATACTGCTGCTGCTGCCTCCAGTGACAAACTTTACAAAACTGCAGGGGAATGAGAGAAATGAAGGAGCAATGCTGGACCCATGGGAAGAAGGAAGAGACTGACCAAGGAAGAGACTGATAAAGAAAAGGCTTAGCCTGTAGACCAGGTGAGGTGGAAGGCTGGGTATTTTGACATCCTTAATTGCCAGCGTCCTGGGACGGAGCCTCGCCTGGTCCAATGATTAAGCAGGCCCTGCTTAAGAACACGAGAGTTGGTCCATTTCCCTGTATAAAACCTTTCAAAATGGCAGATAATAATCATTAGGTGTGCTATTCTTTCTAACCTGAAGCACAATTTTCTTGGAACATTCATCCAGATTACTATAAATAATAGTCTCTGCTGTCAAGGATTTTATCCCAAGGTGGTTCAGCCATTGAATGTGAATTCTGGAAGGGTTGTGGCTCACTGATTGAGCTGCTGCCTCTGCACCCAGAAGTCGTGAGACCAAATCCTGGTGATGCTCCTTATGACCCTGGGCAAGTCATTCAATCCTCCAGTGCCCACCGCTTTGAATGTCAGCTTTGAAATGCCAATGTGACAAAAAGGCAGTATACAAGACCCCTTTCCCATATGGTGCAGCTGGTCAACAAAAGGCCTTAAGTCTTATCCTCGGAGGCCATGGACATAGCCAGGGAGCATGTATTCTATCCCGAAATTGAAGAACATCTGGACCTTTATCAGGGGGGACTGGGCTCTATCCTGGAACTGTTAGAATCCTGAAATATCCAAAATTATCAGAGGTTAGGAGAACAATTGATTAGGCTGGAGAGCTCTCATAAATTTAATCCGGACCCCTTGATCTTGGCTCAATTGCAAATAGTGAGAGTGAGTTGCGGAGATTTATTTGGCAATGGAAACCTCCTCGAATTTCCCCAAATTCGATGTGGCAGCTAGGGAAGTGGGCGGTAGAGGGGTCCCAAATCTATTTTAGTACTTTTATTCAGCTCTGCTTCAATTGTTACTAGATTGGGCGATAGGGCAATTTAAATCTGGAGTGCAATTGGAACAAGCTAGTGGGGGGTCCGGGTCTGCTGAAACATAAGTTCTGGGGTTCGGGTACGCTTTACAATTGGGTTAGGGCGGTAGATAACCCATTTCTTCGACACCTAATTGTGTTGTGGAAATGGGTAAGGGATAAATTGGGGATTGGTGCTTTAGTGTCCTCCTTGGTGTCCATAATGGATGAGCCTCAATTTCCAGCAGGGAGGGATAATAAAGTTTTTCATCAATGGGCCCATTTCGAGATTTGTTGGGGGTGGAGGGGGTTATTTCCTTTGCACTACTTCAGAGGAAGTATGGGTTGCCCAATGGGGACTTCTTGGCTTATGATCAGGCTCGTCATTTTATGCCTACTCAGGGCTGGGGATCTCGATCTCCTATCTTGCAGGAACATTTTGAGAATTTGTGACTGGTGATACAGAAGGTCCCTAGACCTATCTCAGTCCTTTATCTGTATTGGAGGGGACATACTTTCCATGAGTTTCCATATATGAGGCATTGGGAAGGAGACTTAGGGCAGACATTTTCATCTAAAGAATGGGGGGGGGGGTCATATGTGGGGAAGTTTACCAAGCGTTCTCCTCTGCTCTTGTCCAAGAAAATGCTTTCAAGGTATTGACGTGTTGGTACTATACACCCAAGCAACTGATCAATGTTGGAGATGTCATTCTGCAGTGGGTTCCCTTTTGAGTCCTTTCTGGAGGAAAGTAGTACAAATATTGTCTGATCTCTCAGGGAGGCCTCTGGGATTTACACTCCAAAGTTGTTTATTGGGTTTGTATAATATCCAGGAACATAAATGGCAAACTAAGCTTCTTCGTCTAGGTTTAGCTGCGGTGAAATGCTTAATAGCGAACCATTGGAAAAGTATTTCTGGCCCCTCTCATGCTGATTGGATTAACCGCTTGGTGTCCATGGGGAGAATGGAAATATCTGTGGCTAAACGACATTATTATTATGCATCTCAAGAATACAATTGGAAAGTGTTGGGGAACAAATTGGATGCTCATTAATGTTTCATTACTGATATCTACTCCTGCTTTCTCCTGGGGGAGATGGGGGGGAGGTATGAGACCTATGTTGGAATATGGGGTAGATCTCTGCTGTCAAAGGGGGTGGGGGTATAGGGGACTTGTTTGTTTAGCATACTGAGGGTGATTATTGATGTATTTTGTGAGCTGTAATCTTGAATTTGATATAGTTGTGTTGTATTTTTTATATCCTGAAAAACTAATAAAAATCTAAATATAAAAAAAAAAGAATCCTGAAATATCAAATGGGAGACTTCAGCTATCAGAACTATGCATGGGGGTGGGGGTTGAGCTCTACCCTCGGCTATTAGTACTGGAGAGTTGCACGGGGACAGAAATCACGCACGTCCCCACCTGTCCCTGCCAGAATCCCCTCCGTCCCCACACGTCACCCTCTAAAAGTTACCTGTCCCAATAAAAAGCAGCAATTACTTCTGACAGTTTTAATTTTTTTTTTAAGTCTTGGTTATTTAAACCAACAATAAAATACAATATAAAACAAATAACAGTGAACAGAAATAAGAGATGCATACATCACCGGAAAGAGTTAGAATAGACATTAGGTCATGTGACTGTAGGGTCTATCATTTCTTGTTAAAAGAGTTGGATTTTTTGGCAATATAAAGCTCATATCTGTAGAGCAAACAAATTTGGTTCCACCATCTAGCATAGGTAACTTGTGAGAGGTCCTTCCAAGATCCACAAATGGCTTTTAATGCAGCAATGAGTAAAGAATCAAACAATACAGCTTCAAATCATTTAAAGCAGAATTGAGAGAGGCACTTTTCAAGACAATGGTTGCATAAGAAAAATGGGCCTAAACTGAACTGGAAACCCCAAAACAAACTCAGCAAGTACTTCATTTTGTGCTAAACACAATTGGTGGCATAACCATGAGAGGGGGCTGGGCCTCCCACTTTGAGCTTAGCTCCCCTCAAAATGAACATCTCCCTTGCTGTAGCTGGTGGGACATTTTGTTTTTCCATCATCTTGGTCCCAGTTTCTGCTTTTGTCTATCTTCTACTAATTCTCTTTCTAGGCCTTGGGAATCCCGGTTCCATCCCCGCAGGAGTCCCGTAGACCTGGGGGGGATCCCTGCAGGAGTCCTACGGGACCGTAGGATTCATGCAATCCCCGTTCTCATGCAGACCTCTAATCAGTACAACTGAGAGACAATAATCAGAAGTCTCAAAATGTATCCTCAGCATTCGGTACACCTGGGACAATAACCAGAGGGCATCAGCTCTCACCGCTGGCATTACATCTTGTGGCCAAAACAAAGTAAGCAAACTCATTGTAGGTAACCTCTTTGAGAGTTGCTAAGTGACACAGTTGCTTGCTTTTTTGGCAGCCCTCCTGATGTATTTTGGCAGTATTAGTGCTGATTTAAAATGAAAGAAGCAAGTTTATAAATGTCTTGCAACAGGATGGAAGGTCAGGAATCCACTATTAGCTCAAAATCTTCCTCTGGATCCCTTGACCACTAACCAGTCTCAAAGCTAGTCACAAAAATGCATTGTTAGTCCAGTAAAATGGTCTCCCCAGCAGAGACCATTTCCAGGATGTGAAGTGGATTAACAGGTTACGCTTGCTGCCAAAAAATACAGGGAGGCGGGGGACATTTTGAGCAGCATGCTTAGCTTTAGAAGTATATCATCCCTACCCAACTACATTGTTGATTAAGTAAATAGCATTATAAGAGAGCCCCCATATACAAGGGTAATAGGTTCCAAGACCTATCACAGATACGTGAAAGCGCAGATAATAGCGAATGCTTTTATACTGCGGTTTACTGCTTGAGTGGCAAGCAATCCCGCTCGCTCACACTCTAACATGACAAGTAGGAAGGAACAAGAGATAATAAAAAATACATTGAGATAAAAAATAAAATAATGGAGGGGGGAGGGAGGAGACATTTCATTACAATCCTCACCTCCGAACCCTGGACCACATTTCCTCACTCTTTCTGTTCTACCAAGCCACCCACCCACCTCTTACTTTTTTTGTTGTGTTTCGAATAGGCTTATTGATTGCTGGAATCCCAGGGCCCAGTAACACTTTCTTCTTTACTGCCAGGTGGAGCTGAAAAGGCTGACTGAGCATAGTGAATACTTCCGAGCATTGTCTACATCTTGCATGAAGGAAACCCTGAAGAACCAGATCCTCCTGGACCACATTCCCTCTGAGACCTTCCACTCTATCTTGGAATACATCTTTAACGACAAATTCCATATGAATGAAGAAAAGTTGCTTCCCAGCATTGAGGCTGCCAACTACCTGATCTGCCAGTCATATTTGGACAAGTGTTGGGGCTCTCTTCAAAGCTACCTCTGCCCCAGAACCTGCCTCATGTACCTAGATTTTGCCAAGTCCATAGCATGTGAGGAGATGCTGGTTGTGATCTACCAGTACCTGAGTGATAGTATTCTGGAGCTTTGCAGCATTACTAGAGGTCTGGAGGAAGGGGAAAGGAACAGGCTGGTGGGGCTGAGAATGCAAGGTCCCCAGGATTTGTGCATGCTAAAGAAGGAGAACCTGGTCTCAGGCTCACAGAGAGAGCTGGACCCCATGCGCTTCTTGTATCAATTAGATCTGGGGGGAAAGGGTTCTTGGAGACAGGGCACTAAGCTCCCTTTCGTAGCCGAGAAGTGGAATTTCAGTACAGTTGTCCTCTGGAACTATCTCTTTGTCATTGGCGGATATAAACAAAAATTAAAGAGAGGATCCGAGTTTAGAATGGCAGCGTTTCGTTACAATCCTATTCTGGATCACTGGGACACCATTGCTCCTTTACTTAAGGTAAGGCCTCACCAAACTGGCCGGAAAACTAGAACTATGTCAACGTCTACTGACAACAATAAAGTGGAATGAATCCAAAGGCCAGATATTCCATATCATTGCATAGGGCAGAGTGAGGATGGAGCCTAGGCATTCCATCTCTCTACATATATTTAGCACTGCTTCCTATACTGATAGTGGCACTGAATATATATATTTTTAAATATTGCAACCAGTCTCATTAAAAAATATATATAATTTGCCACACCGATTGAATATTTTTGTTTGTCTCCATTAGATGCCTAAGTGAATAGATGGGTTGGAAGAAGGTATCAAGATCAGGACCTGTTTTGATTATTAGATTATCATATAGAAATAAATTCTTATCCAACTTATCTACTGTGTTTCTCCGAAAATAAGACAGTGTCTTATATTAATTTTGGGCCCAAAAAATGCACTAGGTCTTATTTTCGGAGAGGGTCTTATTTTTTTTCATGTACAGTGATCATCTCTCCCTTCCTCTCCTCCACCCAAATTCTTCCTCTTTCCTTTCTCTCCCCCACATGTGCAGCATCTTTCCTCCCCTCTCACCCATCCCCTTGTGCCTTCCCTCTGCAGCATCTTTCTATCCCTTTCCACCCTCCCATCTCCCTGTGCAGAACTCTTGTACTGTGCACAGTATCTTTCTATCCCTCCCGCCTTCCCATCCCTTGTGCAGCAGAACCCTTGCCCAGCTTCTATCTCTCCCTTCCTTGCAGCTGCAGCAGAACCCTTGAGCAGCCTCACCCTCCCACACAGCCGAACCCTCTCTGACCATTGTCAGCCCTAGTATTGCTAGTAATCAGCAGTTTTGGTTGCCATAACCAATGTCAGCAAAGGCCTATAGGAAATTATATCAATCTGACTCTGGAATGTTGATGCAGAATTCTGTGCTCCTGCACAGAATTCACATCCATTAATCATCCAGCCAGACTGGATTGTTTATCAAGAAGATAGGCTGCTTGAACGGGACAAAGAAGCCAGAGACTAATCCCATCTACCATGCCTGCAAATATCACACCCTCCTTATCAGTTAAACTAACCATTGTTTCAAACAGTTTACAGTTCTAAACAGAAAGATACTGGGAAATACAATAGTTTCTATATTCAGAATTAGATTCCAAGCTATAAAAGCCTCCTCTCGGCAACACACATAGATCTATCTCTTTCTCTGTCTATCTCTCTGTCTATCCTTCTCTTTATCTATGGAACTCGAAGCTTAGACCATCACCCCATCCCCCTTTCTCAATCTCTCTCTAGATCTCCCTGGAACTTCACGCTTCTATGTCTCTCTTTTCCTCTGAACTCTGTAAGGCACGGAAACTGCTTTGCTCTCTCATTAATTGTAATGTTTATGAACATTGCTTTTCTGTAAGCCTATTTCTATAATATATTCCTTATGCAATCACCTCTGGCTGTGTTTCTTATTTGATTCTACTCCTGGTGAATCTTCTGTGAGGGAACTGAACCTGGGACCTGGCGTTTGTAAGGGTGCCTCTCACGTAACCCCCTACCACCTCACCTTGAGGGGGACCTGACCTTCAAACCTTACAACCATCCCATCCTTCCATCTCTCCCTCCCATCCAAACCCCGCCGACCGCGAGATCTACATATCTCTCTCCACAGAGCAGCACTCTAAACAGGCTGCTTCATGGCCTTCTCCTGCTGGGGCCTTCCATTCATCGTGTTGCTGATGACATCTCCCTGGCGGGAGAAGGCCGCGAAGCAGCCTGTTTAGAGTGCTGCCGACGTTGCTCTGTGGAGAGAGGTAGTAGATTTCGCGGTCGAAGGGTCGGCGGGGTTCCGACGGGAGGGAGAGATGGATGAGTCAGCGGGAATTTGGCTGCGCGGCAGGGGTGGGGGAAGCACTGTTACCAGCGAATCCAGTGACTAGGGCTTATTTTTTGGGTAGGGCTTATATTAAGACCTACCTCAAAAAATCATGCTAGGGCTTATTTTCGGAGTAGGTCTTATTTTCGGGGAAACATGGTAAGTCATTTTGACAAAAGATGATCTTCAGAGACTGAGCTCAGTTCTATATAGCAACATCTGTGTGGACATACAGTAAATTAAAGCTCCTAAGTTACCTCATTCCACAGGGGAAATTTTGTTCAAGGCCTGGGATATCTGTAGTCTCTGATTCTGTTTACTGAAGTCACTGAAAGTACCAGACTTCATTACGGTGAGCTTGGCAAATATCCGGTGTCAGGTCAAAAGCGCGCCGGGACAAAGGCGCGCACAAACAATTGAGCGCAGCGCGGAGGTGCGTGCCGCAGAAAATTACAGTTTTTACGGCTCTGACGGGGGGGGCGTGTGGGGGGAATCCCCCCACTTTACTTAATAGAGATCGCGCCGTGTTGTGGGGGCGTTGTGGGGGGTGTGGGAGGTTGTAACCCCCCACATTTTACTGAAAACTTCACTTTTTCCCTGTTTTTAGGGAAAAAGTTAAGTTTACAGTGAAATGTGGAGGGTTACAACCCCCCAAACCCCCCACAACGCCAGCGCGATCTCTATTAAGTAAACTGGGGGGGCTCCCCAACAAAACCCCCGTCGGAGCCCCTAAAAACTGTAATTTTCTTCGGCGCGCGCCTCCGTCTTGCGCTCAGTTGTCGGCGCGCGCCTTTGTCTTTCGCGGGGTTGTCTATGAACCCAAATATCCAGGGATGGCCCACAATCTCTTCAATGAACTGGGTAACAACTGCTCTGACATATACATATCCTAGAGTTTACTCCTCAGTAACTGTAGTCACACCACACTGCTGAGTTAGTACTGGGATAAGGGGTCATTTGCTTGTGCAAATTATAACCCTTTGCAATCTTTCCATAGCGACGGCGTCACTTCAGCATGGCAGCAACACAAAGTCACATTTTTGCCATTGGCGGTTGGTACCTGGATTGCCTGCTTGCCCCAGACTCCAGCACATGTCTGTACAGAGCTGTGGAACGCTACGACCCCTGGACAGACACATGGGCTTTCGTCTCCTCTCTGCCTCTCACAGACTTCTCTTTTTCCGTGTCCCTGTCCCATGACCTCCCACTCTGTGCTGTTCATTCCAGTTACATCTATGTGCTGGGAAGTATCCAGAAAACAGGAGAGAAACTTGTAATGCAGTATAACATACAAACAGGTGAGAAATTAAAACTGTAGTATCAAAGTCATCAATTTATTAATCAGAACAGTGAATTGTGGGCTAGCTCAGTGGCAAGTGACCACGTAGAAGATGCCTGAGTCAACTGGACCTGGGGTTGTAGCAGAGGCTATGCTCACAGCCCCATGCTGAGAGAGAGGCGCTCATGAATACGGGAAACATCCAGAGCTGAATTTGGGGCCTCTTCTATCAAACTGCACTAGCAATTTTTAGCGCAGAGAGCCGCACTGCTCCCGACGCTCATAGGAGCTCTATGAGCATCAGGAGCAGCACGGGCCATTCAGCGCGGCTCACGGCTAGCGCAGTTTGATAGGGGAAGCCCTTAGAGATTATGAAACAGGGTTCTAGATGGAACCCTGGCATGGTTTCTGACCTCAATTAGTTATGATTTCCATCACCTAAATCAATTAAGTTATTCTGTCAATTCAGTGCTTCTTTTCAAGTTTCAAGTTTATTTAAAATTTGATAGTATCGCTTATAATACTTCTAAGTGATGCACATTTTAAAAACCAGGGTCAAATATTATAAGAATTAGAACATAAAACAAATCAATTACTGACTAATATGATACTGAAGTATCAAGGGTAGAACTACAAAAATTATAGGAAGAACAAATTGGTTATTAGGGGGAATGTCTGGAGCCTCCTATGGTTGATGCTTCTTTAAAAAGAAACATTATTCAATTAAAGGTTTAATTCTGAAAAGTGTCTTTATATAGAAAATAATAATAATAGCTTTATTTATATCCCGTCATTCCTTTCAGTTCAAGACAGTTTACAAGAAGAGAGGCTGCAGAAATGCAGCGAAGTTACATGAAACAGGCGTGTAACATAATTATATATATCAGAAGGCGGGAGCATGCAAGTAGACGTAGAGGAAATCGTTTGCGGAAATTTAAACAAATTTATCATATAAATGGGTTTTCAGTGATCTTCCGAATGATTGGTATGATGATGAGTTAAGGAGCAAGTCACTTAGAGTATTGTTCCAGATTCCTCCTTGGAAAGAAAGTGTCTTGTCAAGGAATCTTTTGAATTGGCATCCTTTGGGAGTCGGAAAAGCGAATAATAGTGTTCTGCGTGAGAGGTGGAGTTTGTTTTGGAGAACAAAGTGTTTCAGAAGGTAGATAGACTTCAGGGAGCTCTTAAATCTATCCAGATTTTGTTCTCCTCAGAGAAAAGAGGGTAAAGCATTCCATAACTGTGGGGCGTATATCATAAATATTTATGTTCTCCTAGTATTAATTATTTTTAACGAAGGGATTACCAGCAAATTTTGGTCTGCGGATCGTTATCAAGCTCCGACTATTTGGAATCAACTTCCCCTCACTGTTAGATCAGAAACGAATTATTTAGTTTTTAGAAAGCTTTTAAAAACAGTTTTTATTCAAGACATTTTTTAACTGATTGTTTTTAAGATTGTTTCAATATTGCCTATTGCCTGTTTAACCGGGTTTGTTTCTGGTCATCTGCTTTATTGTCATCCGCCTGGAACTCAAAAGGGCTATGGCGGAATATAAAAAGCTTTGTAATGTAATGTAATCCCAGAACTGGTTCTGCTAAAGCTAGAAGAAAAATAGAGAAGAGGAACTATTATGTCATAAGCAAACAAAAAAGCTGCTTCTGTTTTTCCACACACATACCGTAGGGTATTTCAGATATGTGCTTGCTAGGTAGCATATCATTGCAAGAATATTGGCTAAGATGTACATTAAAACCTTGGATTGCAAGTAACTTGGTTTGCAAGTGGCAAGACAAGCAAAACATTTTATTAAATTTTAACTTGATATACAAGCAAGGTCTTACAATACAAGTGCATACAGTATACACACATCACAACTGAGCCAATGGTTCTTCTCTCTCTCTTTCTCACTCTGTCTCTCTTTCTCACTCTGTCTCTCTGTCTCTCTCTCTCTCTTTCTTTTTCTCACTCTCTCTTGGAGTGTAGTAACTGTTTTTAAACAAGCAAGGTCTTGCAATATGAGTACATATAGTATTTTGTATTAAAGTTTTTGGATTGTGGAGTTTCCATTATTTCTTATGGGGAAATTCGCTTTGATATACGAGTGTTTTGGATTACAAGCATGTTTTCGGAACGAATTATGCTCGCAAACCAAGGTTTTACTGTACTTACTTTTTTTTTAAGTCTGTTTGTTCTTTGACGTTCTAAACAGTTGTCTGGAGTATTGCAAGGTTCTCCAACATACATTCCATGATTACAGCTGTTCCAGAACCACCAAGTTAGTGCTGGGATAAGGGGTCATTTGCTTGTGCAAATTATAATCCTTTGCAATCCAGGAAGGACATTTTAGACCAGGTCAAGATTTCTGATGCATTTACAGGACCCTAGCACAGATTTCAATGGGTAGAATCAGGGACTATAGCTACCATACTGTGTTGGAATGTAAATTCCAAAAATCTGTTTTACTCTTTTGGAAATTTGCCAGGCACTTGGACGTAGATTGGTCACTATTGCCAACAGGATACTAGGCTTGATGGACCTTTGCTCTGTCCCAGTATGGCAATGCTTATGTTTTACTAGTCTTTAAGCCCATTACATTAACGGGTGCTAGAATAGATATGTTTGTCTGTCTTTCTTTCTTTCTCTCACTCTCCTTGGCCACTTTCTGTCTGTCTGTCTTTCTTTCTTTCTTTCTGTCTGTCTGTCTCTCTCTCTCTCCTTGGCCGCTGTCTGTCTCTCTCTCTCCTCGGCTGTCCACCACCACCCCTTGCCTGCTCCCTCTGTCCAGCAGTAGCGCTTTCTTTCTGTCTCTCTCTCTCCTTGGCTGCTGTCTGTCCGTCTTTGTTTCTTTCTTTCTGTCTCTTTCCTTGGCCGCTGGCTGTCTTTCTTTCTTTCTTTCTCTCTCTCTCTCTCTCTCTCCTTGGCTGCTGTCTGTCTGTCTTTCTTTCTGTCTCTCTCCTTGGCCGCTATCTGTCTGTCATTCTTTCTTTCTGTCTCTCTCCCTCCCGCTATCTTTCTATATCTCTCCTGGTGTCTGTCTGTCTTTCTTTCTGTCTCTCTCCATGGCTCCTTTGTCTGTCTGTCTGTCTTTCTTTCTGTCTGCCTTTCTCTCTGGCCCCGTCTATCTGTCTCCCATCCCTCCTCTTCCACTTCCCTGTGCAGCAGCAGCAGCAGCAGCAGCAGCAGCAGCAGCATTTTCCTGCTCCTTCACTTCCCTGTATTTACATCCTGTAATTCTTACCAGCATGGGAGGACTCATTCATTCGACTAAACACCTCTTCTTACAGCCAGACACCTTGCAGCACCCACACCCTGTCCGCTTCGTCCAGGCCAAACGACACCCTCCTGCCGTTGCTCTCACCGCCACCTATCACTGCCGCCACATCAGAGACAAACCACCACGTTAAGTGCTGCAAACCACCGCACACGCCACAAATCGAACACGGCCACGGAGGCAGGGATCACTCCATTGTAAGTGTGCATGTGCGCGTGGAGGGGCATAATCGAAAGGGATTTCTAAGTCCGTTTATGTCCATCTTGCAAATCGTCCAAAGTTAAAAAGAGCCTAAGACACATTTTCAAAAGATACGTCCAACTTTTTTTTACTTTCAAAAATCATCTAATTATACATCCTGCCGATCTGATCGTCCAAGCCACTAAATCGTCCATCTTTATATCACATTTCCATTCAAGTCCAAAACGCCTAGAACAATCCCTGTTGGACATGGGAGGGGTCTGCAAAGTGATGGACTGCACACCCAGACATGCCACCTAAATAGTGGGGTACCTTACAGGGCACTGCTGTGTACTTCACAAAAAGAGTGCCATGGCTTCTCATCACTACAGCTCCCTTATAGATGACAGTGAGCCCCCCAAACCACCTCTAGAATCCCCTAGCCCCACTTATCTACCACCCCACTAGCCCTTATGGCTGCAGGAGCCACTTATATGCTAGTACAAAAGGGTTTTGGGGATGTATAGGGCAGTGCACCTGTTTCAGTATCAATGCAGTGATTACAGGGGCTTATGGGCATGGGTCCTCCTCTCTTTGGGTTAGAGAGCTGCACGGGAACGGTGTAAGAAGGTAATTTAGATTCACGGTTAAGGGCAGGGAGGTTTGTCGGACCGGGGCTGTTGTCGGTCGGTCGGTCGGGGAAGCGCCACAAAAGTAAGGGGACCTGGCCAGTTGTGCTGCACCCGGGGCGGGAGAGAAGGAGGGGGAAAAGGACGCTGAAAGCACTGGGGAAGACAAAGGGGTGGAGAAGGACGCTGAGAGGCCATGGGGAAGACGGGGGGGGAAGGACACTGAAAGCACTTGTGGAAGACAGAGGGGGGAGAAGGACGCTGACAGGACATGGGGAAGACGGGGGGGAGAAGGACGCTGAAAGCACATGGGGAAGACAAAGGGGTGGAGAAGGACACTGAAAAGACATGGGGAAGACGGGGGTGTGTGGAGAAGGACGCTGAAAGGACATGGGGAGGACAGAGGGGGGAGAAGGACGCTGACAGGACATGGGGAAGATGGGGGGAGAAGGACGCTGAAAAGAAATGGGGAAGAGAGAGTGGGGAGAAGACGCTGGCAGGGAAGAAAACAGAGATGCAAGACTATGGGGGGAGCGGAGGGAAGAATATGGGTGCCAGACCAATTTGGAAGGGGGGAGAAAGGGAGAGGCACAGTAACAGAGCAAATGGAAGACACAGAGAGAAGAGAGGCAGTGGATGGAAGGAATTGAATGAGAACATGAAGAAAGCAGAAACCAGGCAATAAAGGTAGGAAAAAAATTCTTTTTTTTTTTGCTTCAGGATAAAGTAGTATATTAGTTGTGTTGATAAAAATTTATAAACATTAGAGGCTCTGGTAGAAACCCGTTTACAAAGTATGTATTCTTCCCAATTAATATTTCCAAATTAATAAAGTCTTTTTGATTATTTGTAAATGGGTTTCTACCAGAGCCTTTAATTCAGTAGCATAATTAAATGAAATAACTACTTCTGAAGTTTATAGGGACGGGCGGGGACGGAGGGGATTCCTCACGGGGACGGGTGGGATTCCTCACGGGGACGGGTGGGACTTTGGCGGGGAAGGGTTGGATTTCTGTCCCCGCGCAACTCTCTACTATGGGTCCCTAACCCTCCCCCAAGACAACTTAAGCTGCCCCTGTGCTGGACGATTAGGCTTTCCTATGCCAGGCGGCCAGGTGATGATGGTCTGGAGGCTGAAATTTAAAGTTGTGAATAAAATTTTTATGGAGGGGTTGGTGATCATTGGGGTAGTGTGTAGGGGTGTGTTATGTGTTTTCAGTGCTTATTTGGTGAGTTTAGGTGGGTTTTTGTGACTTAGACCATGTTTTACATGGTCTAAGTCACAATGTCCAAGTTCCGTCTAGGCTCTGTTGTTAAACTTTCGGTTATACATGCTGTACAACTAAGTCTAAGCCGTCTCATGTCCCGCCCAATTCCCGCCCTCGATACGCCTCCCGAAATGCCCCGTATAGCTTTGGACATTGAGCGGCACTATGAAGACCTAGGTTGTTTAGAAATACGTCCAAAACCCGTTTTTATTATCGGCATTTGGACGTGTTTGAGAAATGTTCATCCAAGTGCCGACTTAGGCTGGTTTTTGGACGTTTTTCTCTTTCGATTATGAGCCCCTTAGGGTTTATAATAGAGGATGCTTATGTTTTTTTTCTGGAATGGGGTAACTTGGCAGCTGTACAGTAATTGCTTAGAAACTGGCTGTTTCTTCTGTTGATAACATGTCTGTTTCCTCTATGCTCATTTCTGGTTTCACTGCACTCTTGTTCTTTCCCGCTTTTTAGACTTTATTAAAGTTAGTTTCCATTTAATCTTGCATTGCTCATATTTTATTTGAGGCATGTATCAATTAAGAAAAACAGTATTTATTGATTTCACAATTTATATTTTGCCTTTATCTAAGGCAGATCACAATAAAACATATATAATAAGACAGTCATAAAACATTGTAAAACAACATAACACAACAATACTAATATCAATATCATCCTAATGACAGCAAATACATCCTACAAATGACCTAAATATAGCTACCAGTCATACTCGCCCATAGTTATCTCCCAAAGGCCAGAACACATATGTGTCCTTTCACTGATTTCTTAAATCAATGACAGATTGATCTTTATGCCTTCTGTTCACATAGCGTCATGACCTCCTGGATCTTCTTAATATGAAACCAAGTATGCTCAGTACCTTACATTCTGTCACTTGATAATACATCACAGGCAAGACAGGATGAATGCATTGGCAAACTAGGCATCTGCCTAGGTCCCAAATGTTTAGAAGGGACCCTTTCATATATTTAATTCAATGGCTCTCAGGATAGACTTTGGTCCTGGTAAATCAGCTCCTGGCTGACAAAAGAGTTGGGGGAGATGGGACAAGAGCAACCATTGCTCTCCGAGGTCTGTCTATTCTTTCTAATCCTTGTGCATTGTCTTCCAATTGGCAAGAGGAGTCTGTGAGTTCCCCTGCTTAGGGCCAGATTCTCAAAACATTGTGATAAAAAACGATGGGCCATTATCGCAGCCGTTACTGTAGCAATTTCACAAAGTGAGTCATTCTAAAAAAAAACAAAACCAAACCTATGCATTCAAATGAGATTGGCCGAGAGTTGCGAAGGTTTGTTAAATTAACATGAGACGAGTTGCTGGTGATAGTGATCGGCACATGCACAGAATACACCACGAAAGAGGCGTAAATGTGTGCATGTGCCGGGAACAGCATTGCCCTAAGCAGTGGGTCAATCATAAGCGTGCCAGAGCTACTGGATGAAGGGAAGGGAGATGCGTCAGCTTTCAACAAGCGCATATAAGACATGCCTTTTCTCCCCCCTCCCCTCCCCAAATGCTATAATTAATGTTATTTGTTTTTAATGTCCAATTTTATCATGAACCACAGCCAGAAACATATGACACGGTTATAATACAAGCGCTCAAGATGTGTCCTTTTGTCTAACCCCCCATCCCCCCTCAAAAAAAAAGACTATAATTTATGTGAATCATGTAGGGTGGGTTTTTTTTTTTCATGAGCCACAGTCAAAACATATACCAGAGATGTGCTTTTCACAGTACTGGCACCCCCGGACCAGTCTCTGATTTTTGGTTGCCAAAAGCCAACACTGCGCTTGGAGAATCACTCATCGATGTTGAAGAATCCACCGGAGTGCTCGTTTAAATATTGACAAGCCCATTTGCAGGGCAGAATCGGAGACTGCTTGGAAAAGACCACGGTAAGCCATTTTGATATCTGCCGCTAAAATATATGCATGCTAAACCGGCTGAAACCGGTTTAGCGATCACGTTAAAGGCAACCTTAAGTTTTGAGAATCTGGCCCTTAGTTTGATGGGGTGAGAAATAGGAAGATTATATTAGAAGTGAGGATGAGGAGTCACTTCTACTAGTATCTAAAGCAATTGGGGAGGGAGGCACCATCCCCATGTGCCCACCTCCCCTATGGTGAGTAGCACTTCTTACCTATGTGGGATCCCTACGAGGGTCAAGCAAAGGAATAGGGTCACTAGGGTATAGACCTGAAAGAGCGGGTCAATAGAATGGCAGTATAATTATAATCAAGGGGGTCAGTAGACTTAAAAGGGTGGGTCAATAGTGTGGGCAGACTTGATGGGCTATAGCCCTTATCTGCTGTCATCTTTCTATGTTTCTTTCTACTGCTTCCTGCTCCCGGGGGAAGTAAGAGCAGCAGGTTAAAACTCCTCAGAAACCAGCTAGGTTGATGCCATCAGGTTAGAAGTGACCTGGTACTGGCCAGTTATTCCGGTCTTCTTGCCAAGGAGATAAGGATGACAACATAAAAAAGGCTGGTAACCCGTTGTGTTATTGTATCAAGTACTCACATTCCTTGATCTTTGATCACACTGTATTTATTTACAAAATATTCAATACGATTCAAGGTCACCACACGGAAAGGACTGTTTACAGATGTGTGTGTTTCTGTTTGTCTTTCTTTCCCATATCTGATTCTTTAATGTATTTTTATGGAACATCATGGTAGCCCAGATGCGGGTGACCAGCCAAAACATATATGAAGTCCTTTTTAAGGTTCACTCGTCTTGATTATTTTATTAGGTTAACTTTTTAATATTTTCAGTATATTAATTTTCTTACACCCTTTGTTGAGCCCAGATGATCTCTACAACACTCTGCCTCCATTACACTCCCCTTTGTTCTTTTTTTGTGGACACAGGGCCGGATTCTCGAAACTTAAGGTTGCCTTTAACGCGGTTCCAGACCGTTTAGCGTGCATGTGTTTTAGCGGCGGATTATCAAATTGGCCTGCCGTGATCTTTTCTGAGCTTCCTAGCAGTCTCTGATTCTGCCATGCAAATGAACTCACCAATATTTAAATGAGCACTCTGGCAGATTCTTCAACATCACCAAGTGCGGCGTCATCAGCAATTGGTCTGGGGTGCCGGTACTGTGAAAAGTGCATCTCTGGCATCTATTTTGACTGTGGCTCATGAAAAAAAAGAAAAGATCCAACTACGTAATTCACATAAATTTTTGTTTTGGGGGAGAGGTTTGGGGGGGGGGGGGACAAAAGCACACTTCTTGAGCGCGTGTGTTATAGCCATGTTTTATTCGTTTCTGGCTGTGATTCATGATAAAATTAAAAACAAATAAGATTTACATGAATTATAGCACTTTTGGAGGGGGGAAGGCATGTCTTATGTGCACTTGTTGAAAGCCGACGTTGTATCTCCCCTTCCTTTCCTTCCCTTCATCCAGTATCATCCAGTAGCTTTGGCACGCCTGATTGACACGCCGCTTACAGCATTGCTTTTCCCAGCACATGCACACATTTGCGCCTCTTTCATGGTGTATTCTGCACCAGCGACTCATTTCATGTAAATTTAACAAACCTTTGCTACTCTCCGCCAACCTCATTTGCATGCACGTTTGTTTGAGAATGACTCGTCTTTTTGAGACTGCTACAATAACAGCTGCGACAGCGGCCCACTGGTTTTTAATGCAAAGTTTTGAGAGTCTAGCCCTTAGTATCTATGAAGAGCTCCTCCCTCCTTTTTGGGGGTTCATCTTACTATGTTTATGTCACTATCATCCTTTGCTGAGATCACAATCCTGCTACATGTAGTTTGGATACACCTCATTGTACAAGTTAATTGAAGCACCTTTGGTTTTGTTTTCCCTCTTTTCCAGACACCTGGCAGGAGCTGCTTCCTACTCTCACTCACACCGATGCCAATATCCCAGGTCTCTACTTCCTTGGCGGCTCTGATCCACTGTATCTAGTTGGAGGAAATAATCAGGAGAATGTGATGGTCTCTTTCAGCCCTGGATCCCGGCACTGGGGAGAGGTGCGAAGAATGCCAAAGTGTAGCCTGGCTGGACAGGGGACTTCACTGCAGACTTGTTATTTCATGCCAGCACCAGAACTGAACTCTGTGCTGGAAATAGACCTTGTGACGTTACATACTCGGACCCTGAAGCCTCTGCCCTACCCACTCTCCTATGAGGCATTGTTTTTCTTGTATTTTCCTCCAGAAGGGTGCAAAAGAGAGAGAGTTGGACTGCACTGAGATAATGGGGTCCTTTTATTAAGGTGTGTTGGTTTAGAAACATAGAAACATGGCAGCAGATAAAGGCCAAATGGCCCATCCACTATCTCCTCTCTCCCTAAGAGATCCCACATGCCTGTCCCATGCTTTCTTGAATTCGAATACAATCTTTGTCTCCACCACCTCTCCCAGGAGACTATCCCAGGCATCTACCATCCTTTCTACAAAAAAGTATTTCCTTAGATTACTCCTGAGCTTGTCACCTCTTAACCTCATTCTATGCCTTCTCACTCTGTAGTTTCTTTTCAACTGAAAGAGACTTACCTCATTTGTATTTATGCCACATAGGTATTTAAACATCTCTATCATATCTCCCGCCTTTCCTCCAAAGTATACATATTTGAGATCTTTATGTCTGCCCTGTATGTCTTATGATGTAAACCTCTGGACCGACTCCATGCTATTTAAATCTTTTTGAAGGTGTAATCTCCAGAATTGTACACAATATTCTAAATGAGGTCTCACCAAAGTCTCATACAGGGGCATCAATACCTCCTTTTTCCTACTGGCTATTCCTCTTCCTATGCACCCAAGCATCCTTCTAGCTTTCGCTGTTGCCTTTTCAACCAATTTGGCCACCTTAAGATCATCACATACTATCACATCCAAGTCCCGTACCTCTTTTGTGCACAAAAGTTCTTCACCCCCTAAACTGTACTGTTCCCTTGGGTTTCTGCAGTGTAAATGTATGACCTCGCATTTATTAGCCTTAAAACTTAGCTGCTAAATTTCAGACTATTCTTCAAGCTTCACTGGGTCCTTCCTCATGTTTTCCACACCATAAGGGGTGTCTATTGCAGATTTTGGTATCATCCGCAAAGAGGCAGCTCTTACTAATAAGCTGTCTTCAGCAATATTGCTTACATACATGTTAAAAAGAACAGGCCCAAGAACCGAATCTTGAAGCACACCACTGGTAACATCCCTTTCCTCAAAATGATCTCCATTGACCACTACCCTCTATCGTCTTCCACTCAACCAGTTCCTGACCCAGTCCGTCATTTTGGGGCCCATACCGAGGACACTTAGTTTATTTATTAGACGCTTGTGTGGAACACTGTCAAAGGCTTTCCTAAAATCTAAATACACCACATCTAGAATTCTCCATCTATCCAATTCTCTGGTCACCATGTCAAAGAAATTGATCTGATCAGATTTGTCAGACAAGACCTGCCTCTAGTGAATCCATGCATTGTGTGTCATTGTGGATATCCTAAAAACCTGACTGGCTAGGTCTGGGCTGAGAACCCCGAATATTAGTCAGACATCATTGGGCCAGCCCTGAGTACTGTACAAAGGAAGTTTGTAGACTAAAGCAAGGAGACTTGGTAAGAGCCTGGTTTAGGGATACCAGATTTTCTGGAACCAAAATCTATACAATTATACCAAATCCTCTGCTACAAATTTCAGGGAAGGGCTACTGAGGATATGATTACATCCAAGCCTAAACCAGAGGCTGTTACTATTATAAATGTTTATAAACTACTTTAGTATTTCTTTGGCAACGCATGTACAACTTGCTAGACTAAGAAATGTTTTGGAATCCAATTGCTCAAAGTCCCTCCTGAGAGAGGCCGGCTTCCCTTCAGGCTCTGTATTACGCTTACATTCCACGTGTTCGCAGCAGTTCCCCTTTCACCTAAATACTGATCTATTTATAAATCTCTGAACTCATGCAGACAGCCTACCTTAGCCAGTGAATTTTTTTTCCCAGCTCCAGCTCTGCTAATAAACGTTCACTCTTTGCCCATTTAGGACAGCATGGAAAATAACAAACTGGTTTCCATCCTCAGTCTTTTTGCTCTTGCTTTCTCAGTTCAGAGAACTTTATACACATCATAAGTATAAATATATACGGTATATACACACCATATTCTCTCTGATAGCCCATGCTGCTGTTTCAAACATCATAAAACACTATAAATTTCATCTTAAAAGCCAAATTTAGATCCCTCCAATAATTACCCGCCACCCCAAAATTCACAATAACTGGCATTGCTCTTTTCTACCTTCCATCCTATCCCTCCCTCTCCATGATGACTGGATCCCTCTTTTAAACTCATAGTTCTAGTGTGCATCCAGGGCAGGATTAATTCTTCGAGGGCCCCTAGGCACACAAGTACACTGGGCCCCCCTGGGCCTGCCATGCCCATGCCACACCCACACTTGACTGGGTGCCTAGAACATGAGAAAGAGCTGCCAAAAAAAGAAAGGAAATTGTAAATTAACATTGGCTACAGACTAGCAACCAAGATGGCGTCGGAGATGGCTGCATGCGAAGAGCTCTCTTCCTAAGTTACGTCTGGAGAACGCTGCCGTTTACCTAACTATTCTTGTAATGGGGAAGCAGAAAGGATTGTCTCGGTCTGTAACTCCAAAGGCCGCAACTCTTCGGCAGCTAGTTCAGACAACCTTGCAAGGATTGACTCAGCACGGAGAGCAGGAGACACAGCCAATTATAAAAGCGACCCTGTTTAGCACAGAAGGGGCTTCGTTAAGCTCTGATCAATGTCAGGCCCCTCTCCAGCCCGGATTGGTCAGTCCCACGCTGCAAACTGTGGTAGGGTCTCCTGGAAGAAAGAGGGAAACGCCAAGCCCTGGAGGAACGTCTGGGTGACCATTTTTGAAACACATAAATGTCGTCGGTTGGGGGCCCGCTGCCATTGCGGGGCTCGGCGTTGTCGTCGGGTAGGGGCCCATTGCCCATTGCTGTGCAGGGAGGGAAGAGGTGGGGCCCGTTGTCTTCTGAAAAAAAATGGCATGGTAAGTCGTCCTTCAGCGGGCCCCACTGTTTCAGGCCGTAGGCACATGCCTACTGGGCCTATTGGTTATTCCGGCCCTGGATGCATCAGTGCAGAGCCTTGAGCTGTAAGAAGTGCAAGGAGATTGAAAAATTGCATTGAGAGAAGATTGCACTGAGAGGCAAAACTTTACGTCTCCTGATAAGTTATACTCTAACATAAAAACATGATGGCAGATAAAGGCCAAATGGCCTATCCTATGCCTTCTTGACTTCAGACAGTCTTTCTCTCCACCACCTCTTCCGGGAGACTGTTCCACGCATCTATCACCCTTTTCGTAAAAAAGTATTTCCTTAGATTACTCCAGAGCCTGTCACCTCTTAACTTCATCCTATGCCCTCTCATTCCAGAGCTTCCTTTCAAATGAGACTTGTGCGCATTTACGCCACTTGGGTATTTAAACATCTCTATCATATTTCCCCTCTCCCGCTTTTCCTCCAAAATATACAGATTGAGATCTTTAAGTCTATCCCCATACACCTTATCACGAAGACCACACACCGTTTTAGTACCCTTCCTCTGGACCGACTCCATGCTGTTTAAATCTTTTTGAAGGTGTGATCTCCGGAATTGTACACAATATTCTAAATTAAGTCTCACCAGTTTCTTATACAGGGGCACATGATGGGCTATCTTTCATGTTGAGACTTATAAAAAAAGTTTTTGTCTTAGGTTTTTTTTTAATGCCTATTATAGAACAAGTCACTATACTACTCCAAATAAACCTGGAACTTACAAAAGAAACAACGAGGCAGAATAAGTCACAAGGTTCTGAGAGTGGTAACTCAAAGATAAGAACCCCTGTAAATACAGCACAATACACAAATAACATACAATAATAAATAATTAATTAATTGGTGTAACTGTAATTGGATACCCTCAGTGTGAAGGATCAGCGACGGGAGAATTTCTCCAATGCTTCACACAACAAGGTGGAGGCAACCATACCCCCATCCGCACACCATCATCGGGTACCTCCTATGTGTGCCTTAAATCAAAATGTGAATGAACCCACAGTGAAAAACTAATAAACACAGGGGAAATCAATCCTTGAGATCACTATGAGAACCCCCCAGCCAACTCCCCCCCCCAAAAAAGTAGCAAAGGACTTAGCTTAGATTGTCTTCATGAATCATGCAGCAAAAACAGGGGAGAGAGAGTCAATACACCCCTGCCCCCTCCCAGCCGGCTTGGACTGATACCTTTGATTTTTTTCATCTGCAGGTTCCTGATGAAGGGACACTGAGCTCCCGAAACCGGGCTTGGTTGAACCTGAACCTGGTATCCAGGGGTATATTGACTCTCTCTCCCCTGTTTTTGCTGCATGATTCATGAAGACTATCTAAGCTGTCCTTTGCTACTTTTTTTGGGGGGGGGAAGTTGGCTGGGGTGTTCTCAGAGTGGTCTCAAGGATTGATTTCCCCTGTGTTTATTAGTTTTTCACTGTGGGTTCATTCACATTTTGATTTAAGGCACACATAGGAGGTACCCGATGATGGTGTGCGGATGGGGGTATGGTTGCCTCCACCTTGTTGTGTGAAGCATTGGAGAAATTCTTCCGTCGCTGATCCTTCACACTGAGGGTACCCAATTACACCAATTAATTATTTATTATTGTATGTTATTTGTGTTTGTGCTGTATTCACAGGGGTTCTTATGTTTGAGTTACCACTCTCAGAACCTTGTGACTTGTTCTGCCTCGTTGTAGTTTCTATTATAGAACAAGGACAGCTGTTTAAATACAGTATGTATGGTGCTGTTGCATGCTTTTGAGGCTTCTTCTACACCTGGATTGATTTATTTCATGTTATATATGCAGTCTTAATGATTTGCCCTTCATTGGACACATTATAACAATTAACTATTGAAACTGGAAGTATTTATTGCATTTGTGTGTGACTAAATCTTGGCCATACTCTGATTTTTAATAGCAGATTACTTTTTGTCCCTCGGTGTAACTGTTTTTCCTGATCTCATTCAGTCCTGTAGTAGATAACTGAGGAGAGGTCTGGGTTTCTCTTTACTGTCATTCTTTTATTTGTAGGTAGTCTCTGTGTGTTTAAAAAAAAAATATAAATTATTTCTTATATATCACCTACAAATCCAAAGGTTCAGTACAGTAAGTATTTTTCTGTCCCTGGAGGGTTCACAGTCCAAGGTGTGGCTCACTGGTAGAGGTGTAGGTGTAGGTGTGGCTCACTGGTAGAGCTGTTGCCTTTGCACCCAGAGGTTGTGAGATCAAATCCTAGTGCTGCTCCTTGTGACCCTGAGCAAGTCACTTAATCCTCCAGTGCCCACTGCTTTGAAATGCCAAAGCCACAAAAAAGCAGTATACATGTCCCCTTTCCAAGTTTATTTAAAATTTCTTATACACTTCTCCCTCCATATTCGCGGTTTCAGCAATCACGGTTTTGGAGGATTAAATGGCTGGCCCAAGATTACAAGGAGCAGTAGTGGGATTTGAGCCAGGCTCCCTGGATCTTGGCATGCTGCTTTATTAGGCTACTTCTCTACATTGAAGATAGCCAGCTTGCTTCCACTCTGTATCTCCTGCTATTTTCTCTGTCTCTTCTTTTGAAAAGAGGGGACATAATCCCCCCCCTACTCCAGCAATAAATCCACCCCCCCCCTCGTACTGCTCCTCTCCTTCCTTCTTGATCTCTATTTCTCTACCTTACCTTCTATCCTCTCCCTTATCACTGCTTGCATTTCTGATAAAATGTTGTAAATCCGCGTGTCTGCGCGGATCTTAATTAATTGATGTAAACCGCCTAGAACTCGCTGGGTATGGCGGTATACAAGAATAAAATTATTATTATATTGAAGGGAATAGACTTAGTAGAGAAAGAGAGATTATTCACCCTCTCTGAGGTGGAGAGAACGAGAGGACACTCATTAAAGTTAAAAGGGGATAGATTCTGTACAAATATAAGGAAGTTCTTCTTCACCCAGAGTGGTAGAAAACTGGAACGCTCTTCCAGAGGCTGTTATAGGGGAAAACACCCTCCAGGGATTCAAGGCAAGGCTAGACAAGTTCCTGCTGAACCAGAATGTACGCAGGTAAGGCTAGACTCAAATAGGGCACTGGTCTTTGACCTAAGGGTCTGGGCTGCTGGGCATGATGGCCTACTGGCCTGACCCAGAAGCAGGAATTCTTATGTTCTTATTTGCAGCCATTTAAATGTTGGGGGAAGGGGTAGAATTGGTTTTCCACACACTGCCACTGGCTTCTTTTCTCTCCCTCTTTCATTTGTGTACGTTTCAAAACAGCAGTCAGAAGCATGACATTGTATGGATAACCTGGCAAATTATTAAGGGAAAAACTGGGTTATGTTTCTCTATCACCAGCACATTGTGCTGAGTGTCCGATTACTCATCTGTTGCTCCTCCCTCCTCTTTACTGTAGAGCGAGAGGTGGAGGAGGAGGATCTCATCACATGTTGCATCGGCATTCCCAAGCTTTTGGTTTTGAAGGACGCAGGGAGCAGAACTCTCGTGTGTCTAACGTGGTTTCTTACAGAGGAGAAAAAATCAGCAGGACATTCACCGCTGATCGACTGGGGAGGTGGGGAGGGCCCTGCCTCAAAGGTTACAGTTTCAGGCTTCAGATCCTCAACACAGCTGAACAGGTAACAAAATTATGATGTGTGCTGCTTAAAAGGTCAGTCTCGCCCCCCACCCCCACTGGAAGATTCACATTTTTGCCACAAGTTGAATATGCTTCATTTTGATTTAGAACTAACTCTTTTATTTCTGACTAGTTTGGATTTTGCATGAATACACATTCACATTAATGCAGCAAATAGATCTGATTCTGATTAACTTTCATTGAGTGAGTAGGATTCAGAAAAGACAGAGGGCGGTAGGATAAAGCATTTGAAGGAGAAGGCAAATGCTATGTTTAGCATGTTTTCTGATCTGCACAACACTGTTTGCTCTTTTGTCTAAAATGTAGACCTGAACATTTTCTGTGGCGGGTTTATATGATGTATGGCTGCGGCTCTCGCAGTGGGCCGTAGACATGAAACCTTCTCCTATTGGCATACTATCAGAGCCTGTCTGATGCTGTATATAATTCATTTCACTGCCAGAAAGCTTGAAAAACCCACCTGTCCCTATATAAAGGGTCACTTGTTACAGAGCCACTGCCATCATCTGTCTCACAGACTGTCATTGACTTTTCTTGCTGCTACACATAGTACTAACCATAACACATTATTTATGTTCCAGAGATGAGTCTAGTAAGAGCTGATGTGATTCTACACTAGAGCATGTTGCCAGGAGGGCGGGAAGAGTTCTCCTGTGAGATGTTCCTCCCACCTCTTCTTTGGGCTTATTGATTCTCAAAATAATTATTCATAAGAAATAGGCCACTAGGGTTACCCTATGGCTTTGGAAATAGGATGGATTGAGACATCCGGGTTTTACTTCCATTGCTTTCAATGGACGTAAAACCCAGATGCCTCTATCTGTTCTCCTTACTAGTGAATGACACAGGGACAAATCTGTCTGCATCCCCGTGGGATCCATCTCTGTCCTCATCTACACAAGCTCCTTATTGCCATTGCTATCAATGAAAGTAAAACCTGGATATCTGAACTGGGGTTCTATTTTTTTTCTGGAGTCATATGGTAACTCTAGGTAAACTCAACAGTACTTGAGAATCCTTTTGTAAACTTACATTACAGGAGTGGCCCAGTGGTTAGAGCAGCTGCCTTGGCACCCTGAGGTTGTGAGAAGGACAGGATTAATTCTTTGGCGGGTCCTAGGCACCCAAGTGCTTTGGGCTCCCTGCCCCCCATGTCCTCCCTTCCACAAGAGAGTATCTCTGGGCCCAGCTCTAGACATCCAAACAGCACCTCTTCCCTCCTTCCTCACCACCCAGTGCAGCCGAACTCGCATCTTACTGTTACTGCAACAGATTCATCTATCACTGTTGGCATCAAGGAACACTGCCAGCATTTAATAGACATTTGCTTTCCTATTCATCCACTACACAGTTTGGGTTCTTTTCTATTCCCATGTTTGAAAGACAATCCAATTACTTTCCTAGATGATGTAAAAACGTAAGCACCTGAATCTCTGTTCTAAAACCAGACTGAAATGGAAGGCTCTATTTGTGATTTAATAGACAGTTATACAGAATACTGTCCCTTTTTATAATTTAATAAAAAGATTTAAATATAGAATCATAAGTGTTTGAGGCTTCAAGTGCAAATGAGGACCGAGTCCATGGGGATAGGAACAGAGTTGGTGAGGCCAGAGCCAGAGCCCACAAGGTCAGGGACAAACTTTGTCCCTATGTCATACTCTACCTCAGATATCAATTACACAAACTTTAACCCAGATAACCCTCAAACACCCCGCTATTTAGGGAATATGTTGGCAAAGGGGTCTATTCAATTCTAGCTATGCCACTAACACAACATTAAGCTCATGCACCTAGGCAGTTTTATTTATAGAGATTTATTAATCGCCTTTATGAAGACATTCACCCAAGACGGCATACAGTTGAAAAATTACACCGAGCAGCCAACTTGTCAAAATGAGTGGGGGTGCTAAAGCCAACAGACATAATCAAGAAATTTGCTCAATATTGGGTTTGCTCAAACACCTAAGCACCCACAGAGCTGGCTCCTATGGAACATGCACATTGTCAGGCTATAACACTTTACTCTTGTCCCTTTGGACTAGAATGTGTGCAATCTCATCTGGCTAGGAGCTCTCAGCGATTACAACTTTCCTTTCCTTCCCTTAAGGGCAAAATCAAATCTATCAGAAAACTTTGACGTTCTTTCTCCTTCAAACTAACTGAGCTTTGGAATAACTTGCCACTCTCGCTAAGAAGCTTAGGCCCCTTCTTATCTTTCAGGAAGGCTCTGAAGACAGTCTTGTTCGTCAAACATTTTGGAAATTAATTATTCTACTTTTTCAAAATTAGATTTCTTTTGTTCTGTTCTCTTGTATTACTCTATTCTTAATGCTAACCCAGTCGAGCTCCAAATTGGTTGATGACTCGGTATATAAAACTAAGGTTTAGTTTACTATTAAAAGAAACCTCAAATGAATAACTGGCTATAAATGATATAAAAGACTTTTTGCAGGGGTGGGAAACCCCCGTTGTAAGCTTCATTCCTTTCTTTTCACTGAAGGGCAAAAGTGCACAATTTCAATTATTTCTAATACACAACATTCAAGGACTTTTGTACATAACATTCAGCCAGAACTGGCCCCCTGGAATTTTTTCTAGTATACACCAGTGGTGGCCTCAAATCCCTTTCTCCAAGCTACAAGCTCTTTTAGCTGGACAGGGGCCGCCCATCCACGGCTCTCATCCCCCTCCCTGCCCAGTGCAATTCTTATGTGATTTCCTGCTTAAAGGTGCCTTTCTGGACCGGCTGAGCGCATCCTGGTAAAATGCTGTTTTCGTTTGCACGTGAGGTTTTCCATTGCCTGTCTGGAGGAATCGCTTGGGGCTAATGGACCTGTGGCATCTTATAGTTTTTAAAAAAAAATATATTGCATTTACTGTTACAAGTTATATCACTTGTCTAGGCAAAACAGAGAAAGATTTCTTTTACAAACAATATCATAAATTATATGATAAAGAAAAAAATATACAGTACAAAGAGAACTTAACCTCTTCCTTAACCAGACAATATCAGAGGTACCGTAACTAAACCGCACAGGACTAACGTGTGCCGACAATCGCTCGCAGGACTTATGCTCACTGTATTCAAACACTTGCTGTTACTGCTCTGAAGGGGTGTGTGGGGATGAATCCCCCATTAAACTGACAAGTGTTTGTGCTTCTGTGGGGGGAGCAGCGAACCCCCCCCCCCACTGAAAACTGCCGAATACCCAAAAAACTAAGGAAAACAGCAGTATTCAGTGTAATGGGTTCCTCCCCCCCACCCAACGGGAGCACAAACACTTGTTAGTTTATTGGAGGTTCCCTCCACACACCCCCTCAGAGCAGTAACAGCATGTGTTTGAATGCGGCGTGCACATGTCCTGCACCGGATCGTCGGCGCGCTTTAGTCTTGCGCGGTTTTGATGGGCCTAGGAAATAGAGGAATGAAAATAAAGAAATATTTTAAAGCAAAGGCTATACAGTTTACTACCAGACATTTATATCATTTGGCTTCAAGCCTGCCTTCAATATGGAGGAGCTGAAAGCAGCGGCTTTCCTGCTGCTATATCTCCTCTGTAGAACCTAGTAAAGTTATGAAGAGTAGACCATATAGCTGCTCTACAGATTTCCTCAGCTGAAACCACCCATGAGGTAGCAACTCCTCTGATGAAGTATACTTTCAATTTGATCAGCAGCTACTTACAGAAACCCACATACACGGAGGTAATTACAATTTTAATCCATCTGGAAATCGAGGCCTTAGACGCTGGCCTCCCTTTCTTAGGTCAGAACAAAGAAGGTGATCCGATATGTGAAACTCGCTGGTAACTTTGAGGTACCAAAGAAGCACTCACTTGACATCCAGCAAATGCAACGCTTTATCCTTTTTCTTTGACCCCGTAGGATAAAAAAAACATAAGAACTGCTGCTGCTGGGTCAGACCAGTGATCCATCGCGCCCAGCGGTCCGCTCACGTGGCGGCCCCCAGGTCAAAGACCAGTGCCCTAACCGAGACCAGCCCTACCTGCGTTCGTTCCGGTTCAGCAGGAACATGTCCAACCTCGTCTTGAATCACTGGAGGGTGTTTTCCCCTATAACAGATTCCGGAAGAGCATTCCAATTCTCTACCATTCTCTGGGTGAAGAACTTCCTTACATTTGTACGGAATCTATCCCCTTTTAACTTTAGAGAGTGCCCTGATAGATGTGGAAGGCAGACACTACTGTCGGTAAGAAGGATGGAACCGTGCGCAAGGAAAGCCCTGCTTCAAATTGCCTCTATGGTCCTGAGTATCCTTTACTTCCTTTACTGGACAAGAAAGTTCGTTTGGTGATCTGAACCACCAGTAAAAACTCTGCTGCACGACTCATCTTCTACCAACCTCGCTACATTCCTTAAGCCACTTTGAAGGTACCTTTTAGGATAAGGCCCTCCGTTAGTATTGCAGAGACTTGAGCCAGAGACTGAAGAGATTTAAAAAGGCTTTTATTATACAAGCATATATGCTGGACTTCTGGGCAGAACTGGCTGCATAAACAGAAGACCCTGAGGATCTCGGACACAAAAGTTATATAGTGTCCTAACCAGTTCAAACCAGTTTGACCAGTTCTGACCAAAAGGTAGGAGCAAAGAGAAAAACAAAACCATAAATCCATCCTATAATCTACACATCTTAGGCTAACTAGTATCTACATTCCTCTGCCTCCTGGCTGTACCAGGCACTAAGACAGATACATAGTACAGGCCTGCATGCATACGTGATTTCTCAGAGCAGTAAAATGGAGTCACAACTTGTTCTTTGTACTAATTATGACCCACTGATCTAAAATAAAGTTTTCTTCATCTACACTGTGACCCAGCCATGTCAGCTAGCTAGGGATCCTTCATTCCCAACTTTTCTTCTGTAGGCTAGCTGACTAGCTGGGTTACGGGAGGTCAGGGCCATCTGTATCAGAGGTGGGGACTGGGTGATAGGAGGAAAGGGCCAAGACTAGAGCAGTGGTACTTTTGTCAATCGTAGTCCTAATAGTACGGTTAAGGGTTTTCAATAAACATGGTAACAGGCAAGGAAGAACACAAAATATGACAGAGAATACCAGGAAAATTATGGTGAGGGCTTTAAAGAGTCCCGGTTTGGAGGCCCAATCAGTCAGTGAGTTAAGTCCAAATATATCAGCAGAAAAACCCTTCCAAGTCTGGACAGGAACGTGAGCTAATCTGGTAATTTTATCTATGACCTCTTCAACCACAAATCCTTCATCATCCAGTTGTAGACAGCAGTTGGAAAGATTGAATTTGCCACATACCCCTCCTTCAGCGGCCAACAGATAGTCTAAGGCCAGTCGGTTCTGATAGATGGCGGTACGCATCATAGTGTTCGCTTTGGCCAGGGCTCCCAGGGCCCTAGCTGTTTCAATGGTGATAACTTCTAAAACCGCCTGCAGTCGTATGAGGCGGTTAAGCATGTAGATTGGGGTCCGGTACCCAAACATACCATCATCAGCCCAAGTAGCAGGACCGTAGACAGCAATGATGCGCTCCGGGGGCCAAGTGTCATCCCATTTACCGATTTCCAAACTTCTTTCAGGACGGGCCCGTTGATCGAATACTGGGACAGCCAGATGTTCTCCTTCGGATAACGGGAGGAGGAAGAAGGCTGGTTTGATAGTGCCCAGAACACAAGTGCCAGTCCAATTTGAGGGTAGAGTGGGGTATGCCGTTTTCCCACAGATCCAGTAGTATCCTTCCGGTGCAGCCCAAGGGGCAGAAGCAGGCAGGTTGAGGTAGACATTTAATGTGGTAGCATTGCCAGTAGTATTCCATCGTCTGGGTATTTTTAACTTAGGATCTCCGGTCCAATAAGTCCAACCGGGCTGAGAGGTGCTGTTTTTAGTCCATAAGGATTGGCACTGCAGGTGTCCAACACGAGTGGTAAAGGATGGTCCGAGACGCTGTATGCAGTGTTTTGCCAGAATGGAGTTTTTCAGGGGCCAGCTGGGTGCCCGCTGTAAGTTGGGGGTGTAGTTGAAAGACGGGAGGCTGGCCAGCCGGAGCATGGAAACCTGTTTAGCCTCCCATGGCCATTTCTCTCCCATATTTGTGCCCCCGCAGACATAACAGTTTGTCAGATTTAAGGTGGCTCCTATGGCTTCAGCGAACTGTATGAAAAGGTTGCGGGTGGTGGCAGAGGGCACAAAGTCTTGTTGGTCTAGTTTCATATGTTCATAAAAGTCAGGAAACACAATGCTGTGTTGTTCAGGGATCCGGTGTCTCTCAACGAGTTTGATGTGTAAGACAGTACCAGGGTCTGTGCCCTTACCGTATATCTGTAGGCCCACAAGATAGCGAGCTTTCCGGAGGCTATCATCGAGGTTCCATTTAAACGGCTGTAGGATAGTGAAGTTAAGTGGGTTACAGTTCTGGAGGCCACAGTCAGAGGTAGTCACCCCTTTGGATAATATGGCTCGGGTGGTAGGCAGTCGGGTCATAACCCAAGTAGCCCAGGATACACATCTCCAGTAGTTACAGTAGTAGTGTTCGGAAGAACCTTCACAGTGGGACGGCTTCTGTCCCGCCAGGCACATGTATTTATCGTTGTGCATATATTCCCTCCTCCATGCTAGGGCACCACAACGTCCAAGGAAGGTGGGGTTTTGGTCCATGGCATGGCAAGCATCAAAGAGGACTGAGGCCGGGACATGGGGATTAGTGACCAGGGTTTGTTGAATCAGGGGGCCCTGATCCCAGACTGACCTGACCTCTATCCAAGTATCCCTATTAGTTGCTTTGGGGTCAAAACAGATCTGTGAGTCTCCATTATTACATATAGAATATTCAACCTTGTTATATATACATACAGGGGTCACTAGTTGACCCTTACACTCATAATTAGTTTGAAATCTAATAACATTTTCCATTTTGCCCCCATTGTCCACTAGTGCCACACAAGGGGCACACCCAGGCGTGGGAGGGGTAGGGGACATGGACAATGTTGGCAAGACGTAAATCACAAGCAGTAAATATACAACAGAGTTCATATTAAATATCTTGACAGATCTCTGGATCAGACGTGCGTGATTACTCTTCCAGAGTGTGGGGCAGCCGCGTGATTTTCAGTTGAAGGTCAGTAGGCCCTTTTTCACAAATATACTCAGCAGCGGGCTTCACACGGCTGTAGTGAATCCAAGACTCGTGGCGGGACAATTTGACAGCTGTGGGGGAAGCAAGTAAGACAGTGAAAGGCCCTGTCCAAAGGGGTTTCAGCGGTTCTTTCTTCCATACTTTCAGCCACACTTGATCCCCAGGTTTGTAGAGGTGAACAGGGGTTGTAATTGGCAGCGGGGCTCTAGAAATGACCCAGTTCTGTAATTTCATAATGGTCTTTCCTAGCTGCTTTATCTCTGCGTCTGTGATAGCGTTCCCTATCTGTTCAAGAGACTCAGGGTCTGGGCTGACTATCGGCGGGGGTCGGCCATACATGAGCTCAAATGGGGACAACTGATTGCGTTTACCTGGGGTACAACGGATGCGAAATAGAACAGAAGGGATCAGTTTGGGCCATGGCAGGCGGCTTTCCTCTGCCGCTTTTCCGAGGAGGGTTTTAATAGTTCTGTTGATGCGTTCAACTTGGCCAGAGCTCTGGGGGTGATAGGCCGCATGTAATTTCCAGGTGATTTGCAGAGCCCGAGAGACAGCTTGTGTGACTTGTGATATGTAGGCGGGGCCATTATCGCTGCCAATCACTAGGGGCAGGCCATAGCGAGGGATGATGTCATGGAGTAAAACCTTTACTATTTCCCTACTTTTCTCTGTGCACACTGGGTAGGCCTCTGGCCACCCAGTGTGGGAATCAATGAAAACCAGGAGGTAACGGAACCCATGGGAGGGGGGCAAGTGGGCAAAATCAGTAGAGAGGACTTGCATGGGGTGCGAACCGATAGGCTGGTGACCAAGAACGGAGGGTCTGACAGAAGAGGGGTTGTGTCGGAGGCAAATGACACAGCGGAGTAGGACATGGGAGATGAGTTGAGAGAGATTCGGGATATAGAAATTCTGTCGGAGAAGGGTGCGGAGGGCTGGGTTACCGGCATGAGAAAAATCGTGTGCACGTTGGACAACAGTGAGGGCCAGGAGTTGGGGAACATACAGGAGGGTATAGTAATCCATCCGGATGGGAGGGTGCAATGGCCAGGTTGCTGCGTGGCCCACTTGCGCTCGGGGTCAGTGTACTGGGGGGAAAGGGAATGAAGGAAAGGTTGAGGGGAGGAAAGGGATAACAGAAGAGGGGGTGTGGGCGGACCTTGGAGGGCCGCCTGGCGAGCCGAGCGGTCAGCCAAGGCATTACCGCGGCTGATGAAATCACGGAGGCGACGGTGGGCCCGGCAGTGCATGATAGAAACTTTGGAGGGTAGCAGGATAGCATCC
Source organism: Geotrypetes seraphini (assembly GCF_902459505.1). NCBI lineage: Eukaryota > Metazoa > Chordata > Amphibia > Gymnophiona > Dermophiidae > Geotrypetes > Geotrypetes seraphini. The sequence continues at coordinate 23,422,917 of NC_047092.1, forward strand.
AAAAGGTCCAGGATGAGTTGGTGGTGTTGGATAGGGGATCCAGAGGAGGTGAGGAAGGAACGCTGGCGCCAGAGGACAGCGTGGGCGTGAACAGCTAGAAAGGCAATTTAGATAGGAAAAAAAACAAAAATGCAAAAAGGGAGAGAAAAATCTCCAAAAATGGCCAATGGTATAGTTGGTTTCCCCGGGGTACCCCACAAACCAAACAGATAGACAACACAAAGATTACAGGGCATAAACAAACATAGAAAACAGAAAAGGCGTGAAACTTTTCTTCCAGCTGGCAAGGATTCAGAGCTGAACTTAGATCTGCAGAGAAATGCACAGTTATACAAAAACAAACGTCCATCATAGCACGAATCATAATTGTGTGCACACAGTGGCAAAGTAAAGTGCGTTATAACACATGGCATAATAATCACATAATCATAAAAGGCATCTATTAATGGTTACTGGAACATCCGAAAGAGAAAACGTAAGAATGTGATCACTCTGGCTTGGTGCCCTGCCAATTACATTCATAAGGCAGACAGGGACGCAACTGCTAGGGTGTGCTTCAATCTTGAAAAATAAGCAAAACTTACTAGGTAAAGTAAGATACAGTGTACAATGTTAAATATAGAGGTATTCTGAAGTATGGCAATGTCAATTCAAAGGGGAAAAAAAGAAACATGTTAAATGTTAAGTGCAAGGTCATTTCAAGGTTACTGAAAGCAGAACATTGTCCTCCTTCTCTGGGTAGAAAAAGGCTCATTGTAACAGGTCCAGAACAGCTCTGTATGTATGACTGCGAAGGAAAAGAAGAGACATTTTAACGTGACACCACCCCTGAGGTCACTTAGCCATGTTCCCTGCAGGCAGACCTGGAACCCTTGTCTGCCACCTGGGTCCCGCTACACTCTGAGGAGTGGGCACTGCTGCAGACTAGATGTAGCTACTTTACTCTGCACTGTCCTTACATAATAACTACCCCCTTCCTCTGGAGTTTGAGCTACCAAGTTTATTTGAAAGGTATTTCTGTTTCCAATTGTATTTAGAATCTGATTGATAATAACACTTTATACAAACATGCATGGGAAGAAAGAATTCATAAAGAACACCAGGATAAAGACACAATACGGGAAAGCAAGGGAGACTGTTAGCACAAAAGAAGTAATCTCAATCCATCCGTTATCAATAAAACTCATTCATAAATCCAAGAAAGAATCCAATTCAAATTCTACTGCATATTATTTAAAACCCTACACGGAGACAGCCCATCATACTTGAACAATCGTCTCATCCAAGCACCTAGTACCAGACACAGAAAAACGCACTCCCCATTCATACCCCCCCCCAATCAAGGAAGTCAAAAGAACAAAACTACACGACGGCCTCCTAGCCACTCGAGCCGCAAGACTGGACAACCAGATCTCCAACCTTCTGATGACCACCCCAGACTATAGGACGTTCAGAAAGGAAATAAAAACCATACTTTTCAAGAAATTCCTGAAGCAGCAATAACATCACGACCTCTTAGCAACTCTAAAACTGACATTAGACCTACCCATTACCGCACTAATAATAACAAAAGAACCTCCACTACGACCACCTTTTAATTCTTTTACAAACCACCTCACCCACAACAACACGTTAAATGTTTATAAGATCTACAACTTACCTCTCTAGCTAATCATTGTAACTCTACTTTTTTTAATTAACCTTTTGTAATCCGCCTTGAACCGCAAGGTAATGGCGGAATAGAAATCCCTAATGTAATGTAATGTAATGTAATAAAGGGAAAAAAAAAAAAAATAAAAAAGTTGACCACATTACACCGCTATTGATTAAGTCCCATTGGCTACCTATTAGCCACCGAATTACTTTTAAGATATTATTCTTGGTTTTTAAAGTTCTAGCTTTCAATGAGCCTCAATTCATGTCTAGAATGATCATTCCTTATTATGCCCCTCGTTCTCTACGATCATCATCACAAGACTTATTAACTGTCCCTTCCTTAAAAATTATGGGTACAAGAAGAAATGACATGTTTTCTGTTACAGCGCCACAAACGTGGAATGCACTGCCACTTTACATCAGAAAAGAAAAAGATCTTATCTCTTTTATAAAACTCTTAAAAACTTTGTTATTTAACTTTGTACTTGTGTCTTAAAATTGTTTGTCCTCTAAAATGTGTTTTTTTTTTTTTTTTTTTAATTGTTCAGCGCTTAGAATGTTTGTATAGGCGATTCATCAAATAATAATAAAACTTGAAACTTGAACTTGAATTATCAAGCCCATGTTTAGCAAATATTTCAATTTTCAGAAAAATATGGATACTTAACCTCTATCATTGTTAGTCTTGTACTTTAAATCCCCCAACACTGGGATATAAAGGCAGGGATGTGCCAAACACAAATCCCACATGTCTGACAAACGGTTGCTTTTTTTTTTTCTTTTTTATTACCAGCAGACACACTTTGACAACTGCGAGAACACGTAAACTATCTGGCTCAACTTTCTTTAAATTACTCACTGTCTGTAACAAATCCACTGCACGCAACATATATCTAAAATCACAGTCCTTATTCTCGTTCATCAGTGCGAACTCACATTCTTAATTCTGTCTTGATCCACATGCATTTTACCCTGTTAAGCAACTTACGCTATCCTGTCTGCAACTTTCAGCAAAACAATCATGCTGGCTTGCTTTACCAACCTTTCCCAGGTTTCCAACCTAAATGCTATTTCCATCTCCCTGGGTAATTTCTCAACATCACCAATTTCTCGTTCTCTGTGTCTTGTCAGGTGTCCCCAGAGCTTTTGTTTTATTAATTTGACAAGTATGACAAAAAGTTGATTATATTCCAAATACTAAGCCTTTGACAACAATAAAAATAAGGGTGAAGAAAACAATAAAAAATTACAAAATTACAAAAAAAACCTCTACAAACCCAGAATTAAATATATAAGAAACAGGGAGAGAACAACAACAAAAAAAAAAAGAACTTCAAGGAGGAAAGGAAAGAGGACATAGATGGAAGAAAAGCAATAGGGCAAAGGGAAAATGTTTGGGTGTTTGTTTTGTTGCTTTGAATTTATCTAAATGGTGCTAAACCATAAGATTAGGAGAGTTAATCCAGTCCAAGCATGACTGTGTCTAGCTAACTAAGTGTTTTGTTTTATTAGTAATCAAACTCAGTTAACATTGATTCTCCATAATTACCCAATTAAAAATTGCATTGTATTATATCATCTTCTGCAAGCCTGCCATAACTGGCAGGGTTGAGATGTTACATCTCATGATGAAAAGCAGGATTATGTACGCTATGTATTTCCCCCCTCTTGTAAGAAGAAAAAGAGGGTCAGTCGTAAAATGTTTAAGCATGATCTGAAGGGGGGTCGATGGTGCTCTGACCCATATTTTACAATCTATATATGCACCCAACAAAAGTTCCAATTTCCAGAAACCAGAATCCTATATACCTCTCTGTGCTTCACAACTGATTAAGAAGTTACTAGACAGAAGAGATAGAGACAGGATAGAGAAGGAATCAACTTCTCACTTACCAAGACAGGTCCGGTACCGGCACAACAAAACCAGGAGCCAGAAATCTCCACCGATTCGTTCCTTCTCGAGGTGCAATCCGTTGTCTTCGACGAGAAAACCGTTCCTGGTCAACCACCAGGTTAATGCCGGCTATTACGGGTCTTGTAGAAGGCAAGGTTTGAAATCCTCCGAGGGAGACGATCGTGCCAAACAGGCTCAAGTCTGTAGATCAAGTCCCTGTTCGGGCGCCAAATGAAGGTACCTTTTAGGATAAGGCCCTCCGTTAGTATTGCAGAGACTTGAGCCAGAGACTGAAGAGATTTAAAAAGGCTTTTATTATACAAGCATATATGCTGGACTTCTGGGCAGAACTGGCTGCATAAACAGAAGACCCTGAGGATCTCGGACACAAAAGTTATATAGTGTCCTAACCAGTTCAAACCAGTTTGACCAGTTCTGACCAAAAGGTAGGAGCAAAGAGAAAAACAAAACCATAAATCCATCCTATAATCTACACATCTTAGGCTAACTAGTATCTACATTCCTCTGCCTCCTGGCTGTACCAGGCACTAAGACAGATACATAGTACAGGCCTGCATGCATACGTGATTTCTCAGAGCAGTAAAATGGAGTCACAACTTGTTCTTTGTACTAATTATGACCCACTGATCTAAAATAAAGTTTTCTTCATCTACACTGTGACCCAGCCATGTCAGCTAGCTAGGGATCCTTCACACTTCATTGGCTCCCTATCTGCCATTGCATACAGTTCAAGATCTTATTGCTGACCTACAAGTGTGTTCATTCTGCTGCCCCTCAATATCTCTCCTCGCTTCTCTCTCCTTATACACCTCCCAGAGAACTCCGTTCCTCAGATAAGCTGCTCTTAGCTTTACCCTTCTTCTCCACTGCCAGTTCCAGACTTCGTTCCTTTCATCTAGCTGCCTTCTATGCCTGGAATAAATTACTTGAGTTGGTCCATCAAGCCCCTTCCCTTGTTTAAAAGCAGACTGAAAACCCACCTTTATGATATAGCCTTCAATCCTTAACCCTACTCCTCTGCCCTTCAACCCAGCCTGCTGATTAACCGTTCCCCTTAACTGTATCCACGACTTCCTGTATGTCTTGGCTGTTTAGATTATAAGCTCTTTCAAGCATGGACTGTTTTCTTCTTCTTTGTGACTCTGTGCAGCGCTGTGTGCATCTGGTAGTGCTGGAAATTCAGAGCCATAGGGATCCCTCGGGTGACTTCCAGTGGTTCGCAACTAGCTTTGTGATGTGGAGATGCGAATGAAAGAATGCAGTTTGGAGTAACTGAGCTGCTCATAATTGAGCGCCGTGACAAGGAGGAACTTCCAGCTTCCGTTCTTGCAGCAAGGTAGATATGATGCCCTGGAAACGGGAGACTTTGAATAGCTGGTGCACCATGGGGTCTTCCCCCTGGTCTAGGACCACTACCACTTTTTGACTGTTGTTCTCATGCAGGGAACCAGACTCTGCCAGAGAAACTGCACTTGGGACAATCAGTCTATGTCAGACTGAACCTCCTGGTCCAGCTCTGTATCCTCTTCTAACTGGGCCTTTTGTTAAGGACTGTTCCTCTGCACCACCACCTCTGTCATGACTAATGCAGATGCTGAGAATCCTTGGCAGTTCAAACAGGCATTTCACTTCAGGGTCACAGGATTCAGGGTCAAACTTCCTTCTAGCTTGCACCCTCACCTTTTCAACTTGTTCGGCCACCTTAAGGTCATCACATACAATCGCACCCAAGTCCCGCTCTTCCATTAGAGATAGGACAGCACTAGAGAATAAATAAATACAAATAATTGAGCCGAACCATTTTTCTTCAATAGATATGATAACAGAAATGCTTGAGTACCAGAATAAAAATCCACGAAAGCCGTTTCTGAGCTCCCTTGAGAGAATGGAACAAATAACTACTATTACCCAGCATCTCTCCCGCTTCCGTTCCCCGATTATCACCACTCTCTCTTCTCGTCCCTATTTTCCCGCCCGTCGCGCGCCCCAAGAACGCCTCCGTCTTGCGTAGAAGAAAGCGGTCGTCAGTCACCTGCCAGGGCCCGCCCCTCGAGCCTTTCTTCTGCCACGCCCCTTCGCCTCTGACGCAACTTCCTATTTTCCGCGTGGGTGGAGCGCGGCAGCGGGAAGCCTTCGGCTCCCTTAACGGAAGGTACAGAGTCGAGGTGGAAGCGGGTTCACGGGACAGTAGCTGTGGGGGGGTCTAGTTTCCCCCCCCTCAGAACACCGGCTTTAATAAGACTGCACCGATGGTTGGTTACATAGCTTCGTGGCGGTGGACGGCCCCCCGGGGGGAGGGGAGAGAGAGAAACAGCGGCCCTACGAGTAATAGGGTTCAGGAAAGCATGGCATAAAAGGTCAGAGGGTCCCTTGCTGCTGAGAGGTTACCCGGGTCTGTGGCATGCATCCCCCCCAAAAAAAAATAGACTGAGCAGGTTAGAGGGGGCCTTATGCACCAGCATATTCAGGGTTTCTTGAGTGTAACTGCTTAATTACACTCGGTGTCCAGAGGCCCATCGGACCTGCTAGTAAATACGTGTTTACAATAGCAGGACAGTTTCTTTAGTGTGCTTTACTCACCTGATTCCTCTGGGAATGTTGTGTTTCTTGCCATTATGTAGTGGGGTGTTGTTGGGTTTTTTTTTCACTTTCTCATTCAGTCGGTGAGGTCCCTTCTCTGGATAATTATCCTCTGGCTGAAATTCGCTCTTTCAAAAGCAAAGTAAAATCATGGCATTTGAGCAGGGCAGGATTAATCAATAAGCCAAGTAGGCACGTGCCTAGGGTCCGAAATGGTCGGGGGGGGGGGGGCCCGATGAAGGAGGGCATCAACATTGTTTTTTCCAAATGGCAATGGGCCCCTCCAGCATCGATTGGCAATGCATTCCCCCCCCCCCCCCATCGACGGAAAGTAAGACAAGCAAGCAATGTGGGTAAGAAAGGCAACGGAAACTGTAATTGTGCAAGCAGTGCTGCTTGCCCAAAGCTTCCCTCTAATGCAGTTTCCGCCTGGGCACATGGTATGGTGTTGTGGGGCAGGGGGCCCTGTGTACTTGTGTGCCTAGGGGCCCTCAACGAATTAATCCTGCCCTTCATTTGAGAAGTATTAGCATTGTTCTTGTGTGTTTCTGGAGCCATCCATTTTAGCCATTTTGCAGACCTGCGTCAGTACACTTTCCTGTATTACGCTTAGAGGAGTTCTTTGGAAAAGTTTGAAAATTATGCGACCACATTTTGAATTCTACTTGGCTTATTTTTGTGCAGGATTCCCCTGTCATAAAGCATGGCTCCCTTTGTCCACCCTTAAGCTTTTTTCCCCAACGGGGCTGCAGTAGGTGGTGCAACCATACAGGATGCGAGGGAGTTAAGAGCACAAAAGTTGTTCCCTGTCTATTTTTTTTCTGCTGCTTAACCATGGCCTAGTGGGTGGGGAACTAGGGGCATGTGGCACAGGATGCTGTTCTGACTTGGGACACTCCCGTTTTTCAGGCTTTGTTCTTCCTAGCAATCCCACCAGCTTCACTCTCTCCAGCTTAGCTTGAACCCCTCTCAGCTTGATTTTTCCCTTCCCCAAGGATTCAACACCCATCTTTCTCTGCTACCTGTCCAGGATAGACACCCCTGAGCTTTGATTATCTTCATACCCTCTTCCACAAGCATATATCCAGCCTTTTTCTCCCTAACTATCCCTAACTCCCTAACTATCCCTCTGTCTCCATCCCAGCCCTTTAACCTCCCCCCCAACCTTTTCAGGCTGACAATGGGGAAAGTAGCTGTACATCAAGCAGTATCCTTCTCTGTTACCCAGGGTCCAACTGCTGAGTTGAACTGTTTGATATCCCATGTGGTTCACATCAACACTCAGGCCCAAGGTGACAGAGGAAGAAAACATGGCACGATATTTGAACAGTACAACAAGAAAAGGCAAGGGAGGTGTCTTTTCAACCAAAAAAAAAGTCTTTGTTAGAAACAGTGGTCCCACTGTTTCTAATAAAAACTTTTGGGGGTTTGAAAAGACACTTCCTTTTTTTTTTCTTGTTGTACTGTTTATATTCCAAAGCGAGGTGTTCTGTTTGCCAATATTTGAACAAAGGAGATGCAGAGAAGCTGCATAAACTTATTTTTTGGAAAAGGGGGAGTGGGGGAAAGAGACTATATGAACTACCGCTGCTGTCTTTAGTCGTATCCAGAATTTTCACCTGATTTAATTTTGTGTTCAGAGCAGCTTAGAAAAGATCCAGTGTTCTAGGCAAGAAGTACAGAATCTTGCCCAGCAAAGTAATTCTGCCTACTTGATTTGCAGAATTGCCATACTGAATGTTTGTACATTTAATTTAATTGGTCCTTTTTCTTAGATATTTCTTTTCAAGTTTTTCTTATACTGCCTAATCAAACCTAGGCGGTGTACAAAAATGTTAAAACCGTTTATTAACTAAAATACAGTTTTTTCAGAAAACAATCTTTTTATTAGGCAAGAACAAAAACAACAGTCTGCAATATCGACAACTGCAAGAACAAGTGAACACCAAAGATTACAGACAAGTCAAATAGGTGCGAAATAGGGTAGCACAGAAAAAATGCAGAGGAACACTAAGCACTCAATGCCTAATATATACAAACATTTTCTCTACAAAAAAAAAACCAACCAAAAGCAGAAAGAAACAACCCAAGAAACCCAACTCCAAACCCCACCCAACCCACCCTACATTGTGTGGAAGGTACAGAACCTGAAATACATGGAAAGAGAAAAAGAAAAAAATACAAGAGGAACAAAAGAGATCCAATGAAAAAAACAAGATGAAGCAGGATCCAGCAATGAAGAGGAAAGGAAAAGCAAGAACAGAGAACAACAGCAGAAGCCGAAGAAACCCAGGTAGAGGGCATGGAGAGCAAATGGAGCACCACAAGCAAATACCCCCAACAGCTAAGAGTTCAAAAGCAGGCTTTGAGCTCTATGGGTAAGGGAAGTCCAATAAACCTCCCATACATCTTGAAACTTCAACCAACTGCCCTCCATCCGCACGCATACTGCATGGCGTTCCAAGAGAGCAAGCTCATAGAGGGACAGCTTCCAGTGGGAAAAAGAAGGGGTAAAATACAGTTTAAAAACACACAACAACACTAGGGAAAAAAAATAAATTTACAAACAGAGACAAGAGGGAAAGAAGGGCTAGAACTACAATTTGTAAAGAAAAGCAAACATGTAAGGGAAAACAATAGGGAGGGGAGCAGGTATTCTCTGGAAAAGATTTTGTTCTACATTAATACCTTTCAAGTATTTGAATGTCTGAACCATATCTTCCCTGACCCTCCTTTCCTCTAGGGCAGTGTTCTTCAACCACCGGTCCATGGACCAGTGCCGGTCCACAGAAATTTCCTGCCGGTCCACAGGGCCGGCACGTGCATCAGGCCCAAAACAGTGTTCTTCAACCGCTGGTCCACGGTGCAATCGATGCGGCGTTATCTTGGAACCAGCTCCCTCTTTTCTTAACTGATTCAGTGCACAAAGCCACAGGCAGTGGCTCCTACGGGCATCCTGTGCCTGAACCGGAAGCCTTCTCTCTGACGTTGCAACGTCAAAGGGAAGGCTTCCAGATGAGGCAAGGGACATGCAAGGTGCAATTAGTACTATTATGGGGGCGGGGTTTGGGGTGGACATTGGGTAGAGATGGGTGGGGTCTGGCCCATGACTTAGCCCAGTGTTCTTCAACCGCCAATCCACAGACCGATGCTGGTCCACAGAATAATTTTTTTCTATTTCTGCCAGTCCATAGGTGTAAAAACACTGCTCTAGGTATACATATTCAGGGCTTTCAGTCTCCTCATATGTCTTCTGGCGCAAACCTCCTACCATTTTGTTCGCCTTCCTCTGGGACACTTTATGTCCTTCACCAGATACGGTCTCCAAAATTGAACACAATACTCCCAAGTAGGGCCTCACCATCAACCAGTACAGGGGCATCAACACTTTCTTTCTTCTAATGGTCACGCCTCTTTCTATACAGCCTAGCATCCTTCTGGCAACAGGCATCACCTTGTCACACTGTTTCTTTGCCTTTAGATCTTCAGACACTTATCACTACAAGGTCCCCCTTCCCATCCATTTATATCAGCCTCTCACCTCCCAGCACATACGGCTCCTTCCAATTTCTAATCCCCAAATGCACACTTCTTTGCACTAAATTTTAGTTGCCAGATATTAGACCATTTCTCTAACTTTTGCAGATCCTTTTTTATGTTTTCCACTCCCTTCTTGGTGTCGGCTCTGTTTTCTGGTGTCTGGTGTTTCTGTTTTCCCTTTCATTAGTATTCTGCTGCTAACAGGGTTTGCTTTTGGGGTGTTTCCATTTATATAATCTGCTTATTTCTAATTTATGCTCTACTTTTTATTAGGTGATGGTCTGTGTTTTGGTAATCGAATTGAGGGATTCTGTCTGTATATAGGTTCTGTGGAGGAAGCTGTAACAGTCCATCTTTTTCTCTTTTCCTAAAAATATTTGCAATGTTAAGGTAGGGTTGATGCAGTTTATTCATAAACTTGGTGCTGGAAAATAAGGAATGGTTGAGTTTGGAGGCTGAAAGTGTGATAGGGACCTGATTGTAAGTTTTGGCCAGACAGCTTGTCTGGCGGGTTGTATTGGAGTCTCTCCACAGATATCTATTTTGTTCATAAGATGAAATTGACTACATGCATTTTTGACCTGTGCCCAGTATCTCTTGTGTGAGTAGCACATGTAGTATTACAAAAGAATCTGATGTAGTAAATGTTTTTCTTGTGAGTTGGATTATTCAACCTGTGATGATGAGGATATCATTAGACATAGGCTGAAAAGCCTGGTTGAGAATTATTTCAGATGTTCCCTTTTTGGCTAAAATTAATGAAAGCTGGTAGCTTGCTAGCTATCCAATACTTTCCCATTTCTTAAAAAAAAAATCCACTTAACACTCAGGCAGGTTTTTGCCACTTCCGTACCAAGACTGGATAAGGGTTAGGAGCATAATGTTTCCAAATAAGTTAGTTTGTGGAATACACACTAAGGGCCAGATTCTGTAACCAGTGACCAAGTTGATGGCCACCTTAAAAGCAGCTGCCGATTGCCTGTCAATCATTTTAGGGCTCCAGTTATAGAATTGCAGCTTTGGGGAGTCCCTGCTACTCAGCTGATGGGGTTGGGGGGAATTCCTCTGCTGTGAGCGGCTGCAGCAAGGAACTCCTAAACATCCTCCCACATATACATACTGTCCACGGAAGGAGGGATGCCCAATTCCTCCTGCCGGCACCCCTCCCCCTAACATCCGCAGAAGGAGGGATGCCCAATTCCTCCTGCTGGCACACCCCCTCCCAACAACCCCGCAGGAGGGATGCCCATTCCCTGCTGCCGGCACCCCCTCTCAACATCCCCTGCAGGAGGGATGCCTAATCCCTCCTGTAGGCACCCCTTCTCAACATCCCCCGCAGGAGGATTGGCCAGATCCCTAAGGCCCCTCCCACTGCTGGTGCAGGGCCCGTTTGAAGGGCCTCTGCGCATGTGCTGACGTCGGCGTGATGGCGTGACATCATTACAGCGACATCGCACTCTTCCGGGTATCGTGAGTCGCAGACACTAGGTTTAGTGTGCCCTGGCTCAATAGAGACTGCAAGATACTGGTCTTCAATGCAAGGCCCGAGGGGATAGTGGCGGTCCTTGGAAGCATCTGAGGCAGCCCTCGTCATTCTGACTTTTTTCTGCTACTCTCTAACCAAGTTCATGTCAGAAAGGAAGAAATGGATGGGAGGAAGAGCCACGTGCTTGAAGGACAAGGCATTTCACAATAGGTGAAGAGGATGTTTGGCAATGCGCACCTTGAGGAAACATCCAATAAGCAGTTTAATAGTGGGATGGACAGGGCAGGATTAACACTATTTTGGGCCCTAAGCAAACATATATTTGTAGGCCCTCCTCCCCCATTATTATTTCAAGAAGTAGAAGGGAAATATGCAGAGCCTAGCTGTGGATATATTAGCAGTAATGCAGTAGTTTGTAAGTGAACACGAGGACTATGCAAACCCATGCTTTGAATGGAGAAGCTAAATGGGTAGAGCTGGAAAGCAGCCAGGTTGCCCAGTTCAAAAGGGAAACTCAGTATTGGATTTCTGCAACTCTATCCTGGTCCATTATGGGACCTGAAGTGGCTGGTTTGAATTGATGGTATCGAGGATTACAAATAGAACACTGAATTGGGATATAAGTTCAAAAACAGGACTCGCCAAAAAGTCTCCCTCCTGGACCTGGGTAACTTGGCATCTGTGCAGCAGATTCTTATCCCAGGGAATCTGGGCAAGACATTTTCACTCTCCATTGTCTCTGGTACCAGAAATTTAAGGGTGGACTGCTCAGAAGTGAGATTTAAGGGCATTGTGTGAAAGATTATAAATTTACAAAGTTTTACAAGTGAAAAAAGGTTCACAAATGGAAAAAGCAAAATAAAATGTATGGTTGGGAAAACTGGATGGACCATTCAGGTCTTTATCTGCCGTCATTTGCTATGTTACTATGTAAAATATTTAGATTTTTTTTTTTTTAAATGCTTCTGAAAGGATACAGGCAAAGTGGAGGTGGTATTAGAACACTGTTTAACAGTTTTTAACAGTGTAGATTCCTTGAGCTGAAAACTTCCTTCCACTTAGTTTGTGCTCAGGTACCAACAAACCTATTTCATTCTAGTCCAGATTTTCAAAGGAAAGCTTTATTTATATGAGACTTGTCTCCAGAGACATAGAAACCCAATCAAATGCATGCACTCTCTCGCTTTCTTTTCTGGTGCTGTCCTGTTGCTCATATGCTCCTTCAGGCTAGGGTTACCAGAAGTCCAGGAAAACCTGGAGATGTCTTCTTTATAGAGGATTGTCCAGATGGATTTGTCCAGGTTTTGGAAGGCCCCGAGCTCTGGGCTGTATCTGGAGGGCCTCTGAGCATGTGTGGATGCGATGTGATGACATCACATGCACGTGTGTGATGTCATTGCATAGCATCTACGCATGCTCAAAGGCCCTCCACACACAGCCCAGAGTTGGGGAAGAAGAGATGAGGATTGTGAGAGTGGGACTGGGGTGAAGGCACGTGTCCTATTTTTTTTTCTCATTAAGAAATTTGGTAACCCTGCTTCAGGTGTTTCTTCCACCCCTCACTAGGTCTGCCCGCCATCATTTGCAGCCAGTTCTTTTCCTGAGTTGGAAGCAAACCCTTCACATTTCTTTAGTCTTAATCCTTTTCAACACCCCCACCCCACCCCTAGACTGTTCACTAATTCAATCCAAAGACCCTGTGCAGAGATCAGCTTCCATCCACAACTATGCAGCTCAGCTCCTCCTTCCTGTGACTAGAGCAACCTTCCTTTTGGCTGGAGCCTACCACAGTCTCAGCACTGGAAGGGAGGGGGGAGGGGGAGGTTCATGGAGAGCAGTAGTGTGCTAAACTCTGAAAAATAACCATATATACTTATCCATCCTTCTGGCTTTGAGACAGGGAATGTACAACTTTTTAGAATCCTGAAAAAAGTCCAGACAATTGGCAATTCTAGTCTCACAAATCATGAGCACATCTGACAGGGCACCCCTAAACTTTTCAGACCGAGGCAAGTGCCTAGTTTGCCTATGCCTTAATCCAGCACTGGGGATGGATGTCATTGACAGACACTGATTAGCAGTATCGTGACCTCACTTGGAAAGATACTTGGTGGCTTTCTTTCAACTCATTGGATTCATTGTGGCCCCGACTTAAAATTTAGTCAAGACCACTGATCTAGGCAGTAAACAGAGTGAGAGAGATAATTTAGTCCTATTGCATGAATTGCCAAATACCCTTCCTCCACTGTATAGTGCTAATTCTAATGCTTGCTTCATAGCAGTCATCAGGAATTGGTCCAGTTTGTTTTTGATTTTCCTTTTCTCCTCCCCAGTCGGCTGCTTGCTTACCAAGATGGCAGAAGCACACCAGGCAGTTGCCTTCCAATTCACAGTGACTCCGGATGGGTTTGATTATCATCTGAGTCGTGAGGCTCTGAAACACATATATTTCTCAGAGATAACTGCATGGAAAAAACGTTTCATTCGTTTTAAGGTAAGATGGCTCTGTGTTCCATTTTTGTCTTTATCCCATCTTTTTCGTACATTATTTCTTATGATCTGCATTTCTCTCCCCTTTTTTAGACTAATTCCATCCTACCATGCTTTATAGGGAGTGGAAAATATGAAAAGGATCTGCAAAATTTAGGAGAATGGTCTAATGTTTGGCAATTAAAATTCAATGCAAAGAACTGCTGAGTACTTGGGGAGTATGTGCCAGGAGGTGAGAGGCTGATAGGCACAGACAGTGAGAAGGACCCCTGGGGTGATGGTGTCTGAGACTCTGAAGTGACAAAACAGCATGACAAGGCAGTGGCTATAGCCAGAAGGATGCTAGGCTGTATAGAGAGGTGTAACCAGCAGAACAAAAGGAGGTGTTGATGCACCCGTACTAAGTTATTAGTAAGGCCCCATTTGGGATATGGCCAGGATTCACTAACCTGCCCGATTGGGCCCAATCCGGGCAGGTCCGATGAATTCTGCAAACTCTAACATGCAGATGAGGGTGATCTGCAGGCATGGATCGCGCTATAGCGATCCCCACGCATGTGCAGGCATCTGTAGATGGTCTGAGCATGCGCGGCACCTCCGGGCCGTCGGAGTTGTTTGTTTTTTGGGGTTTTTTTCTTCTTTTTTAACACCAGCCAGGGAACCTAAAAGTGCTGCCTGCCTGCCTTCCAGCCCTGAACCCGAACACCCTGCCTGCCTCAACTCTCCCACCCTTCCCCACACTGCATGCCTGTGTTTTACAAATCCGCGCTAGCGTCTGCAAAGCGGTAACGGCCCCGAAGCCCATAGAGATTTAAAGGACTTCGGGGCTGTTGCTGTGCGGCTTTGTAAAACAGGCCCTTAATGTGCCTTGGAGAGTGAGAACATGGAAACGTACTGCAAAACACTTAACGTGTTTTGTGGTAAGTGTTACCGCCATGCTAAAAACCATGCTTTGGTCTTGTAAAAGGGAGGGTTAGTGTGTTAGGGTTAATTTCTGAATTTTTAAAGCTTGTTTATATTAGAATATCAAAACAATTAAAATTCATAATTGGTTTTTCTTATTTTATCTTTGGTTTCTTAAGTGTGAAATTTTGTCTTATCTAAGTAGAATGTAAGTTCTTCGCTTAAAATTTTTTTTTCTCTCCACCCCCCCCCCCTCTCAAAACCCATTACAAGCATTCTCTGGTTAGGGTACTATATAATGATGTTTCTTCTATAGACTGAATCATATTATAACCTTTTCCAGATTCATATTGTAACCCTTCATACTAGAACTTTTTTCTTTTTTGTTGAAAAAAATTTCATTTGATGAGGGGGAAAATGACAAACTTCATATAATTCATTTTGCTCTTTTAATGTATTTATTTAATTAACTTAACAGGCTGTACTCTACATCCCAATACCTAGCCCTCCCTCCCTCCCCTGCTCCCCAAGTTCTCTTTCCCTACCCATCGCCCTGCCCACCCACTTTTGTCCCTATTTCGCCCGTTCCCCCGCACACACATTTTTATTGTATCTGTATTCGCTGACTGTAATATCTCGCTGATTGAACTGCCCTTCTCTGTTGTAAACCATATTCGCTGATTCTTTGTTGTATCTGTATTCACTGATAGTAACTATTCGCGTATCTGTATTCACTGTTTGTAACTATTCGCTGATTGTCCAGCCCTTCTTTATTGTAAAACGCCTCAAACTACTACGTCTTTGGCGGTATATAAGAAATAAAATAATAATAATAATAATAATATGGTAGGTTTAAAATTTTATTTGGGGGTTGTTGTAAGAGTTCTCCATGGTGCCACGCATGTTGACTTGAGTCTACTATTAGTGTAATGTTTAAGTGTTCCATTTTTTCTTTACTAAGGGCCTTTTTTATGAAACAAATTATCATGGGCCAGTGCAGCAAATATACCACAGCCCATAGAGATTTAAAGGGCACTCAACTAGCGCAGCTTGATAAAAGGCCCTAGCAGTCATAAATGGCATAAGTCCTTGTTGAATTCCATCCTGTTTATTTCTGAGCGGTTTCTAAATTTTGTCAAGATGATTTTGAGTTCCATTCTTGGCTTCACATGCACTTCTTCCACTCTTGGTGTATTTAATTTTTATTTGCATTAACGAAAATGTTACATACCGCCAATCTCAAAATAGACTGCTCTGAAACAGTACTTGATATCTCTTCCAAGATCAATATTGAACAATTTATATTTACTCTTTAAATGTTTTTCCAGCCAATAATCTATTTGCCTTGTAATATAGCCTCGTTAGGTAAGACAAAGTAGATGCCTATAACAAAATCTGACACACATATAACAAGACATATAAATAACTTTCAGTTCATTGGACACGGGGGCTCATTTTCAAAGTACTGTGTGTGTCTAAGATCTTATTGAAATTGGAATTTGATGGGTTATCTGTGCCTTTTAAGACATTCCCTTGTTTTCACAGAATAGAATTTATATAATTAATTTATTTAAGTTATTTATATATGTAATTCATTTTCTATCCCGTTGTCCTCAAAGAGCTCAGAACTGGTTACAGGTTGAACATACATAAAGACAGTTAACATGTTATGATTTGCCATAATTACAGTAGTTTTTTTTATTCTAACCTGTTGTATACTAGGGATCTTATACCAATATACTTGATATACACTTTATAGTGCAAGATTTTCAATACAAGCCATTTCTAGCCTGATGGGATATAATGCCAATGTACATAATATACAATTTCCAGGTCATGGTCAGTGGAGTTAGGTGAAGAGATATGTTTTAATTGCTTTCCTAAATTTGATGAGGCTTTAAAGGGATCTGAACTGCAGGGGCAGTCAATTCCAGCGACTCAATATGAAGTGGGAGTAGGTACATCGTTTGACAGTTTCCAGTTGTAAGGGGGCATTTCGAGGCAAATTTCATCCTGTGAGCGGAGAAACCTGTTCAGCACATATGGAGGGAGCTTGGTTATTAAGTAGCCTGGTGCCATGTCGTGCAAGGATCTGAACGCAAGCATCAGGCCCTTGAAAGCACTTTGTTGGCCATGGGCAGCCAGTGAGCTGATGTTAGAGCCTGGAATACAGAGTCACGGGCACAGAAGTTTGATTGCCGTGTTTTGTACATGTTGGAGACGATGTATGTTCTTCGCCGTTAGATCGTTGAATAGCGCATTGCAGTAATCCATACGGGAAAGTACTAAGGCATGGAGTAGTTGAGTGAAGTCAGATTCTTATTTTTTGAAGTTGTCGCAGGTAGTAGAATGATGAGGATATCACCTGAGAGATATGGTTGCAAAGAAATAGGTTACCATCAAAGAATATTGTTAGGCTGCGCACCTAAACCACTTATTGTCTTAGCGGTTTACATTCAGGTACTCAGTCATTTGTCCCTACTTGTCCTGGTGGGCTCACAATGTATCTAATGTACCTGGGGCAATGGAGGATTGAGTGACTTGTCCAGGGTCACAAGGAGCAGCGTGGGGCTTGAACCCACGACCTCAGGGTGCTAAGGCTATAGCTCTAACCACTAGGCACCCCTTCCTTCTAAGTTCATGGTCTTTGTTCTTTTGCAATTTTTTTTTTTACCTTGTAATGGCTTACAAATTATTTGCTGATTATGTTCAGTAACTGAAAATATAACACAAATCCAGATAATTGGCCTTTAATTTTGAAGTTTCTCTTCTGTGTTTCAGATTTCTAGTGCCTCACCAGTTCCCTATTACTACCCAGATATAATTATGAATTGATCCGTAATACCATGTCAGTTTAAATACAATAAGGTTTATAGTATTGAGGCCTTCAAGTATGGTAATATCTGACTTAAAATTGATTTCATTTATTTTTGCTCTATTTCATTGTGGGCTCCTACCCTCCTATTGCTGATGCAGTGTGACTTGTTATCCTCAAATATATTTAAAGAATGATTACAGCATAAATAGCTGAATAGTAACTGCAAGGAGGAGAAAGCCACACTGAAAATAGAATGATCTCTGAGGTGAGCATGAGTATGGGGGTAGATAGGAGTTTTATTTCTTTTGTGTAATGGAACGGTGTGTATAATTAATAAATACATTTCTCCCTCCGGATTCGCGGGGGATAGGGGCAGAGCCGGACCGCGAATGGTGAAATACCGCGAATATCTTCTGGTCCGACTCTGACCCACCCCCGCCTCCCTCTTGCCTTCTCCCCAGCATCCCTGCCTTACCTGGTGGTCTAGCGGGCTTTCAGGGCAGGAGCGATCTTCCTACGCTCCTGCCCTCTGCAGATCGCCAATAGGAAATAGCTGCTGTGTGTTCCCATAGTCTCTCGAGACTATGATGGGAACTCCCCACAGCCATTTCCTATTGGCGATCTACACGGGGCAGGAGTGTAGGAAGATCGCTCCTGCCCCAAATGCTCGCTAGACCACCAGGTAAGGCCGGGACCCTGGGGGGAAGGCTAAACTGTGAGGTTTTTCTCTTTTTTTTCCCCTCCCCAAAAAATCGCGAATATGTGAAATCGCGATTGCTGAAACCGCAAATGGGGAGGGGGAAGTGTAAGCTAGGATAACTAGCAATAAGACCTTTTCATGTTGCTGCACAAGTATCCTTTCTGTCAGCCTACACAATTTTTCTCTGCCTCCCTCTATATTTGACTATTTTATCTCTTATCTATGACTTTTCTCCCCTGCTTCTTTTTATCCCTTCACCAACAGAATGGTATTCTCACAGGTGTGTACCCCGGTAGTCCCACCAGCTTGGTGGTAATAGTTGCAGCAACAATGGGTTCCCTTTATAGAAAGATTGACCTGTCCATGGGGTTGATTGACCGCATCGAAGCTATCCTTCCAGTAAGGTAAGTAATGTCTGTGAACTGAGACGCCATCACCTTGGTTCTGATTGTGTACATGAAGCAGGAACACTAGTGAGACATGTTAAAGTGGGATAGGGAAGGGTAAAGAAGGAATAAAACTAAACTGTGCTAGGGTACGAGACGGAGCATGTGTGTGAATGCGCATTATCAGGACAATTCTATAAAGTACAAGCTATAGATGCACACCTTTGAAAAATCAACTATCAATCAAGCTATTTATTAGAGCTTATACATTCAATGTAAATAGTTCCTCAAATAATATAGAAGCTCATAGAAAGTCACTCCCCAGGACCTCAGCAATACCACTCAGGGCTCAATTACTTTCATAGCCTAGAACTTTAAGTATCCACGCGTCACTGGCCCATTACATTTTTTTAAACTCATTTTCCAAAATATAGTAGTCGTTTGGCTTATAAGTTCCATCTACCAACACCAGTTTTTATAAACTTAAAAGTTTTATAACATTTTTATGAATAAGCAAGTGGCTCAAGCCTTTAAAGCTGTGGATCAAGCTTCTACTGTTTTTATTAAGAACATTTTGAATAAACTACAACCAAGGTCCGAGAACATTATGTTTCCACAATCTTGTTTGTTTGGAGATGAATCTGAATTGCACAGTCACGGGGAGTACCTTTCTCTGTCTATGGGAAATGCATATTTCTCTTTTTGGCTACGTTAGGGTAAGACTTACGCATGTTTTTTCTCATTCCCCATCTAGACTACTGCAATGTGGTCTATGCAGGATTATCTCAGTCTGAACTAAAGCGGTTACAAACCCAATACAATACAGCTGCGAGGTTTCTTTGTAATGCTAACTGTTTTGATCATTGCATCCCCCTTCCCCCCCCCCCCCTTTGGAGGTGCTCCACTGGTTCCCATGTATGCTACCAAATCCAGTTATGCCTTTCTCATAAGGCTCTTCACTTCAGTGTCCCTTCCTATCTTTCAAACCTAATCTCGGCCTATACCCCTGCAAAGTCCCTTCATTCCTTGGCTGTTCATCTTTTGGTCATTCCCCCCACCCCTACCCCATCTAAAGCTTACTGTGAATCAACTGAAAAAACAGCATTCTTCTTTCTTTGTCCTTGACTTTGGAATAATCTCCCACAATCACTTAGAAATCTAAGAATTTTTCCATCATTTACAAAGGCATTAAAAACATATTACTTTGAATTAGCCTATGTCTAAATTTCCTGGGTACTTCTGGTTGGGTCCTGTGATAGACAGCTTTTGAGAGAAATTTCTTTCTTTATTTTAAATCTTTATTCATTTTCAAATCTTGCACCAAGTGTACAATATTCAAACAGAAAATTCGTACAAATCACTTGACATTCTTAACAATTATTGTCTAAAAGCATATAACAATTTTTACTCCATGTAAAACTTTTAACAAGTGTACACATATAGCCATAGATCATATTGAAATCATCACTTGATAATCTAACAAGAAAAACATAAATTATATATGTAAACCCATATCCCTCTCCACTTCCCCAAAATTATAAAAATGAACCATATAATAAAAACCCTTCCCCTCTCTAGTATTTTAAGGTGTATATTTCAATGAACAATAAGAAAAATGGTATCTGATCATCACAAAAAGATGTCAATGGTTCCCAGATTTTAAAAAAGGTCTTACAGTTTCCATTTTGTACAGCTAGTGATCTTTCCATTTTAAATATGTGACATAATAAGTTCCACCAAAAATTGAAATCAAGTCTACTGCAATCCTTCCAATTGTTAGTGATTTGTTGAATGGCAACTCCAGTCATGATTAATAAAAGTTTATTATTAGATGAAGAAATCTGACTCTCTTTTCTCATAGAAGTTCCAAATAATACCGTATCATAAGACAATACTACATGATTCTCCAGTAAACAATTTACTTGATCCCAGATGGAATTCCAAAAGGCTAAGATATAGGGACAGTAAAACAAAAGATGATCCAAAGTCCCTATATCAAGATTACAATGCCAGCATCTATTAGACATGGAACTATTCAACTTCTGTAATCTAACTGGGGTGCAAAATGCTCTATGCAAAAGAAAAAAACATGTTTGTCTCATAGATGAAGACATTGTACATCTCATTCTCCAAGACCAAATTTGTGGCCATTGAGAAGCTGAAATCTGATGCTTAATCTCAATGCTCCAAATATCCCTAAGACCATTTTTAGGTTTCTTTTTAACCAAATCATTAATAGTTTTATACCACTGCGCGGCCTGATGTCCCAGAAAGTCTACCTGAAAGCATGAAAATTCCAAACTATATTGAGTATTACAATTTTTCCATTCATGGAACCCTGCCCGAATGGCCTGCTTCAATTGCAACCACCGAAAACTTTGCGAATTATGGAGCCCAAATTTATGTTGCAATTGTGTAAAATCAAGCAGTTTACCATTTAAAATAACATCATTTAAAGTCCGTATGCCTGCAATTATCCAATGCTTCCAGATAATCTTAAAACCGCCAATTTGAATCTTGGGGTTTAGCCAAATGGTTTGATTTGTTGACTTGCTGATAGGAATAGCAGTTAAGTTATTAACAAATCACAAGGTTTTCCAAGTATCCATTAAAATTCTATTTTCCTTGTATAATCTGGGCATATTTATACTAAGAACATGACAAAGATGTAAAGGAAACATGAGTCGCCATTCCAAATATAACCAATCAGGAGTGTTTGAGAGAAATTTCTAATAAGTAACTCATTGAGAGGGTATCATCTGTCAGGGTGAGAATTGTCTCATTCCTTTTAAGAATAAATATGGAGTTCTTTTCTTTAATTTTAGCCTTGACCTTTGGAAAGGCGGTATAGCAAGTTTAACCCCCTCCCCTCCCCAACAATAAACAAGACGTATGAATGAAAGCTGAAATAAGGGCTCATGGCAGATGAGAAGAGATTTTTCAGTATTATGATTCGGCCTTCTCTGGTTAGATTTCAGTTGCAGACTGTGGCTTTTTTGCCTCATTTCTATCTTCTTTCATTTCAGGAGTTTTCTAAGCCCTCTCAGCAAAACCCTGATCAGTGCAACACTCTTCTCTACAGGGGTCTGGCTGTGTGGCATCATCTTTTTCCGGAGGACCATGAAACTGCTACTCTGCTACCATGGCTGGATGTTTGAGCCACATGGCAAGAGGAGTTTGAGCACTAAAATTTGGGCGGTAAGAAGAAGATGATGATGTGGAGGACAGTCAAAATATTTCCATAAACATCAGGCAAATAGATATGTTTTTTTATGAACCAGATCAATAGCAATACTTTTTGGAAGGCAAGGCTGTTTCAAGAGCACCAGACACAACTATGACACCCATTAACCAGGCTTTGAGTAATTAATCCAACAGACTTCAGATTTTTATTTTTTCCTTTTTGACTTTTTCCTTATTTCAACTTCCCTTGAGAGTGTATGGTTCCTCTCCCCCCAATTTAGTGTGAAATGTACTCATAGTAATATAAATTGAGAGTGGGAAGGAGATTTTTTATTACATTCTCCTTTTCCCCTCTCTTGTTTTGTTTCTTTTATATTTCTTTGTAAAGTAAATTGTATTTCCTTTTCAAAGTTATGTTCTTTGATGTGAAATAAACAGTCAGGGAGGAACTGGAGGGCCAGAGGGAAAGGGGTCTGTTTTGGGGGAGGGGTGTGCTGGGAGGTAGATAGCTTTGCTTGGGGGGGAGAAAAAATGGGGGGCCACGGAGAGACAGTCAGGGAGGAATTGGAGGGGTAGAGGGAAAGGGGTCTGCTTTGGGGGGGAGGGGTGTGCTGGGAGGCAGACAGCTTTGCTTGGGAGGGGAGACAGAAGGGGGACCACGGAGACACTGTCAGGGAGGAATTGGCAGGGTAGAGGGAAAGGGAGCTGCTTCGGGGGGGAGGGGTGTGCTGAGAGGCAGATCATTTTGCTTAGGGGGGAAGACAGAAGGGGGGCTACGGAGAGACAGGGAGGAACTGGAGGGGGAGAGGGAAAGGGGGCTGCTTTCTAGCACCCGTTAATGTAACGGGCTTAAAGACTAGTATATATATATATATATTTCCATAATGACAGAGCTGGCAAAGTTTATTGGGCAGGGATTTTTCACTTTCTTTTGTGTTCTGGCAGTGGGATTTCATGTAACTTTTTTTTTTTTTTTTTTTTCTTTCTTTCTTTTGTGTTGGGGCTCTTGAAATGCCTGTGTGACATGGTCTCGTATATCAGACTCAAAGTAGTTTCTCACAGCGTGTCTCTTCTTGTGACTCAGGGCTTTCTGAAGTTGATGTGTGGGCGTAAGCCAATGCTGTACAGTTTCCAGTCATCTTTGCCTAGTCTGCCAGTACCCAGTGTTTCACAGACAATCCAGAGAGTAAGTGACACGTTCTATATAGTACTAGGTCCCTTCTGATGCTTTTTACAAAGGAGCACTGCTGACTAGGAGTGCGCTGAAAGTAAAGAAACCCATTCAATTTCCACGAGCCCTTCACATTCAATGCATTTTAATCAGTAGCACTGCTTTGTAAAAGGAGCCTAATGTGTTAAAAAAAAAAAAAATCCCCTTTTTTGAAGTATTGGGAGCTACTCTTCAAAAGAGACATTGGAATAATAATTACCCTTTGAGTGAGCAGTAGTTTTAGTACTAAAATAGTATGGCAATAATAATAATAATTTTATTTTTGTATACCGCCATACCCAGGGAGTTCTAGGCGGTTCACAGCATTTAATCAAAAAATACAAACACTGAGATCATTGTGGTTGGCAGGTTAGGGTGTACAATATAAGAAGAGGAATAGGAAGTGGTTACAGGCCATAAGTGGAAGGGTAACAGTAGTAAAGAGGAGAGGTAGTCAAAAGAAGAAGTAGAAGGATGCATTAAGAGTTCAGTCTGTGGAATAATTGCGTTTTGAGCTGCTTTCTGAAGTCAAGATAGGAGGGGGGCATTAAGCACAATGTGGGCGAGCCATGGATTCAGTTTAGCTGCCTGAAAAGAGAAGGTTTTGTCAAGGAACCTTTTGAAGTGACATCGTTTTAATGAGGGAAAGGCAAACAGGTGAATTATGCGGGAGCTCTTATTGTTGTAATTTAAATTGAAATGTGGGTTAAGATAACTTGGTGACATACCAAGTACTGTTTTGTAGCAGATGCATGAAAACTTGAACAGGACTCTAGATTCAAATGGTAACCAGTGTAGTTTAAAGTAGAAAGGGGTGACGTCTTCCCATTTGTTCAAGCCAAACATGAGGCGGACAGCGGTATTCTGAACCAGCTTCAGTTTCCTGATGGTTTTCTTAAAG